>NC_090372.1:174140868-174457723 GCF_036365525.1 Heterodontus francisci | reverse complement strand
TTCAGCAGGGAGGGACAAAGCGCAGAAGAGTAATGGTTTTAGGGGACTCTATAGTCAGGGGCACAGATAGGCACTTGTGTGGACGTGAAAGAGACTCCAGGATGGTATGTTGCCTCCCTGGTGCCAGGGTCAAGGATGTCTCTGAACGGACAGGGGGCATTCTGAAGGGGGAGGGTGAACAGCCAGATGTTGTGATACACATCGGTACCAATGACATAGGCAGGAAGAGTGACGAGGTACTGCAGGGGGAGTTTAGGGAGTTAGGTAGAAAGTTAAAAGACAGGACTTCTAGGGTTGTAATCTCGGGATTACTCCCTGTGCCATGTGCCAGTGAGGCGAGAAACAGGAAGATAGTGCAGCTAAACACGTGGTTGAACAGCTGGTGTAGAAGGGAGGGTTTCAGATATCTGGACCATTGGGATCTCTTCAGGGACAGATGGGACCTGTACAAGAAGGACGGGTTGCATCTAAACTGGAGGGGCACAAATATCCTGGCTGCGAGGTTTGCTAGCGTCACTCAGGAGGGTTTAAACTAGTGTGGCAGGGGGGTGGGAACCAGAGCAGTAGGACAGCAAGTGAAATAAATGAGGGGGAACTAGTAAATAAGGCCAGTAAGACTAAGAGGAAGAGCAGGCAGGGAGATGTTGCGGAGCACAGCGGGACTGGTGATCTGAAGTGCATTTGTTTCAATGCGAGAAGTATAACAGGTAAGGCAGATGAACTTAGAGCTTGGATTAGTACTTGGAACTATGATGTTGTTGCTATTACAGAGACTTGGTTGAGGGAAGGACAGGATTGGCGGCTAAATGTTCCAGGATTTAGAAGCTTCAGGCGGGATAGAGGGGGATGTAAAAGGGGTGGGGGAGTTGCATTACTTGTTAAGGAGAATATCACAGCTGTACTGCGGGAGGACAACTCGGAGGGGTCGTGCAGAGAGGCAATATGGGTGGAGCTCAGGAATAGGAAGGGTGCAGTCACGATGTTGGGGGTTTTCTCCAGGCCTCCCAACAGCCAGCGGGAGGTAGAGGAGCAGATATGTAGACAGATTTTGGAAAGATGTAAAGGTAACAGGGTTGTAGTGGTGGGTGATTTTAACTTCCCCTATATTGACTGGGAATCAGTGCTAGGGGCTTAGATGGGGCAGAATTTGTGAGGAGCATCCAGGAGGGCTTCTTGAAACAATATGTACATAGTCCAACTAGGGATGGGGCCGTACTGGACCTGGTATTGGGGAATGAGCCCGGCCAGGTGGTCGAAGTTTCAGTAGGGGAGCATTTCAGGAACAGTGACCATAATTCCATAAGTTTTAAGGTACTTGTGGATAAGGATAAGAGTAGTCCTCGGGTGAAGGTGCTAAATTGGGGGAAGGCTAATTATCACAATATTAGGCAGGAACTGAAGAATTTAGATTGGGGGCGGCTGTTTGAGGGTAAATCAACATCTGACATGTGGGAGTCTTTCAAATGTCAGTTGATTAGAATCCAGGACCAGCATGTTCCTGTGAGGAAGAAGGATAAGTTTGGCAAGTTTCGGGAACCTTGGATAACGAGGGATATTGTGAGCCTAGTCAAAAAGAAAAAGGAAGCATTCATAAGGGCTGGAAGGCTAGGAACAGATGAATCCCTTGAGGAATATAAAGACAGTAGAAAGGAACTTAAGCAAGGAGTCAGGATGGCTAAAAGGGGTCATGAAAAGTCATTGGCAAACAGGATTAAGGATAATCCCAAGGCTTTTTATACATATATAAAGAGCAAGAGAGTAACTAGGGAAAGGGTTGGCCCGCTCAAGGACAGAGAAGGGAATCTATGTGTGGAGCCAGAGGAAATGGGCGAGGTACTAAATGAGTTGCAAAGTGGCAACGCAGGTGGATAAGGTAGTCAAGAAGGCATATGGCATGCTTGCCTTCATCGGTCGGGGCATAGAGTATAAAAATTGGCAAGTCATGCTGCAGCTGTACAGAACTTTAGTTAGACCACACTTAGAATATTGCATGCAATTCTGGTTGCCACACTACCAGAAGGACATGGAGGCTTTGGAGAGGGTACAGAAGAGGTTTACCAGGATGTTGCCTGGTCTGGAGGGTATTAGCTATGAGGAGAGGTTGGATAAACTTGGATTGTTTTCACTGGAACGACGGAGGTGGAGGGGTGACATGATAGAGGTTTACAAAGTTATGAGTGGCATGGACAGAGTGGATAGTCAGAAGCTTTTTCCCAGGGTGGAAGAGTCAGTTACTAGGGGACATAGGTTTCAGGTGAGAGGGGCAAAGTTTAGAGGGGATGTGCAAGGCAAGTTCTTTACACAGAGGGTGGTGAGTGCCTGGAACTTGCTGCCTGGGGAGGTGGTGGAAGCAGGTACGATAATGACGTTTAAGAGGCATCTTGACAAATACATGAACAGAATGGGAATAGAGGGATACGGTCCCCGGAAATGCAGAAGGTTTTAGTTTAGGCAGGCATCAAGATCGGCGCAGGCTTGGAGGGCCGAATGGCCTGTTCCTGTGCTGTACTGTTCTTTGTTCTCTTTGTTCTATCACAAAGAGCATTTGTAACACTTGGTGGCAATCTCTAAAGTCATGCTGGAGTAATTTGATTTGCACCATTTACAGCAAACAATTGACAAGAGGTCCAATTACAAATGTGGTGGGATCTGGATTTCAAATAAAATGCATTCAAGGGGTTGCACCATAGATTAAAAAAATCTAGCTATAGTGACAGTAAAGCAAAAAGTTGAGACTTTTTAGGTGACTTGTTGGCACAATGTATTGGCTTTGCAGAAGGGTATATTGAGTGGTAGCAAGACTTTTGTTGAGAAGGGAAAAGTGGATGGTGAGGCTACAGTTGGTCACAGAGGAGCATTGGCACAGTTTAAAGAGTATGTCAAGGGAAGGTGCCTGGCATAGATAGTTGAGTGGTTATGTAACTGGATTCGTAATCTAGAGAATAGGAGTTCAAATCTCAAATTCAAGTTTGATAATTTGAATTCAGTTAAAGAAATCAGGATTAGTCATGGTCACCATGAAGCTATTGAATTGTTGTAAAAACCCATCTGGTTCACTAATGCATTTTTAGGGAAGGTAGCTGCTGCCCTTACTCGGTCTGGCCTGTATATGGCTCCATTACCCTGTCAATATGGTTGACTCATAATTGCACTCTGAAATGAAGCAGGTTACTTCAAGTAGGTGTCCCATCACCACCTTCTGGACAACTAGGGATGGACAATAAATATCGGCAAAGCCAGCAATGCCCATGTTCCAAGTATGAGTTAATAAGAAAGGAAATAATTGATTTTTTTAAAATTAGGAGTTGGTACCTGTTAGTAAACATCGTATCAGGATATCATTAAATGTATTTGTTTAAAGGTTAGTTTAACTTTCATTTTCCATTTGAGTGTCAAATTTTTGTTAAAATCAACCAAAGCTGAGCCTGCATACCCTCCCCGCTCCACCACAGTTTATTGGTTAGGAAATTTGTAAGTGGTAGGGGGATTTTAACTATCAGCTGGCCAGCTTTCATGAAAGGGATGCTGCCTCCACAAAAAGTAAACAAGTATAAAAAGCTTTACCAAGTGCGCAATGGATTAAAATAAGTCCTGTGGAAACACAGGATCACGTCACCGGCATGTGATATCACTCTGATGAAAATCAGACAATGATTTTCTTACTTCTCCCATTCTTCACTCCCCAAGCAAAGCATAGTTTGCCAAACAAATTCTCACAATGACATTCGGGAGAGGAACAGTTTATAGCATGTATTGCATCTGCTGTGGAATACTGTTAAGCTTCAACGTCTTTTCCTCATGCATAATTTTCTATACCGTCCAGAAAAAATGCAATTAAAATGTAACTTAACATATTATAAATAGTTTTGGGCCAAATTTGCAAATGAAATGGAATTCCCTGCAATTATGAAATAAGAAAAAGATCATTTCCGCGTTCCTCGAAATTTCTCCCTGGGGAATGCTTCCCATTTGGATTTTTCATGCCTACCTGCAAATACCTCTCCTTCAGTGGGCACCCGTATCATGCTGATCAGTTCAATAACATAACAAACAATGTATAGCTTCAAGAGTTTCCATTTTCTTCGATAACACCCAAAGCAGATTAACGCGAAATGGCTCCCAAACTCAGTCTGGATGCCCGTCCAGTCGTATTGAGCATGTGTGTACGTCTTAAAGCAGCAGACGACGTCTTAAAGCAATAATGCATTAGATTACGCCACAACATGTTCCTTAAAACAGATAATCAACTGACTACTGTAAGGGCAGAGTTGTGGAGATTTTCCAAAACAGGCAACAGGCAGGAGTGCAGAGTTCCTATGGGGAAACCAGGTAGCAGATGGATTCCCTGCAGACCTGGGTTCATTATACAATGTGTGGAAGCTAACACAAACCTGCTGAGCAGAGCCTCCATCCCAACATACAAGGCATGATGTCAAGAAAAATATGACTTTTATGGTAACAGATTTAAAATAAAAAATCAGCAATTTTATGATGTATTTTACAAAGATTCTTAATGAAAAGTAAATAAAACTGGCTGTTCAGAATTATTAATAGAAAATTTCCAAAACTGAAGCCAATCAAAAAATGATGCCTTTTATCAATCCTTTTATCAGTAATCCAGGAGATCTCACCAGTGATATTACTATTTGAACTTTGTGTCAAATCAGATCCTTCACATTAGCTGGCTCGGTAGCTCCTCCCAGCTAATTCCCTCATGTTAAAGCTCATACTGATTAAAGAAAGAGATTCAAAACAATCAACAAAACCCAAGATAAAAATAGGATTTTAAAATTCATTTTAGTCCTTTGGCTAATATAAAGGTTTTAGTGTTAAATATTTCCACACACTCATAATGTACGAGCCTGAATGGGCTCCAGTAATCACATTATATTCAGGAATTTCCACAGTTTTCAACTGGAATTCATAAAAGTTGGACTGGCAAATGCTAATTTGACTTTAAAATGTACATTTTATACCATAACATTGAGTTTGATTTGTGGAACCAGTTTTGTGAATCTTGGTGTAGAGGAAAGGACCTTATTCATGCTCAGCTTGGAAAAAGAGATATATTAATCTTATCTTGAAGACCCCATTGTTGACATCGGTACAACCTCTTCTTAAATAGGGGGAAAGAAATATTCTCTTTCCCACTCTTAGCTATCAGGACTATTTGTCCCAGTTACTTCCTGCATTGGAACCACACAAGCATAGGATCATTTGAATTGTTAACTAAAAAAAAAAGTCCTTCTAGTTCGCCTTCTATCATTCTGTTCGTCACATGTTACAATAACAATGGAGACGCTGACCAATCATGGCAATCATTGGGCTGGATTTTGTGCTGGAGGCGAGGTTCCTGTGCTGGGTTGAAAAGGCGGGGAGAACCCCGCCTCAGCCTTTTCATGTCCATCCCCCCGACTCCACCCAAGAGCGATCCTCCAGTCTTTTTGATTCAAAGTTTTAGGAGACGGGCTCCCCGCTCCTTTAAAGACTTTAAAAGAATGGGGATCCCGCCTCCAAGAGCTGTCGGCCAATCAGAGGGCCGGCAGCTCAGCAGTATCACAGCGCCACCGGGAGCGGTGGCCACTGCCAGTATTGCAGAGGCCTTGGACCCAACCCAGCGGTGGAACCCCAGAACAGAGGTGGGGTCACCGGGGCCAGTCTGGAAGGCCCCAGAAAGCAGGGGGGTGGGAGGGGTGGTTGTTCAGTCCAGGGGGAGTTGGGTCCCCGTGGGCCACAAATTGCCAACTAAGAAGGGACATCCTCCCAAGCCTGCAGGGAGAGCGCCTCATTTTACAAAGCGTCCTCCACGTGCGGTGTAAACCTCCCCCCCACCCCCGTCTCCCCACAGCTGGTAAGACTTCAACGGCGGAAAGAAGAGGCCCTTTATTGGCCATTAATCTGCCACTTAAGGGCCTTAACAGATCTCTGGATGGGCAGGTCGTCGTCGGCCTATCCCGCCCTCAGGAAGATCGCTGGCTAACGGGAGGTGACAGGCCCTCTGCCCCACTGCCCCTCCCGCCACAAGTCATGATTCTTTGTGCCCCCACACCTCCAATCCCACCTCAGGGGACCTCACAAAATCCCGGCCAATCTAACATTGAGCTGAATTTTACTGGCCCCAGTGTGATGGGATTGGAGGCGGGGGTACCAATAAAATGGTGAGGGAATGCATTGGAAAGGAACCCTGATGTGTTCCCTCCACAGGCCAACTTTTCAGGAGGTGGTTGGATGGCCGGGTCAGGAGGGTGGGTAGTGACAGTGGACAGGGAATTAAGCTTGTTAAGATGCCAGTTGACTGCTATTTGAGGCATTTTCTAAATTTTACCGGGGGCGCATGGGATCCATGGAGCTTCAGCTGCTCGCTAGCTATAAGAAGGCGAGGGTTCAATGACAGGTGAGTGGTGACTGGAACTGGAAGCTATTAAGAGCAGCAATGTTTCAAAACAGCAAGGGGTGAGGCAATAAAGAACAGGAAGGAGAAGCTGGAGGCACTACCAAGTGAGTGAACTCATTGGAAACGGTATATGGGAAGGGTCTTTCCAGGGTCTCTCCAAGGTACATGCAGTATGCATGCAGTGTTAGGGGATTGAGAGGCTTTCAGACCTGAGTGCAGGAATTAGCAATGGGTCTCATGCATTCAGATTTTGACTCCTCCAATGAGGAGGAGATTGAGAGACAGACAGGTGCAGATGCAAAGAGTGGGGCTGCAACAGCCAGAGGAGCAACAGGGTCATGAGGGTGAAAGGGGACACGGATGAGTAGGGTGGAGACAGCCATGACTGGAGATACATGGTTGCAAAAGGCATTACCCTGCCGACAGGGATTACTGGCAAAGACTCAGCTATATGGAGGTGTGAGAGCATCACTGTCTATGTAGACTGTGGCTGTCCAGGCAGATGGTGTTAGAGCTCTGCGCAATGCTGGAGGAGGATTTGAGGCCAGTGGTGGCCACCCATTGCTTGTGGTGGTGAGAGCCATTGTGGCCCTCAACTTTTATACCTCAGGATCATTCCAGGGATCCTCTGGAGGCATCTGTGGGATCCTCCAGTCAGCGACCCATCACTGCATCAAGCTGGTCATGGATGCCTTATACCAGAGGATAAGTCAGTACATATGCTTTTGCACAGATCAGGCCAGTCCAGCCGAGAGGGCAGTTAGAGTCGGGGCCATTGCTGGATTCTCCCAGGAGTTAGGAGTAATTGACTGCAGGCATGTAGCCCTCAAAGCTCCAGCAGAGCGGCCAGAAGCCTTCATCAACAGGAAGAGTTTCCACTCGCTGAATGTACAGCTGGTATATGACCACTGCAATTGGATCCTGCAGGTGTGTGCTGTCAGGACGCTTACATCCTGAGATAGTCCCAGGTGCCTCAGCTTTTCAGGCCACTGACCGACTCCATGGATGGGATATTGGGTGACAAGGGCTACGTTCT
Organism: Heterodontus francisci; assembly: GCF_036365525.1. Classification (NCBI taxonomy): domain Eukaryota; kingdom Metazoa; phylum Chordata; class Chondrichthyes; order Heterodontiformes; family Heterodontidae; genus Heterodontus; species Heterodontus francisci. The sequence continues at coordinate 174,450,293 of NC_090372.1, read as the reverse complement.
GAATACATGGCTCTTTACATCTGTGTAGCACCCAACAAAGAGGTAGAGGCACCTACAACCAGTGCCACGCGACCACGAGAGCAACCATTGAGCAGGCCATAGGCCTACTGGACGTGAGATTCCAGAGCCTGAATAGATCTGGCAGAGCCCTGATTTATGCATCATCAAGGGACTCACATATTGTGGTGGTATATTGTGCTCTTCACAACCTGGTGCTCCAGAGGGGAGTAGCTCTGAAGAATGAGGATCTCCTTGAGCAGGCACCCTCCTCCTCCTCAGAGAAGAATTTGGAGGGGCCTCCAGACCAGGCATTCAATGGTAATGCACCCAAGGCACTGATGTCAACAGCAATCGACTTTCATGCCAGGGAGACACGCGAATCACGCATATGGGCATGTTTCTCCTGAGCCTACCTTAAACGCCTATGTAAACGCTTCACTTCGCTGCCTCATACATCCTTGTTGTCCTTTCCTTGAATATCCTTATTGTTTCAGTTGGTCCATCACGACAGAATGCCAAGGCATTTACTCACCATTGCCCTCATGCAGTGCAGACCTTCTCCTTACCTCCTTCTCAAGAGATCACCAACTGGTTACGGCCCAATGGTGCAGAAATGAGCACTTAAAACCTTAGCTGAAGCAGAACATCACCTTCAATGCAACACATTGATCCAAATTTTTTCCCTTACACAATAAACTATCACCCACTGAGACCCAGTTGCAACTAGGTGGATTTACGCAAATGCTGCAGGTGCTCCTACATTGTTATGTCATGGCACTGAAGCTGAAGTGGAGGCAGGCTGCTTGCCTTTCTGCTCTGGTGCTTTAGTGGCATTCATCCTCTGAGTGATTGAGGCCTTGAGGGCCCCGGCACCTGGGTGGGGGGGGGGTGGCGTGGGGAGGTCGGGGTTCCACCTGCATATGTGCTGGAGCTGCCTCGGTCATCATGGCTGCATGAAGCGTTAGTGTCACCATCAAAGGGGATGAGGAGCCGCCATCGATGCCAGGAGTGCCCTGAGAGGAGCCCCCAGGGGATTCAGGTAGCTGCTTCTCCCCCTTTTCAAGGCCCACCTGTGCTTCCTTGTGCTCCTCGAGTGCTTGAGCCCCTGGTGAGGAGTCGATGCTTCTCAGGCCCATCTCGCCCACCCATTGCTCCGTAGAGCTCATGGATAAGGCGATGATATGCAGGTTAGTGTGGACCTCCTGCATCCACTGTGTGGTTTTCTGCATGTGGTTCTCCATGAGCGTCGCCACTCTCTCGATGGAGGAGGCCATGTGCTTAGAAGCCAGAGACATGGCACCACTCATGCAATGGATGGACTCCTCCATTTTCCGTGCATGGGTGCGAACAGCCTCTGGGAACTCCGACAGATGTCCACATATTTCACTCTGCTGCTCCAGCATCTGCCACTTTGCTGATGACTCCTGAGGCTCACCATCTGCATGAAGCTGAGTTCCACTGGGCCCTTCCTCAGTCTTCCAATAGGGAGTGGCTTCAGCTCTCACCATTAGCTGCTTGCGTGCTTCTGTGCCATGCTCACCAGCTGATGCTACCCTCTCTAACCATACACTAATGACTACCGATGTGCGAGTATCTGTGCTGGTGGAGGGTTTACCAGAATGATGTGTCATGTCACCTCAGCCGGTTGCTCCTCCTTTGAGGTTTCAAGTGGTTGCTGTGCGCTTGTTGTTGACTCATCTGCTACTTGACCTGTGAGAGAGACAAGAGTGATGTTAAGGCGCTATGATTTCCACCAACTCCTTTTGCTTGTCATCATCTGGAGTTCCCTGTGTTCATCACTGGCCTTAGGTGAACCATTGATAAGGTTTAGTGGAAGCTCCCATAAAGCGACTTATTCTTTGTGGCCTCCACACCTTCCTAACCCTCAGTGATAGGCTGCCATGCTGTGGTGCCTCCTATCTCCATTGCCTCCTCCGCCATCGATGTCAATACCGCGAGCAGTGACAATCCTCTTCCAGTTCATTTCTGCTCCCTGGCATTGTGAGCTCACTTCTCCTGCAAACAAAAACATACACTGTGTCACTGGTCTCTCATAGCCCAGTTGCACTCGTCATCCTGTGCCAGTTTCAAGGTCTAGCATTGTGCCACTGGGAGGCCTACTGCTAGGGGTCAGTTAGTATTGGCAATGCAACAACCAATGCAGACTGACCAGCGGCCTCTGCTGTGAGGCAATCGTGTGTCTTACTATGTAAGCCGGTGCTCGGTCATACCCAATGCCAGGGTCATCAAGCTAATTTTACTTTGCATTGGCACCTTTTATGACATCCAGGGCTGTGAGTTTGGTATAATGATGTCAACTCACATTGCAGATCACAGCAGTTCATTGAATCACTGCGGCACTGCAACCAAGTCCATGCAACCACCCTGTGGCTGCAGGCCTCATCTGTGACCTAAAGCCATACCTTCTTAGTAAGGCCTGCTGGTCTCCTCCTCCCACCCAGTGAGAAAAACACCTCCCTCCAGACCCTTGATGCCTGGATAAGCACCTCCAGGGAGGCATCACTAATCCTGGGTGCCACTCTGCCTATAACTGCAGCCATTCGTTGCATTCCTCTTCCTTCCAGGTGCCTCTTTTTATGATTCCTTTAAACCGAGTGCTGTTGTCCCTTTAAATATAGCAGCTGCGTTTCAGCTGCCAGGACCTGGTCCTGCCCGGTCCCCCATTATTGGCTGGAACCCATACCTGCCAGCCATTAATTTGGACGCAAGCAGCAAAATCTGCTTCCCTGTTCCGCCTCCAACCCGAGTGGCCACAGGACGTCGGGACGTCCTCCTGTTTGGTAAAATTCAGATCAATTAGTTTACATCAGCTACAACACTGATATCCACACGACAATATGGAAAATTGCCCAGGTATGTCCTGTCCACAAAAAGCAGGAAAAATCCAACCCAGCCGATTACTGCCCCATCAGTCTACTCTCAATCATCAGCATAGTAATGGAAGATGTCCTCGACAGTGCTATCAAGCGCAACTTACTCAGCAACAACCTGCTCACTGATGCTCAGTTTGGGTTCTGCCAGGGCCACAGCTCCTGACCTCATTATAGCCTTTGTCCAAATATGGACAAAAGAACTGAATTCAAGAGGTGAGGTGAGAGTGTCTGCCCTTGGCATCAAGGCAGTATTTGACCGAGTATGGCATCAAGGAGCCCCACCAAAACTGGAGTCAATGGGAATCGGGGGAAAACTCTCTGCTGGTTGGAGTCATACCTAGCACAAAGGGGAATTGTTGTGGTTGTTGGAGGTCAATCATTTCAGTCATAAAACATCACTGCAGGAGTTCCTCAGAGTAGTGTCCTAGGCCCAATCAACTTCAACTGCTTCATCAATGACCTTCCCTCCATCACAAGATCAGAAGTGGGGATGTTCGTTGATGATTGCACAATGCTCTGCACCTTTCGCAACTCTTCAGATACTGAAGCAGCCCATGTCCACATGCAGGAAGACCTGGACAATATCCAGGCTTGGGCTGATAAGTTGCAAGTTCCATTCGCCCCACACAAGTGCCAAGCAATGGTCATCTCTAACAAGAGAGAATCCACCAATCTCCCCTTGACATTCAATGGCATTAACATCACTGAATCTCCCACTATCAACATCCTGGGGGATACCATTGACCAGAAACTGAACTGGACCAGCCATACTGTGGCTACAAGAGCAGGTCAGACGCTAGGAATTCTGTGGCAAGTAACTCACCTCCTGACTCCACAAAGCCTGTCCACCATCTACAAGGCACAAGTTTGGAGTGTGATGGAATACACTCCACTTGCCTGGATGGGGGCAGCTCCAACAACACTCAAGAAGCTTGACATCATCCAGGACAAAGCAGCCCGCTTGATTTCACCCATCTACCACCTTCAGCAATCAATCCCTCCGCCATCGATGCACAGTGGCAGCATTGTGTACTATCTACATTTCATTTGCCTTCCTAATAGCCTGCTGCATCTGCATGGTAACATTGTGTGTTCCTTGTACGCGTACCCCCAAGTCTCTCTGAACATCAACACTTACCAGTTTCACACCTTTTAAAAAATATTCTGCCTTTCTATTTTTATGACCAAAGTGAACATCTTCACACTTCCTTACATTATACTCCATTTGCCATCTTGGTTGCCCACTCATTTAAGCTGTCTACATCTTTTTGCAGCCTCTCTATGTCCTCCCCGCAGCTTACCTTTCCATCGAGTTTTGTATCATAAGCAAACTTTGATACATTACTCTCTGCCTCTTCATCCAAGTCATTAATGTAGAGTGCAAATAGCTGACGCCCCAGCACTGATCCTTGTGGTACCCCACTATTCACTGCCTGCCAGCTTGAAAATGCCCCATTTATGCCCACTCTCTGCTTCCTGTCTATTAACCGATCCTTTATCTATACTAATATATTACCCCCCAACACCATGAGCCCTTATCTTGCCTATTAATCTTTTATGTGGCATCTTATCGAATGTCTTTTGGAAATCCAGGTATACTACATCTACTGGTTCCCTTTTATCTACCCAACTAGTAACATCCTCAAAAAAACTCTAATATATCTGTCAAACAGGATTTCCATTTCGTAAAACCATGCTGACTTGTTCTAATCATGCTATGCTTTTCGAAGTGCATGGTTAAAACTTTTTTAATAATAGTTTCCAGCATCTTCCCAATGACTGATGTCAGGCTAACTGGCCTGTAGTTCCCTGTTTTCTCTCTACCTCCTTTCTTGAAAAGCGGTGTAACATTTGCCAACTTCCAATCTGATGGGACCATTCCTGAATCTAAGGAATTCTGGGAAATCATAGCTAGTGCATCCACTGTCTCTGCAGTATCTCTTTTAAATCCTAGGGTGTCGGCCATCAAGTCCCAGGGACTTGTCAGATTTTAGTCCCTCAAATTTCTCCAAAACTTTTTCTCGGCTGATATCAATTTCCTTAATTTCCTCACTCTTTTAGCCCCTAGGTTATTGCTTATTTCTGGTATGGAACTTGTGTCTTCTACTGTGAAATTTCATTTCAAATGCGTCTGCTATTTCCTCATTCCCCATGATGATTTCTCCTGTCTCTGCCTCTAAGGGACCAACGTCCACTTTAGCTACTCTCTTCCTTTTAATGCACTTATAAAAGCTCTTACAATCTGTTTTTATATTGCTGGCTAGTTTACTTTCATATTCTATTTTTTCCCTTTTTATCGACTTTTTGGTGGCCTTTTGCTGGTTTCTAAAACAGTCCCAATCCTCAGATTTGCTACTATTGTTTGCAACATTGTAAGCCTCTTCTTTTAGTCTAATACTCTCCTTAACTTCTGGATGATGGATAGGTCTTTCCTGATGAGTTTTTATTTTTATAGCGAATGTATTTTTGTTGAACCATTTGAATTGTTTCTTTAAATGTTTCCCACTGTTCATTTACCACCGTATCTTCCAGTCTATTTACCCAATTAACCATAGCCAATTCTCCTCTCATACCTTCATAATTGGTTTTGTTTAAGTTTAAGATTCTTGTTTGTGATTGAAATGTGTTGCTTTCAAACTTAGTATGGAATTCAATGGTATTATGATCACTATTTCCTAGTGGATCTTTCACATTGCTAATTAACCCTGTTTCATTACACAATACGTGATCTAAGATAGCTTTATCCCTAATTGGTTCTATCACGCATTGCTCCAAGAAACAGTCACGAAAACACTTTACAAATTCATCTTTTGGATCATTGTTGCCAATTTGATTGTCCCAGTCTATATGCAGATTAACGTTGCCCGCAATTAATACATTACCTTTTTTACATGCTCCAACAATTTCCCATTTCATGTTCTGTCCAATAATCTAACTACAGTTAGGGGGCCTGTAAACTACTCCCACCAGTGGTTTCTGACTCCTGCTATTCCTAATTTCCACCCAAACTGATTCCACTTCATGATCTTCTGAGGCCAGATCCCTTCATATTAATGTCCTTAAGTCATCCTTTATTATCAGGGTTACTCCTCCTCCCTTTGCCATTCTGTCTGTCTTTGAAATATTGTGTACCCTGGAATATTCATTTCCCAGCCTTGAACTCCTTGTAACCATAGGCTGGATTTTACCAGCACCTTGACGTCGGGGGTCACGGCAGGGGGGCCTGGAAAATACCTCCAGGAGAGGCCTGCTATGGGCCTCAACACCAGGAAGGCTCCGCCCCATATTACCTGTGGTGGCGAGGCCTCGTGGCGACCCCCCTGCCGCTCAATGACAGAACCTTAATTTAAATATTTAAATAAATGTTAATTAATGGATAATCACTTACCTTGTTCCAATGGCCATCCCATGCCGATATTCCGGCCGGTTACCAGAACTCTCGTGACTTCAGATCTCTGTTCGGAGATCCGAGGCGGAACACTGGTGGGAAGGGGGAGAGGAGTGAAGTTTTTAGGGCGGCGGGAGGAAGCATGGAAAACTCTTGCTATTGGTTGCAGGGATTGTGGGAGGGGTTGATAGTCAAAGTTAATAAAGTTCAGGGGGGAAAAGTTCAGGATCAGAATAAAAGTTTGTTTGGGGGTAGAGGGCAATTTATAGATTGATTACTTATTGTGGGGGTGGGAGAGGGGATTAAAATTTTAATTTTATTTTTTGCAGACCGGGACCTTTAAAAATTTAAATGGCCAAATTTAAAGGGCTTGAAGCACTTTAAAAATGATGCTGGCACCTGCGCGGTGGTGACGGACACCGTTGCTGGTGCCGGAATGCCCGCCCCCTCTACGTCATCGGGGGCAGACGGTCCACCCCCTCCATGGAAGTGAGCCGCCGCGCGAAATATCACGGCAGCTCCACAATGGGCAGTCTGCGCATGCACACTGCCGTCTTAGAAGCTCACAACCGAGATTGGTGGGTTAGTAAAATCCAGTCATATGTCTCGGTAATGGCAATTAGATCTAAATCATTTACCTCTATTCATACGACTAGCTCATTTATCTTATTACAGATGCTTCGTGCATTCAGATAAAGGAACTTTAATTTAGTTTTTTTACCTCTATTCCCTGCAATGACCTTATTTGCCGTTTTACAAGGCACCCTCCCCACATGTTGGAGGGGCCCCCTGCTGCTGGTTAGATCCCAATGGCGGTGGAAAGAGGCCCTTAAGTGGCCATTAATAGGCCACATAAGGACATGAATTGACCTCTGGGCGGGAACGCCAATCCTATTCCCCGCAAAATTGCTTGGCAACGGGGCGGAGACAGTCTCTCTGCTCCCTGCCACCCCTCACAATTCTATGGGCTCCCGCGCCTCCGATTCCGCCTCAGGTGGGCCCAGAAAATGCAGTCCCATAGATCCAAAGTCATCTGTTCCTTCAGTCTTTCAGTTAAATAGCTTCAGAAAACAGTTCTTCTTTAAGAATAACTCACTCGCTACACTCTCCAGAACAGAGAAACAAATTTCTTCATCTCTGGCTAATAGGGACAGCCAATGATAATGTCCAACAAAGTCTTTCTTTCACAATTAAATAGATCTAAGTGAATACTTCTAAGATTTGGCAGATAACCTGATCTGGTTTTAATCAGGGTGGCTCAACCTCTGTAATTCTACTGAGAACACCTGGAAATTTCAAAAAAATCTGTTAATTTCAGTTGGACTTCAAACTGATTGGGTTGATAAATGGTTAATTTTGAGATTTATACTTTATCCAAAAAATTTACAGGAGCTTAAATCCAAACTTCATGGCCATCCTGGTGAATAAGAAGGAAACAAAAAATGCATCATATGGGGGAAGAGAAAAACAGAAACTGGAGGAAGACAGTTAAAAATCTATTATTGCTTTATTTAGTTAACGGAATCCTAATCAATAAGTAAATGAGTCAAAAAGCATTGGAAATAATTGGCCCAGATTTGGCAGTTGGCAGTATGACGAGATGCTTGACGCTGACTTCGAAGAAAGTTGCCTACAAAGATCTAGTGATCTCTATAGTGTGGATTCCTCCTTTCCTGACAGTAATTTGAATCTGGTGCCAGTCAAGGGGATCTGCAGGCATCCAGCAACAGTGATGTCATCAAGCAGGGTAATGAGACAATCGCATTGAAGAATTCTCACAAACAGCTAAACAGAAAGTAAAATGTATTGATCTTCTCTGTTTATAAATTTTACAGAGAGCAAAATAAAGATTAGGACATGCAGTTTAGAAGCTGAAATATCATGAACAAACCTTTAAAAATATTTGTTATTATATTATAAAATGGAATTTTTATTATAATGGAAAAGTTTGACAATATACAAATATAAAATTCATTTTCTAGGGATTCAGCATTAGACTTGCCAAAGACTTGCAGGTTGATAGGTAAATTGACCATTGTAAATTGCCCCTAGTGTAGGTGGGTGGTAGGAGAATGGTGGGGATGTGGTAGGGAATATGGGATTAATGTAGGATTAGTATAAATGGCATCAGGTGGCAGGACCGTATCTCCAACACAGAAGTCCTCGAGGCGGCCAACATCCCCAGCTTGTACACACTACTGAGTCAGTGGTGCTTGAGATGGCTTGGCCATGTGAGCCGCATGGAAGATGGCAGGATCCCCAAAGACACATTGTACAGCGAGCTCGTCACTGGTATCAGACCCACCGGCCGTCCACGTCTCCGCTTTAAAGACGTCTGCAAACGCGACATGAAATCCTGTGACATTGATCACAAGTCGTGGGAGTCAGTTGCCAGCGTTCGCCAGAGCTGGCGGGCAGCCATAAAGACAGGGCTAAAATGTGGCGAGTTGAAGAGACTTAGTAGTTGGCAGGAAAAAAGACAGAGGTGCAAGGGGAGAGCCAACTGTGCAACAGCCCCGACAAACAAATTTCTCTGCAGCACCTGTGGAAGAGCCTGTCACTCTAGAATTGGCCTTTATCGCCACTCCAGGTGCTGCTTCACAAACCACTGACCACCTCCAGGCGCGTATCCATTGTCTCTTGAGATAAGGAGGCCCAAAAGAAAAAAAAAGAAAGTATAAATGGGTGGTTGTTGGTCAGCACAGACTCGGTGGGCCGAAAGGCCTGTTTCAGTGGTGTATCTCTCTATGACTCTATGACTTTATGAGTTATGACTTAGTATGCCATTAAAAACCCAGTTATACCTCATTAGCAAGATGTAACTTTTTCAGGGGATTTTAACAGTGATATTACAGTGTAAAAGGGAAAGTTCTTGTCAGTTCAGTGATTTCTAAAGACTGCCATCTGTGGGGACTTCAACAGTGCACCCTGTGGAGGAGCAGGCAATCACTGGCAGAGACTTCTGGATGTCCTCATTTAATCAGTCATGTGCAGGCACCAGAAGTTTCGCAGGGTAATGACAGCGAACGCTGACAGTTTTGCTGACAATACAACAACAAAATCAGGACCTAATGTGAAAATAGGTACAACAATTAATGCAGTTATTAATAAAGTAGGAGACATTCAAAACATTGTGATAGTTACAATAGCAACCGCCTACATTTCTTGGTACTCTTCATGTATAGAATAACATCTCAGAGAACAGAAGGAACAAGATGGACACTGAGCAGAAAAGAAAGCAACAGAGGTGGGATGTTGGTAAAAGCATCATGAAACAAAGAGAAGGATAAGATAAGATGGACAGATTTACAAAGGCTAGAGATGCAATGATTGAAAAAACAGACACTGATGGCGGAGCAGAGGGAGTGGGTAAGAGGAGCAGAAGATGCAGGTTGGGAGCTATGGGCTGGAGGAGATCACCAAGATAAACTTTAATCATCTCCTGATTTACTTATGCAAATATTAACATCAATGTTTTATAATTTTCCCCAATGCACTTTTGTTTTTGCCATGGGTATAAGCAGAAATAATTGTAAATTATAAAATGCAGTTTCTGGAATTCTTCAGAAAATAAGATACAAAGTGAAGCAGATATACATCAACATCAAGAACAACTTGCATTTATATAGCATATTTTTTTACTACGTTTACTACACTAGGGGAGTTAGCAAACAAAATGTGACACTGAACAAAATAAGGAAATATTAGGACAGATGACCAAAAGCTTGATCAAAGGGATAGGTTTTAGAGAGCATCTTAAAGGAGGAAAGAGAGGTAGAAAGGCACCAAGGTTTACAGAAGAAATTCCAGGGCTTAAGCAGCTGAAGGCACAGCCACCAATGGTAAAGCAATTAAAATGTGCATAAGGCCAGAATTGGAGGAGCAAAGAAATCTGGAGGGTTGTGGGGCAAGAGGAGGTAGACACGATAGGGAGGGATAAGTCCACGGAGGCAATTGAAAACAAGGATGTGAGTTTTAAAATCGAGGCATTGCTGGATCAGGAGTCAATATAGGTCAGTGAGCACAGGGGTGATGGTGAACCAGACTTGGTTTGTGTTAGGATAAAGGAAGCAGAGTTTTGGATATGCTAAAGTTTACAAATGGTGTAAGGTGGGAGACTGGCAGGAGAATATTAGAATATTTTGAATGTCGAGGTAATAAAGGCATGGATGAGGGTTTCAGCAGCAAGTTTGGAGATGAGCGATGTTATGGCGGTAGAAGTATGCAGTCTTCGTGATGGAAGGGATATGTGGTCGGAAGCCCAGTTAAGGGTCAAATACTGTGCCAAGGTCTGGTTCCGACTCAGACAGTGGCTAGGGAGAGTGATGGAGTCAGTGGCTAGGGAATGGAGTTTGTGGCAGGGACCAAAGACATGTCTAATATAACGAAAGTGATATAGTGCATATTACGTCATAATGCCACAGAAAATATATCCTCATTTAAAAGTAGCATTACTTTTGTCGTTGTTGATGTTGCTGTGACCGTCAGGACGATTCCATTTTAGTTAGTTTAGCTCACTCATCCTTACATTTGCTGTGTGTAGGTTTTCTTTAGGATGTTGATGAAAGGTTTGATTTTAAACATTTGCTATGTAAATATAAGTAACAGAAATTATTCACTAGGGGTGCTATCACAGTTGTTGAACAATGCATGCTGCAAAGTTCAGCTAAACATTTGTTTAATCAATTCATACCCCTTTTCTTGCAAAAAAAGAAAAAAAATTAACCAAACAACAGACTCATCTAAATTTCTTACTAAACAGTACATCCAAAAATTTAGAACAGAGTTTAGAAAACTGACAGCTGAAAACTGGATATGAGAAATGACTGGCATGTTTTATATTTAGTTCGAATTCATACTTCCTACAGCATGTAACACAAGTACGTAGCATTTCCATATTTGGCACGGTACAATTGTATATCCCAGAAAGTTAATACGAATGTACAGCCACTCGTGTCATCTGTGCGTCATCAGAGCCTCATAGCTGAGATGCTGCTCACATGATAAATTGAGGAAAGGCAAAGCAGACAGAATCTCCAGACAGTTGTTATTCAAATATCACAAAAAAGCATGTAAATTTGATCATTCTCATCTCACGGTGTTAACAACGAATATAAATGTATGCTTTGTTCTATTAGCTAAGAAGGAGTGACATTTAAAATACTCTGTGGTAACCATGCAGGAGTCTATCTGTGAGCAACTGTTTAAATGCAGTCTGTGATTATAGAGTGTAAATTCTGGACCATTAACTGGCATTTCCGTGGGCTTTGACTGAATTCCTGTTCCACAGCAAAATGATGTCATTGACTGTTCATCACAGAATCAGTCTCTTCAGGCATGTAATGCGTTTCATCAGTCAAGCACAAACAAGCATTTATCAAGTTCAAAGATTTTTAACAATTTGATTATCTATTGTTGATTAGTTTTTCACATCCCACTGCAGTTGTATTGGCCCTGACAATGTAATAGAGAATGGAACACTTATAGTGTTCTGAATTTAAGGCCAATTAATTGGGTGTATTTTACCTATGGATTTCAGTACTCGGTTTCAGATCAGTACTAACATATTTAAAAAATGTAGGTTTCAAGAACAGCAACAAGATTCTGGCAGGATTGTATTTTCTATAATTATTTCAGGGTAATTTTAGGCAACAAGGTGCAGTCATGAGAATGCAGCTCTACATATAACAATCAAAAAGCATTTCCCTCAACGTCAACTGATAGGTCCATTCTGAGGACGTGATACACAATAGTTACAAAAGCAGCAATCTGGGCTATAAATTTACATCAACCAGAGTATTTGCTGGTTTTAATTCCACCCTTAATGCTGCACTACTCTACATCTGCCCATGAAAGGAAAAGTCTTGCATTTATATAGTGCCTTTCACGATCTCGAGGCGTGGCCATGTGCTTTACAGCCAATTAAGTATTTGTGAAGTATAGTCAAATAAGCAAGAGCCGAAGGTCACCATCTGCCACCTGCCAATATTCAAACATTTACAGTGACTCTCAGATTTGTGCCACCTACTACCCTTTAGCACTGGCTACTATTTCTTTCCTGGATACCACAACAAAACCAGCAAATCCAGGGAAAGGCAGTGGACAGGTTATCAATGCTGTGGGAAACCCAGCAGATTGCAGATTCATTTCAATTAGAAGCAGATCTGCAACATTAAGGAGCTATATCTCTTTACTAAGTTTCATCCATGTGGATAGCACTCTTAGGATGCTCTTGTTATTTACAGATACAAAGCAACTATACTTGTGCAAAATTCTAAATGATAGAACACTAGAATTTGCTGTTGGTGATACTAGTAGACTGAAAAATAGGAATATGTTTATCAGCACATGCCACTAACAATAATTTCCACCCTGAATTCTTAAAAGGGAAACCTCCATGAATTGGTGTTTTATACTTGCAACTCCTGTGTATTTGAACACCTGCATTAACAGAAGTAGAAAAGTAAAAGGTGACAACAAACAACTGCGTTACAGTTTATTATCTAAAAAAGGACCCTTTGGACAAAGGTCTATGTGAGTATAAAACAGTCAGCTCCACCTTATACTTTGTGCTGTCAATAAACCTCTGCTGCTCATTTGTTGCAACGTATACCTCAGGGCATGTTCAATAACCCTTAACAACACATTCCAGTTTTAATTAAATAGAATATTGTTCCAGAAATTGACAGTGTGTGATAGGAATTTGTTCTTAGTGATGAGTCAGTGCAGGGGTTTTGTTATCTCTCTTGTACAGTGCTGTGGAATCACTAGATGTTGGCGTCTTCGTGATTTAGATAATCGTGCACTGAAAGGCTGTCATTTAGTGCTTTCATCAATAAGGGTGACACGCTATTTATAATCCAATGCTCCAGTGCACTAGTCTCAATGTTCTTATGATGCTTGTTTAAAAAGTTACAATAAATGGCGTTGCAGGTTGTAAGAAGCAAAATAAAAGAATTTAATAGAAGAAAAAGCCTAGGCACAGGCATAATAAGATGTTAAGTTATTTTTTGACAGTGCTAACTTACTTTATTCTTCAATATCCAATAAAAATTGTTAAAACAATTTGAATAAGTGCTGAATAAATAATTAGGTTCTGATAAAACTGATTAAAGAAGCATTTTACAACCTGAATGTGAAATCACATGAAGTTTGTATAACTGAATTGGAATCAAGTAAATGTGTGTCTAAAGGAAAGTACATATTGATTAATAGCTAGAACAATAGATGGTTGCTTCACAGCATTGGGGCATGTAGATCTGAGTCTAACTTAACAATGCAGAGATATATGGTGCTCTATATGTTGAGTAGGTCTGTACACACTGAACTGAAATTTATGGGTCCCCCGGAGACCGATTTGGAGGCAGGAGGGCCCATGGAATTGCAGTAGGAGGCGGGGAGTGGTGTTGGTGGTGGGGGGGTGGACCGTTGTCTTCCTGTCGCACCGGAATTTTGTTGAGGACGAGATAGACCTATCACAGCCTTCTTGCCCAGAGGTCAATTGAGGACCTTCAGTGGCCTATTACCAGACACTTAAGGGCCTCTTCCTGCCGCAGCTGGGATCTAACCAGCTGCAAGGGGGGCCTTCACCACGCAGGGAGGTCGCCCAGTAAAACAAGGCGACTGCCCTGCGGCCTTGGATGGGAGCCCTCCTCCGTGGGCAAACTGTGGCCCATGGAGGGCCTGTGCTGGGAAAAACTCCACCTACACTAACCCCCCTCCCCTTGCACTCAACACCCACCATGTGTCCCCCCATCACCGGGGCCTGCCGGACTGAGGCCAGCAACCCCGCCTCACTCACCTTTGATCTGGGCTCCATCGCTGGGCCTAGGTCCAGGGCCTCTTGCAGTACCAGCAGTGGCCACCGCTCTGGCTGGCTCTGCTGATACCACTGAGCTGCCAGCCCTCTGATTGACCGACAGCTCTTAGAGGCAGGATCCTCGTCTTTAAAGGGATGGGGATCCCAGTGCCAGGCTGTTAACTTCCCGAGCACCGTACAATTGTGCTGAGGTGGGGTGGGGGGAGCTCCGAAAGGCTGAGGGGGCCTCCCTCTGCCTTTTCAGCGCGGCACTAGGAGCCCCACCAGTGCTACAAGATTCAGTTCATTTTGGGCAGCATTTTCCTCCCAAGGCAGACTTAGATTTGGAGGTTGGCATATTGTCAATTTCTCGCTACCGTGCCAGTCTACCGGCATGTTCCCGCCTCAGGGTAACCAGTGATGGGTAGGCATTTAGGCCAATTAATGTGCCAATTGAGGGCACTCTTCACATGCCATTGGCATTTTCCAGATGACAGATGGGTCTAATGTGGCTGGAGGCCGTAGATGGCATGGTCATAGAATCATAACGGCACTAAAGGAGGCTATTCAGCCCATAGAGTTTCTGCCAGCTCTCTGCAGAGCAATCCAATCAGTCTCATTACCTGGGTCTATCCCTGTAGACCTGTAAGTTTATTTCCCTCAAGTACCCATCCAATTTCCCTTTGAAATCATTCATCACCTCCGCTTCCATCACACTTGTAAGCAGCGATTTCCAGGTCATTACCACCTGCTGCATAAAAAAATTTCTTCGGCATATTCCCCCTGCATCTCTTGCCCAAAACCTTAAATCTGTGACCCCTAGTTCTTGTACCATCAGGTAATGGAAATAAATTTTCTTTGTCTACCCTATCCAACCCTGTCAGAATCTTGTACATCTCGATCAAATCTCCCCTCAATCTCCTTTGCTCCAAGGAGAACAACGCCCAGCTTCTCCAACCCCTAATCTTGTAGCAAAAATCTCTCATCCCTCAAGAACCTTCACATCCTTTCTAATGTGTGGTGACCAGAACTGGACGCAATACGCTAATTATGGCCTAACCAGAGCTGTATAAAGGTTCAGTGTAAATTTCCTGCTTTTGTACTCAATATCTCTAATTATGAAGGCCATGATCCCATATGATTTGTTAACTACTCTCTCAATATGTCCTGCCACCTTTAAAGACCTATGCACAGGCACCCCCAGGTCCCTCTGTCCCTGTACATTCTTTTCCATTCTTTAGAACTGTACCATTTAGTCTATATTGCCTCTCCCTATCCCTTCTGCCAAAATACATCACCTTACATTTCTCTGTATTAAATTCTATCTGCCACTTGTCTGCCCATTCTGCGGGCCTATCTCTGTCCTGTTGCAGTTGATTGGTATCATACTCACTGTTTGCCACTCCTCCAAGTTTGGTATCATTGGGAAATTTTGAAATATTACTCTGTATTCCAATATCCAAGTCATATACATGTATCAAAAAAAATAAAAACCACTGACCACCTCCAGGCGCGTATCCATTGTCTCTCGAGATAAGGAGGCCCAAAAAGAAGATACATGTATCAAAAAAAATAGTGGTCCTAGCACTGAACCTTGGGGAACACCACTGTCTATCATCTGCCAGTCTGAAAAACAACCATTTACCATGACTTGCTGTTTTCTGTCCTTAAGCCCATTTTTTAACCTAGCTGACACTGACCTTCCTATTCCATGAGCCTCAACTTTGGTAAAAAGCCTTTTATGTGGTACTTTGTCAAACACTTTCTTCAAATCCATACAGACAACATCCATTGCTTTCCCTTCATCAACCTTCTCTGTTACTTCATCAAAAAAATCAATTAGATTAGTCAAGCACAATCGACTTTTTACAAATCCCTTAATTACCTCAAACCTCTTCAAGTGCCTGATTATTATTTCTAAAACCTTACCCACCACAGATGTTAAGCTTACTGGCCTGTAGTTATTAGGAATGGTCTTACACCCTTTCAAATAAGGATGTCACATTTGCCACTTTCCAATCCTTTGGCACCTCTTGCATCTCGGGAAGTTTGGAAGATTATAGCAAGCCCCTCTGCTAACTCTACTCCCACTTGCTTTAGCAACCTGGGATGCAAGCCTTCTAGATCAGGCAACTTATCGACTCTAAGCATAGCCAGCCTTTCCAGTACATCCTGCTGATTCATTTTCACCTCATCCATTACCTCTACCATCTCCTCTTCTACCAATATTTTGTCAGCATCCTCTTCCTTTGTTAACGCAGATACAGAGTACTCATTAAGTATTCTAGCCTTGCCCTGTGCCTCTAAGCATATATCACCCTCTTTATCTCTGAAAGGCCACACCCCGCCTCTTACTACCTCCTTTCTGTTTACTTGCTGGTAGAAGCTTTTTGGGTTCCCTTTTATGTTAGCCGTTCTATTCTCATATTCTCTCTTTGCCAGTCTTATTTTCCTCTTCCCCTCTCAACTTATTGTATTTGGGGAGGTTCTCACTTGAAGAATTCACCTAACATGCACTATGCACCATCTTTTTTTGTTTCATCATAGTCTTTATCTCCCTCATCATCCAAGGAGCCCTGCTTTTCCTTCCCCTACCTTTCACCCTTGTTGGAATGTACCTATTCTGTACCTGAAACATCTCCTCCTTAAAGATCACCCATCGTTCCGTTGCAGTTATTCCTGTCAATCTTTGGTTTCATTTTACCCTGGCTAGGTTCCCTTTCATCCCATTGAAGTTAGCCCTCTTCCAATTTAGAAGTTCTACTTTAGCTTGTTCCTTGCTCTTCTCCATTGCTAATCTAGCCCTTATGATACAATGATCACTCTTACCCAAGTGTTTCACCACAGGCACTTGGTCCACCTGACCCACCTCATTCCCCAGCACCAGATCTAGCCTCCTTCCCAGTTGGACCTAGAACACACTGGTCAAGGACGTTCTCCTGAACACATTTCAGAAATACCTTCCCCTCCTTACCCTTTACTCTAATATCCCAATTGATATTTGGGTAATTAAAGTCCCCCAATATCACCACTCTAGTTCTTGTACATCTTTGTCATTTCTCTGCAGACTTGTTCCTCTATCTCCCCCTCATTATTTGGAGGCCTATAGAATTACCGCAGGAGCATGGTCATCCCCATTTTTTATTCATCCCTTGGGTGTGGGCATCGCTGGTTAGGCCAGCATTTATTGCCCATCCCTAATTGCCCTTGAGAAGGTAGTGGTGAGCTGCCTTCTTGAACCGCTGCAGTCCATGTGATGTAGGTACACCCACAGTGCTGTTAGGAAGGGAGTTCCAGGACTGTGGCACAGCAACAGTGAAGGAACAGCGATATCGTTCCAAGTCAGGACGGTGTGTGGCTTGGAGGGGAACTTGCAGGTGGTGGTGTTTCCATGCATCTGCTGCCGTAGTCTTTCACTATTGAGGATACAAGTAACATCCTAGTATTAGCTGTAAGTCAGGAAATGCAAGGGAGGGAGGAACTCAAGAAAATTACAATCAACAGGGAGGTGGTACTGAGCAAACTGTTGGTGCTGCAGGCTGACAAGACCCCAGGTCCTGATGGACTTCATCCTAGCATGTTAAAGGAAGTGGCTAGTGAGATAGTTGATGCATTAGTTTTAATTTTCCAAAATTCCCTAAATTTGGGGAGGGTTCTGTTATATTGGAAAATAGCGAACGCAACCTCTTTATTCAAAAAAGAAGGCAGACAGAAAGCAGGAAACTATAGGCGAGTTAGCTTAACATCTGTCTTAGGGAAAATGTCAGAAGCTATTATTAAAGACGTTATAGCTGGGCATTTAGAAAAATTCAAGGTAATCAGGCAGATTCAACATGGTTTTGTGAAAGGGAAATCATGTGTAACCAACTTATTGGAGTTCTTTGAGGGAGTTACATGTGCTGTGGATAAAGGGGAACAGTGGGTGTATTGTACTTAGATTTCCAGAAGGCATTTGATAAGGTGCCACATCAAAGGTTATTGCAGAAAATAAAAGCTCATGGTGTAGAGGGTAACACATTGGCATGGATAGAATATTAGTTAGCTAACAGGAAACAGAGAGTAGGCATAAATGGGTCATTTTCTAGTTGGCAAGATGTGATCAGTGGTGTGCCACATGGATCTGTGCTAGGGCCTCAACTTTTTACAATTTATATAAATGACTTAGATGAAGGAACTGAAGGTCTGGTTGCGAAATTTGCTGATGACACAAAGATAGGTAGGAAAGCAACTTGTGAAGAGGACATAAGGGGGCTACAAAGGGATATAGATAGGTTAAGTGAGTGGGCAAAGACCTGGCAAATGGAGTATAATGTGGGAAATTATCCACTTTGGCAGGAAGAATAAAAAAGCATATTATCTAAATGGTGAGAGATTGCAGAGCTCTGAGATGCAGAGGGATCTGGGTGTCCTAGTGCATAAATCGCAAAAGGTTAGTATACAGCTACAGTACGTAATTAGGAAAGCTATTAGAATGTTATCATTTATCATGAGGGGAATTGAATACAAAAGTAGGGAAGTTATGCTTCAGCTATACAGGGCATTGGTGAGACCACATCTGGTGTACTGTGTACAGTACTGGTCTCCTTATTTAAGGAAGGATGTAAATGCGTTGGAGCTAGTACAGAGAAGGTTTAATAGACTAATACCTGGAATGGGTGGGCTGTCTTATGAGGAAAGATTGAACAGGCTAGGCTTGTATCTGCTGGAATTTAGAAGGGTAAGATGCGACTTGATTGAAACATATAAGATCCTGAGGGGTCTTGACAGGGATCACTGATAAAAATAAGGGGTCACCCATTTAAGGCAGAGATGATGAGAAATCTTTTCTCTCAGAGGGTTATGAGTCTTTGGAATTCTCTTCCTCAAAAGGCAGTGGAAGCAGAGACTTTGAATATTTTTAAGGCAGAGGTAGATAGATTCTTGATAAGCAAGGGAGTGGAAGGTAATCAGGGGTAGGGAGAAATGTGGAGTAATCAGTTCAGCCATGAACTTATTGAATGGCGGAGCAGGCTCAAAGGGCCAAGTGGCC
Organism: Heterodontus francisci; assembly: GCF_036365525.1. NCBI lineage: Eukaryota > Metazoa > Chordata > Chondrichthyes > Heterodontiformes > Heterodontidae > Heterodontus > Heterodontus francisci. The sequence goes on along the minus strand of NC_090372.1, from coordinate 174,431,184 downwards.
TACACCTGCTCCTAATTCGTATGTTCTAGGTGGTAGGGGTCGCGGGTTTGGAAGGTGCTGTCTAAGGAGCCTTGGTGCGTTGCTGCAGTGAATCTTGTAGATGGTATACACTGCTGCCACTGTGCATCGGTGATGGAGGGAGTGGAGGTTTGTGGACAGGGTGCCAATCAAGCAGGCTGCTTTGTTCTGGATGGTGTCAAGCTTCTTGAGTGTTGTTGGAGCTGCACCCATCCAGGAAAGTGGAGAGTATTCCATCACACTCCTGACTTGTGCCTTGTAGATGGTCGACAGGCTTTGGGGAGTCAGGAGGTGAGTTACTCGCCGCAGCATTCCTAGCCTCTGACCTGCTGTTGTAGCCACAGTATTTATATGGCTACTCCAGTTCAGTTTCTGGTCAATGGTAACCCCCCAGGATGTTGATAGTGGGGGATTCAGTGATCGTAATGCCATTGAATGTCAAGGGGAGATGGTTAGATTCTCTCTTGTTGGAGATGGTCATTGCCTGGCACTTGTGTGGCGCGAATGTTACTTGCCACTTATCAGCCCAAGCCTGGATATTGTCCAGGTCTTGTTGCATTTCTACACGGACTGCTTCAGTATCTGAGGAGTCACCAATGGTGTTGAACACTGTGCAATCATCAGTGAACATCCCCTATTCTGACCTTCTGATTGTAGGAAGGTCATTGATGAAGCAGCTGAAGATGGTTTGGCCAAGGACACTACCCTGAGGAACTCCTGCAGTGATGTCCTGGAGCTCAGATGATTGACCTCCAACAAACACAACCATCTTCCTTTGCGGAAGGTATGACTCCAACCAACAGAGAGTTTTCCCCCTGATTCCCATTGACTCCAGTTTTGTTAGGGCTCCTTGGTGCAATACTCGGTCGGTCAAATGCTACCTTGATGTCAAGGGCAGTCACTCTCACCTCACGTCTTGAGGTAAGCTCTTTTGTCCATGTTTGAACCAAGGCTGTATTGAGGTCAGGAGCTGAGTGGCCCTGGCGAAACCCAAACTGAGCATCACTGAGCAGGTTGTTGCTAAGCAAATGCCACTTGATAGCACTGTCGACGACACCTTCCAAAACTTTACTGATGATTGAGGGTAGACTGATGGGGAGGTAATTGACCGGGTTGGATTTGTCCTGCTTTGTGTACAGGACCTACCTGGGCAATTTTCCACATTACCAGGTACATTGGCAAGTAACATTCACACCACACAAGTGCCAGGCAATGCCCATTGCCAACAAGAGAGAATCTAACCATCTCCCCTTGACATTCAATGGCATTCCAATCACTGAATCCCCCACTATCAACATCCTGGGAGGTTACCATTGACCAGAAAATGAACTGGAGTAGCCATATAAATACTGTGGCTCCAACAGCAGGTCAGAGGCTAGGAATGCTGCGGCGAGTAACTCACTTCCTGACTCCCCAAAGCCTGTCCACTATCTATAAGGCACAAGTCAGGAAGGTGATTGAATGCTCACCACTTGCCTGGATGCGTGCAGCTCCAACAATACTCAAGAAGCTCAACATCATCCAGGACAAAGCAGCCCGCTTGATTGGCACCCCATCCACTACTTAAACATTCACTTCCTCCACCACCGACACACAGTGGCAGCAGTGTGTGCCATTTGCAAGCTGCACTGCAGCAATGCACCAAAGTTCTTTAGGCAGCACCTTCCAAACCCGCAACCTCTACTACCTAGAAGGACAATGGCAGCAAATGTATGGGAACACCGCCACCTGCAAGTTCGCCTCCAAACCTCACACCATCCTGACTTGGAACTATATCGCCGTTCCTTCACTGTCGCTGGGTTAAAATCCTGGAACTCCCTTCCTAATAGCACTGTGGGTGTACCTACCCCATATTGACTGCAGCGGTTCAAGAAGGCAGCTCACCACCACCTTCTCAAGGGCAATTACGGATGGGCAATAAATGCTGGCCTGGCCAGTGATGCCCACATCCCATGAAACAAATTTAAAAAAACTTTCTACACACATGGTCCCCCAAGACACTTAAAGTGTCTGAAGTTCCCATATGGTGGAAGAATTGCAAGCAACAGGTCTCAGCTGTCCATTCATGATCTCTGAAAAATATCCCTCTTCCCTCATCTATAATCTAGTTAGTACCTTGTATAAACTATTAATTTTAGTTAAAATGCCTCTAGGCAGCAATATTCTGTTGCTGTTATATTTACCACGATTCGAATGCCATTAATTAAACTAAGCTGTAAATTTAGCACTGTACATTATAGTTTCCTGGCGCTGCCTTAAACAACTACCCTAGATTAGAAAGAAAAAAAATGAAAAACCACCAACCAATTACCTACCTGCTATCCTCTGTTGTCACTCCATGCTTTTCTGGAAAACCCTGTACAAGGTCCACTCTTTCCCCATTCTGATTTATCAGCCGCCGCTGCAGCTGCTGCCAGTTCTCACTGTCTCCTGCTTCATCTTGAGGTGTCCTCGTGGTCCCCCACCTACAGTGGCAGCTCCCACATCTCCTCGTTGGGCTGCCATCTGCCCAGAGACTTGGATGCTTCCATTGACTCTGCCAGCTGTGGAGCCCGCCTGTTGTCCTTAATTGGACGGGGATCCCAGAAGCAGCCACTTAAATGGCTGTATCCTTGAAAATCTCCTGCAGGGTCCCACCATGACCACTTCCAGGTTTCTGACCTGGAATTCAGCCCAGCATCGGGATCCGAATCCTGGAATTAAAATTCAGCCCTCTGACTTTGTGCAATAGTGTTAAATTGGTGATAACTAATCGGCCACCTGTTTTACATCTCTCCTGAATTTTAAAACCATTACCTTTGATAGAAATGAAAATCAGGGGAGGTGGAAAATGGATGACTGATTTGCTATCACTGTTTTATGCTATTACACAAAGGCAAAATTACAACCATACAGTGTTTAAAATAGACGTGCATATATATAATATATATATATAGCCTTTCATTACCTCATGACATACCAAAGTGCTTTACAACCAATGAAATAGAAACGTAGAAACATAGAAAATAGGAGCAGGAGTAGGCCATTCGGCCCTTCGAGCCTGCTCCACCATTCATAATGATCATGGCTGATCATCCAACTCAGTAACCTGTTCCTGCTTTCGCCCCATATCCTTTGATCCCTTTAACGGTGACCCCTGGTTCTGGACTCCCCCACCATCGGGAACATCCTTCCTGCATCTACCCTGTCAAGTCCTGTTAGAATTTTATAGGTTTCTATGAGATCCCCCCTCACTCTTCTGAACTCCAGCGAATATAATCCTAACCGACTCAATCTCTCCTCATACGTCAGTCCCGCCATCCCAGGAATCAGTCTGGTAAATCTTCGCTGCACTCCCTCTATAGCAAGAACATCCTTCCTCAGATAAGGAGACCAAAACTGCACACAATATTCCAGGTGTGGCCTCACCAAGGCCCTGTATAATTGCAGCAAGTCATCCCTGCTCCTGTACTCGAATTCTCTCGCTATGAAGGCCAACATACCATTTGCCTTTTTTACCACCTGTTGCACCTGCATGCTTACCTTGAGTGACTTGTGTACGAGAACACCCAGGTCTCGTTGCATATTCCTTTCTTTCAGTTTATAGCCGTTCAGATAATAATCTTCATTCCTGTTTTTGCTACCAAAGTGGATAACCTCACATTTATCCACATTATACTGCATCTACCATGCATTTGCCCACTCACTCAACTTGTCCAAATCATCCTGAAGCCTCTCTGCATCCTCCTCACAACTCACCCTCCCACCCAGTTTTGGGTCATCTGCAAATTTGGAGATATTACATTGAGTTCCCTCATCTAAATCATTAATATATATTGTGAATAGCTGGGGTCCTAGCACCGATCCCTGTGGTACCCCACTAGTCACTGCCTGCCATTCAGAAAAAGACTCATTTATCCCTATTCTTTGTTTCCTGTCTGCCAACCAATTTTCTATCCATCGCAATACACTACCCCCAATCCCATGCACTTTAATTTTACACGCTAATCTCTTATGTAGGACTTTGTCGAAAGCCTTCTGAAAGTCCAAATAAACCACATCCACTGGCTCCCCCACATCAACTCTACTAGTTACATCCTCGACGAATTCTGGTAGATTTGTAAAGCATGATCTTCCTTTCTTAAATCCATGCTGACTCTGCCCAATTCTACCACTGTTCTCAAAATGCTCTGCTGTAAAATCTTTGATAATGGACTCTAGAATTTTCCCTACTACCGACATCAGGCTGACTGTTCTATAATTCCCTGCTTTCTCTCTACCTCCCTTTTTAAATAGTGCGGTTACATTAGCTACCCTGCAATCTGTAGGAACTGTTCCAGAGTCTATAGAATCTTGGAAGATGACCACCAATGCATCCACTATTTCTAGGGCCACTTCCTTAGGTACTCTGGGATACAGACCATCAGGCCCTGGAGATTTATTGGCCTTCAATCCCATCAATTTCCCCAACACCATTTCTCTTATTAATACTGATTTCCTTCAGTTCTTCTCTCTCTCTAAACCCTGTGTTCCCCAGCATTTCTGGTATGATATCTGTGCCATCCTTTGTGAAGACAGAACCAAAGTATGCATTTAGTTGGTCAACCATTTCTTTGTTCTCCACAATATATTTCCCTGTTTCTGACTGTATAAGGGACCTGCATTTGTCTTCACTAATCTTTTTCTCTTCACATATCTATAGAAACTTTTACAGTCAGTTTTTATGTTCCCTGCAAGCTTGTTCTCATACTCTATTTTCCCCTTCTTAATCAATCCCTTGGTCCTCCTTTGCTGAATTCTAAACTGCTCCTAATCCTCAGGTCTGTTGTCTTTTTCTGGCGAATTTTATACCTCTTCCTTGGATCTAATGCTATCTCTAATTTCCCTTGTAAGCCATTGTTTGGCTACCTTTCCCGTTTTACTTTTGTACCAGACAGGAATAAACAATTGTTGCAGTTCATCCATGCGCTCTTTGAATGTTTGCCATTGCCTTTCCACGTTGTCCCTTTAAGTAACATTTCCCAATCCATCATAACCAACTTGCGCCTCGTACATTCAGTTTCCTTTACTAAGATTCAGGACCCTAGTCTCAGAATCAACTATGTCACTCTCCATCTTGATAAAGAATTCTATCATATTATGGTCGCTCATGCCTAAGGGGTGTCACACCACTAAATTGTTTAGTTTAGTTTAGAGATACAGCACTGAAACAGGCCCTTCAGCCCACCGAGTCTGTGCCGACCATCAACCACCCATTTATACCAATTCTACACTAATTCCATATTCCTACCACATCCCTACCTGTCCCTATATTCCCCTACCACCTACCTATACTAGGGGCAATTTCTAATGGCCAATTTACCTATCAACCTGCAAGTCTTTGACTTGTGGGAGGAAACCGGAGCACCCGGAGGAAACCCACGCAGACACAGGGAGAACTTGCAAACTCCACACAGGCAGTACCCGGAATTGAACCCGGGTCGCTGGAGCTGTGAGGCTGTGGTGCTAACCACTGCGCCGCTGTGCCGCCCAATTATTCCTCTCTCATTACACAATACCCAGTCTAGGATGGCCTGTTCTCTAGTTGGTTCCTCAACGTATTGGTCCAGAAATCCATCCCGTATACACGCCAAGAATTCCTCCTCTACAGTATTGTGACTAATTTGATTTGCCCAATCTATATGCAGATTATAGTCACCCATAATTACAGATGTTCCTTTATCGCACGTGGCTCTAATTTCCTGTTTAATGCCATTTTTAACATCACCACTACAGTTTGGGGGTCTATATACAACCCCCACTAATGTTTTTTGCCCCTTAGTGTTTCTCAGCTCTACCCATACAGATTCCACATCATCAGAGCTAATATCATTTCTCACTATTGCATTAATTTCCTCTTTAACCAGCAATGCAACTCCACCGCCTTTTGCTTTTTGTCTGTCCTTCCTAAATGTTGAATACCCCTGGATGTTCATTTCCCAACCCTGGTCACCTTGCAGCCATGTCTCTGTAATCCCGACTATATCATACCTGTTTACATTTATTTGTGCGATTAATTCATCCACTTTATTGCAAATGCTCCGTGCGTTAAGGCACAATGCCTTAAGGCTTGTCTTTTTAACATTACCTGGCCTTTTCCCATTATTTTTCACTGTGGCCCTGTTTGATTCTGGCCCTTGATTTCTCTGCCTATCACTTTTCTTATTCCCCTTACTGTCTTTTGTTCTTGTCTTTGATCCCCCCTCCTCTGTCTCCTTGCAAAGGTTCCCATCCCCCTGCCATTTTAGCTTAAACCTTCCCCAACCACTCTAGCAAATACTCCCCCTAGGACATCAGTCCCAGTCCTGCCCAGGTGTAACCCGTCCAGTTTGTACTGGTCCCACGACCCCCAGATCCGGTCCCAATGTCCCAGGAATCTAAAACCTTCCCCCTCACACAATCCGGGTACTGCTTGTGTGGAGTTTGCAAGTTCTCCCTGTGTCTGCGTGGGTTTTCTCCGGGTGCTCCGGTTTCCTCCCACAAGCCAAAAGACTTGCAGGTTGATAGGTAAATTGGCCATTATAAATTGTCACCAGTATAGGTAGGTGGTAGGGAAATATAGGGACAGGTGGGGATGTTTGTTGGGAATATGGGATTAGTGTAGGATTAGTATAAATGGGTGGTTGATGTTCGGCACAGACTCGGTGGGCCGAAGGGCCTGTTTCAGTGCTGTATCTCTAATCTAATCTAATCTAATCTCTTCTGCTACTTATTCATCCGATATATCCTGCTATTTCTACTCTGACTAGCATGTGGCACTGGTAATAATCCTGAGATCACTACCTTTGAGATCCTACTTTTCAACCTACTTCCTAACTCCCTATATTCTGCTTTTAGGACCGCATCCTTTTTTTTTACCTACGTCATTTGTACCAATGTGTACCATGACCACTGGCTGTTCACCCTGCCCCTTCAGAATGTCCTGTAACTGCTCTGAGACATCCTTGACCCTAGCACCAGGGAGGCAACATACCCTCCTGGAGTCTCTTTTGCGGCCACAGAAACACCGATCTATTCCCCTTACAATTGAATCCCCTATAACTATTGCATTCGCACACATTTTACTCCTCCCCTGCGCAGCACAGCCAACCGTAGTGCAATGAATTGGGCTGTTGCTGCTTTCCCCTGAGAGGCCATTCCCCCCAACAGTATCCAAAGCAGTATATCTGTTTTGCAGGGGAATAGCCACAGGAGATTCCTGCACTGCCTGCCTCGTCCTCTTGCTCTGCTTGGTGGTCACCCATTCCCTTCCTGCCTGTGGGGTCTGAGCCTGCGGTGTGACTACCTCTCTATACCTGCTATCCACGATACCCTCTGCCTCGTGGATGCTCCAGTGTCCCCAGCTGCCGCTCCAGCTTCGAAACCTGGGCTTCCAGGAGCTGCAGCTGGAGGCACTTCCTGCACACATGCTGGTCCCGGGCACTGGAATTGTTCCCAGCTTCCCACATAGAGCACGAGGAGCACACCATGGCTTTGAGAATTCCTGCCATGACATAACCCTTTAAATTAAATCGTTTGGAGGATCTTAATATCAAATAATATCAATTATTCTAGGGCCCTTCTTCCCTGGTCCTCGTTACTACTGAACTCCCTAAAAAACACGACTTACTTTCTATGAAATGCTTTTGAAGTGTGGTCAATGGTATCATGTAGTATAACACAGCATTCAATTTGCGCCTGGGCAGGTCCCAGAAAGTGCAATGAGATAATGCGGTACAAATTGATCCTTGTTATGCCCATTTTACAGGCGTAAAACCAACACAATAAGGACTAATTTGGGGCACACGCTCTAAGCCCCAAAGACTCCAGAAACCTGTTTGACCTGAAATTGGATCAGACCATTTTTCACATGTCCGGGGCAGCCAACATTAGGGGACCTATTGCCTGTTTCAGGGCCCTTACCAGAAATTTGAGATATAGATGTGATCTAGCCAGAGGCTGCCATTGAAAAGATAAGTGGATTGTTTTTAATATTTCTGTGACACAAGGAGGAACAGTTTTCCTGTCCTCATTGTATTTCCAATTGTCCTTCCTGCCCTGGGATTTACTAGAGGGCGTCTGTTGGCAGGTGAGCTACTTTGGAGGCTCTGATTATTTGGATGCGGCCCGGTAACACTTTCTAAGGTAGTTGTCTGGTCCTGAGTCACAACTCCACGACAGTAAAAGTTGTCCCATTTATATTGCCAGGTGGTAAGTGCAGCAGTTGAATTGACTTTAGAACAATCACAAAAACTCATTTAATTGAGTAATATATTAACATGGATTGAGGACTAGTTAATGGACAAAAAACAGAGAGTAGGAATAAACAGATCATTTTTGAGATAGCAGAGTGTAACTAATGGAGTGCCACAAGGATCAGCTATTTACAATCTATAGCAATAACTTAGATTAGGGGACTAAGTCGCTCTAGAATTGGCCTTTATTGGCCACTCCAGGTGCTGCTTCACAAATCACTGACCACCTCCAGGCGCTTACCCATTGTCTCTCGAGACAAGGAGGCCAAAGAGAAGAGGGGAATAAGTATAATATATCCAAGTTTGCTGACTATACAAAGCTATATGAGAAAGTAAGCTAAGGGGAGAACGCATAGAGGCTGCAAAGAGATATAGACAAGTTAAATGATGCGGCAACAAGTTGGTAAATGGAGTATAATGTGGGGAAGTGTGAAATTATCCACTTTGGTGGGAAGAATGGAAAAGCAGAATATTTTATAAAAGGTGAGAGACTAGTAAATGTCGATATTCAGTGGGATTTGGAGGTCTATGTAAACACATTAAAGAAAGTTAACATGCAGGTGCAGAAAACAATTAGGAAACAAACAATATTTTTTTAAAATTTTATTAGAGATACAGCACTGAAACAGGCCCTTCGGCCCACCGAGTCTGTGCCGACCATCAACCACCCATTTATACCAACCCTACACTAATTCCATATTCCCTACCACATCCTCACTTGTCCCTATATTTCCCTACCACCTACCTATACTAGGGGCAATTTATAATGGCCAATTTACCTATCAACCTGCAAGTCTTTGGCATGTGGGAAGAAACTGGAGCACCTGGAGGAAACCCATGCAGACACAGGGAAAACTTGCAAACTCCACACAGGCAGGACCCAGAATTGAACCTGGGTCGCTGGAGCTGTGAGGCTGCGGTGCTAACCACTGCGCCACTGTGCCGCCCATGTTGACCTTTACTGCAAGGAGGCTGGAGTTTAAGAATAAGGAAGTCTTGCTGCAATTATCTAGGGCTTTGGTGAGACCACACTTGGAGTACTGTGTATAGTTTTGGTCTCCTTATCTAAGGAAGGATATACTTACCTTAGAGGTAATGTAATGAAGATTGATTTCTGAGATGAAAGGGCTGTCCAATGAGGAGAAATTGAGTAGAACGGGCCTATGATCTCTGCAGTTCAGAACAGAGAGTTGATTCCATTAGAGAGAGCTTGAAAGGGTAAATGCTGAGAGGTTGCTTTCCCTGGCTGGAGAAGCTAGAACTAGGGATCATAGACTCAGGATAAGTGGTGAACTGGGATGAGGAAAAATTTCTCCTCTCAGAAGGTTGTGACTCTTTGGAATTCTCTATCCCAGAGGCTGTGGATGCTCAGTTATTGAGTATATTCAAGACTGAGATTAATAGATTTTTGTGCATTAGGGGATCAAGGGATGTGGGGATAGGGCAGGAAAGTGGAGTTGATGTAGAAGTTCAGCCATGATCTTACTGAACAGGCTCAAGGGGCTGTATGGCCTATTCCTGCTCCTATTTCTTATGTTCAAAGACTGATTATTTTGTTCTGTGCTGCTGCCTTACTGAGTGGCTCAGAAATATCAGTAAATTGCTTCACTGGTCTGCACAGAGGCAGCTGGGAATGCTTCAGCAGCTCAGTAGTAGACACTATTACTTTTGGAAGCTTTTGTACAACTCATCTATCTTGATGGTATGCACTGTCTCCAATGTTTATATTCCCAATTTAATGCTGACTTGAGAGATAGCAAACTGTAAATATAAATGGGCGATTAATGTCTGCAGAACACTAATTCTGTCTATATGCAAATGGAAATGAGAAATTATTTTTTTTTCTGAATTGACTGTCCTTGTCTGGCACATCATTAAGAAGTGGATGCGCGTGTCATTGTCACTTTCCATTTCGATGCCAGATTCCTCTGCAATTTTTAAAAACTGACCTGGTAATTAAAAATATGATTAAAAAGATGGGTTTAGTACTCTCCCATAATCTTTGATGATTTTCTTGCTGTGTAGTGGAGCTGTGAGTGCTGAGGGCTGCATGATGTAGTTTTACAATGTTTATTGTTAATGAAACAGATTTTCAATGGGAATAAGAGTTTAAATAATTAGGCTGTCAAGTGATTTATCTCTGTGAAATATTAAAGTACTTGGTGGAAACAATTGCTGGTAATTTTATCAGGATATCTCTCACTGAGCTGCCGTGACTCAGGCAGAGCATCGCAGAAACATCGACCCTGATATTTACAGGGAAGCGGCAGGGAAATGAGGGAGGATGGAAATGTTTGAAGGACCCACCATAGCCAGGGACACAGAGGTCCTGCCGAATTTAATGGCAGAATCTCCGTATCATTTTTTTCTTGTGTTTCCTGCCCGTCAGCTAGCCAAATGGACAGCTTAGTTGTCTGGCGGGAGGGAAGATCAGCGACAGGAGGCTGTGATTACAGCATGGGAAGACAAGCATTGGGGTGTGGAGGATGAGATTTGGCTGGATGGAGAGAGAGGCCATTGGGCATTTGGGGGTTGTGATCAGTTGGAGAAAAATGCATTGGGGCTTGTGGCGGTGGGGGGCGGGTGCTGGCGGAGGTCGACAATCACAGTGGGGGGAGAAAGAGACCATGATCAGTGGGATGAGGCCGAGGGCTTCTTTGAGGAGCCGAGGGCAGCAGTATTGCTCCTTCTGGACTGCAAGGAGTGCTGTAGGAGGCACTTAATTTGTCGAGCCAGCAGCTCCTGCCTCCAATTCACTGCCAGGTTTTCCAAGCCTTGAGAAACACACGCAATAAGTGTAAGGTTAAAATCAGGCTCCCATTGCACAGTGAGAGCCAATTTAAATATGTTCACGAAATGCCCCATCTTTCCATGGCAAGGCAATCAGACAGCTCGAAATCTGCCACCATAAAAATGCAGGTTGGGATTGCATTGCCATTTTCTCGATTTTAACCCCTCCACTCGACCCTCTCTCAGCTGTTGTGGGAGGGGTGTGGGGTGTAATATCGAGGTCCCCCTTTCTGTATGTAAGTGGGATTTCTGCAAAATGTTACAGTAAATGAACAGAAGCTCCCAAGGAAATTCACCCCCAGTCTGATTATGTATTGGCTATCATTAATTACATGTATAATTCTTCACTGCGTTATTTTCATTCTATTCTTTTTAATCAGCCCTTGCCAGACACATATGGAAACTCATTACCAAGTTTAAGGGTCTCCAAACCAAGCTACTGAGGAATCTACATCCAGCTGCATGTTTTTTAACTTGGCCAATCTTGAGGGCACACCCCTTCTCGATAGGGACAGATCTCACTCAGATTTAGTGAGCTTCGGTTGAGATTGAAAGAGCCAAGGGTTAGCGACCAACATGTGTATCCAGAAGTGTGTTGGAACTTAATCAGCTGAAAACATGCAAAACCACGAGGACTCTGGTCTGTAGGGTTATCTGGAGCAGAACCATTATATATTACCCCCAGTCCCATGTGCTTTAATTTTGCTTATTAAGCTCCTGTGTGGGACCTTATTGAAAGCCTTCTGAAAATTCAAATACACCACATCCACTGGTTCCCCCTTATCTATTCTGCTACTTACATCCTCAAAAAACTCCAACAAGTTTGTCAAACATGATTTCTCTTTCATAAATCCATGTTGACTTTGTCCAATCCTATCATTATTTTCCACATCCTTGATAATAAATTCTAGCACTTTCCTTACTACTGATGTCAGCTAACAGGTCTGCAGTTCTCTGTTTTACCTCTCCTTCCTTTCTTAAATAGTGGGGCTACATTTGCCACCTTCCAATCTGCAGGAACCAATCCAGAATCGATAGAATTTTGGAAGATGGCCACCAATGCATCCACTATCTCTACAGCCACCTCTTTCAACACTCTGGGATGGAGATCATCAGGTCTGGGGAGTTAACAGCCTTCAGTCCCATTAATTTTTCCACTACTACTTTTTAACAAATGCAAATTTCTTTCAGTTCCTCATTCTCACTAGTGCCTTGGTCCTCAACTATTCCTAAAACAGGTCCTGATCTTTATTGGGTAGGATTTCCATGAGGGGTGTTCTGGACTTTTAACTCTCATTAAGGTGGATAAAGCTGTTAAAAAATCTTAACTTTTTCTGCTATGTTTGGTGGGTATCTAGTGGGTAAGTACTACAACTTCACTCCCTTCCATGTAGTGGAATGCCGAATCTCTCGGCGAGATACCAGTGTAGCAAAGCTTCTGGACGAGCAACTTGTTGATTTCTGCATTTATCTGAGCATGTGTGGTCACCAAAAGGTGCTGTTGGATTTTCATGTTAATAATGGTGAATGCTGGTACCCTTGCCATTATATATTTTACTGCAAAATTCAGTCCGTTATAATTAGTTTTAAAGTCCTTATGCAAAGGACAAAGAAAAATCAATGGTGCGAAAACCCAGCAAGAGACGGTGGCATAGTGATAATGTTGCTAAATTAGCAATTCAGCAACCCAGGCGAATACCCTGAGAGCATAGATTCAAATTCCACCATGGCAGCTGGTGGAATTTAAATTCAAGCAATTAATAAAAGTCTGGAATTGAAAGCTAGTTCTAGTAATGGTGCCATGAAACTATCATCAATTGCTATAAAAACCCATCCGGTTCACTAATGTCCTTTCAGGAAAGAAGTCTGCTGTTCTTGCCTGGCTTCGTCCCCATGTGACTTCAGACCCACAGCAATGTGGTTGACTCTGAAATGGTCCAGCAAGCCACACAGTTGTCAAGGGCAATTAGGGATGGGCAACAAATGCTGGTCTTGCCAGTGACACCTATATCCCACAAAAAGGGTGGGGAAGTTTTGAGCTTGTCGTCTATGGTTCTAACGCCCGAGAAGCTTCTAAGTTGCTCAGATTCCACCCAAAGAGTGCCAATTTCGGTGATTTAAGAAGAGACCTAGCGCAGGTGGACAGGAAACAAAGATTGGCCAGGAAAGCAGTAAATGAGTAATGGTTCGCCTTCAACGTAGAGATAGTTTGGATACAAATGAAACATATTCCCATAAGTAAGAAAGATGAGGCATTCAAAGCTAGAATTTCCTAGATGACAAAAGAAACTGAGGTTGAATTAACAAGAAAAAGGAGATTTAAAGCAAATGTCAGATACAGAATACGATAGAAAACCAGACAAAATATAGAGCATGCACGTGAAATTGGAAAGTATATGAGAAGGACAAAGAAGGAATATAAGAAAAGATTAGCAGGTAATATAAATGGGTACTCAAAAATCTTTATAAATATGTAAAAATTAAAGGATGGTTAAACGAACGGTGGGACCAATTATGGTCAAAAAAGGAAATCATCTTGTGGATGCAGAGGGCGTGAAGGAGGTACAGAATGAATCTGTCTTCACAAAAGAAGAGGATGAAGTTAATATCACAGTAAAGGAGGAGGGAGTAGAACAATTGGATAGAATAAAAATAGATCACGGAATCACAGAATTGTTACAGCACAAAAGGAAGCTATTCAGTCCGTCATGTCTGCACCCCTCTCCAAAACAGCGCAGTGCCACTCCCTCACCTTCTCCCCGTAACCCTACACATTCTTCCTTTACATATAACTGTCTAGCTCCCTTTTGAATGCTTCAGTTGAAACTGCTTCCACCGCACTCTCAGGCAGCACATTCCAGACCTTAACCACTCGCTGCACGATAAAGTTTTTCCTCATGTCGCTTTTGCTTCTTTTACCAATTGCTTTAAATCTGTGCCAACTACTTCTTGATCCTTTCACGAATGGGAACAATTTCGCCCTATCTGCTCTAACCAGGCCCCTCATGATTTTGAATACCTCTATCAAATCACCTCTCAGCCTTCTCTTCTCCAAGGAAAACAGGCCCAACTTCTCCGATCTGTCTTCATAACTGAAATTCTCATCCCTGGAACCATTCTCATGAATCTTTTCTGCAACCTCTCTAGTGCCTTCACATCTTTCCTAAAGCACAGCACACAGAACTGGACACAATACTCCAGCTGAGGCCGAACTTACAAGTTCGAAATAACCTCCATGCTCTTGTACTCTTTGTCCCTATTAATAAAGTCCGGGACACTGTATGTTTTATTAATTGCTCTCTCAACCTGTCCTGCCACCATCAATGACTTATGCACATATACACCCGGGTCCCTCTGCTCCTGCACTCCCTTTAGAATTGTACCCTTTATTTTTTATTGTCTCTCCATCTTCTTCCTACCGAGATAGAAAGGAAGTGTTAAGGAGATTAGCATCACTCAAAGTTAACAAGTCATCCAGTCCAGATGGATTGCTGAGAGAAGCTAGGGGGAGGATAGCAGAATCTCTGACCACAATCTTTCAAACCTCCTTGCATCAGGAAGGGGTGCCAAATGGATTGCAAATGTTACATCCCTGTTCAAAAAAGGGGTGGGGAATAAGTCTGGTAACTACAGGCCAATCAGCCTAACGGCAGGAATGGGAAAACTACAAGAGACCATTGCCAAACTCAAAATTAATTCCCACTTGGAGAGGCAAGTGTTAATGATGAACAACCAGCACGGATTTATTAAAGGTAAATTGTGTCTGACTGACCTGATTGAATCCTTTGATGATTTAGCAGAGGGGATTTATGAAGATAGTGCAGTAGATGTATATATGGACTTTCAAAAGTACCACATAATAGTCCTATTCATAAAATAGAGGCACATGGGATTAAAGGGTCTGTGGGAACTTGCGTATGTAATTGACTAAGGGATGGGGGGTGCAGAGAGAGGTGAATGGATGTTTTTCTGACTGTCGAAAATTATGCATTGGGGTTCCCCCAGGGAACAGTGTTAGGAACAATGTATGGAATATTCTAGACCTGAAAATTCTTGGGCATGGAACCATTTTTAGGTTCTGACTGTTTGCAGCAACAGCGGCACTTCAGGCGCAATCTCGCAGGAGCCAGCCATTTAAGAACCCGCCTCTTTGATTGCCATTCAATTAGGGATGGCGGGTGGGCTGAAGAGGTGGTAGGGTCAATCAGTGCCCACAATGTGAGGGCAGCTGGCAGCCTTCATTGTGGCAACATTGACAATGCTGGTGAATAGTCTACGATACAAGAGAGAGCAATGACAGGCCTGTGCTCATGATGATTGCAGTCTATCCATTTTCACCCTGTAAAGGTCGGATTGGCTGTAACTGTCAAGCCTTTCGGACCTCCCACTATGCACTTGCCTCCTGTGTGCTGCCGAGTTAGGAACACTGCGGGGGTCCCGTTTGCCTCTGGAAAAATTTGAATGTCCAATATGCCTCATTAGTGACCTCAACTGACTTCCCGCTGTTGCTGCACAGGTTCCGAACATCACACTCAGCCCACCGGGAAAAGTAGCCAGAGGCAAGAGCGCATCGGCAAAATGGCCTGACACATTTTTTTCTGATGTTCCCAGCCCCCACCACCTCCAAACCCGCCTCCAAGGGGTTGGGAAGAATTCCCCCATTGCTTCTCTTGTTATCTATAAATGCCCTGGACTTGGGTATAGGGAGTAGAATTTTGGAGTTTGTGCATTAAAATAAATTTGGCAACATAGTAAATAGTGAGGAGGAGAGTAGTAGAGGTATCCGCTCAGGCGGATATAGAGAGCTGATGAAATGGGCTGACGGATGGCAGCTGCAATTTAATGCCACTAGGTGTGAAGTGATGCACTTTGGGAGGAACAACATGGAGAGGCAGTATAATCTAAATGGCACTATTTTAAGCGGGGTCAGCTGAGGTACTATGTACAATTCTGGGCACCATACTTTAGGAAAGATATCTAGGTCTTGGAGAGAGTAACGAGGAGGATTTATCAGGATGATACCCAGTGATGAGGAACTTTGGTTATGTGGAGAAATTGGAGAAGTTGTGATTGTCCTTACAGTAGAGAAGGTTAAGGCGAGATTTAATGGTGGTATTCAAAATTATGCAGTGTTTTAATGGAGTAGATAGGGAGAAATTGTTTTGGCTTGCAAGTGAACTGGTAACCAAGGGCCATAGATTTAAAATAATTGTCAAAAGAACTAGAGAGGAAATGACAATTATTAGGATTTGGAACACACTCCCTGAAATGGTGGCAGAAACAGACTGCACAGGAACTTTCAAACGGCAATTGGACATACACTTGAAGAGGACTAATTGCAGTGTTACGAGAAAAATCTGGAATGTGGGATGAAATTGGTTAGCTCTTTCAAAGTTCAAGCCCAGGCACACCAGGCTGAATGGCCTTTTTACATGCTGTACGATTCTTTGGGCTGAATTTTAAGGGAATGAATTGGACAGGTATGGAGGTGTGAGGGGATGTAAAATTGGGACGGGACACATCGGATAGGAAGTCCAATGTCGTGATGTCCGATTCGAATTTGTCCATGGTGGCAAACATGGAGAGCAGAGGTCCACTGGTGATGCAGAAGGCAGATAATAGAGATAGTTAAAAGGCCAATTGAATGTGATTTTATGGAGCGGATTTAATTTGATAATCAACGCACACGTCTCACGGGGCTTTAGAGGCTCGCCTCCTTCAAGGAAGTGACATGGAGGCGGGAGAGTATGGATGGCTGCAAGGAAAGGTCATCGGGAGGGCAACCATCCAGGGCCTGGCAGGGCCACCTAGCCTAGAATGTTTTGGCTAACTCTAGAACCTTAACTGCTCTCCTAGCTATGATCAACTAACTGAGAACATACCAGGAATTAAAGTTGGGACTTGATGGTGTCTATAGTTTGGGAGCACATTATACATTACAGTTACCCTCTGATCCATCAGGGGAGCTGGGGAGGAATCTTTAATTATACTCCCCTCTGCCACTCCTGCCAAATATACACTTAACATAGCTTAGCACCAAAAGCCCAGCAGGTGAGGCCTAAGGGAGGGAGAAAACCATCCTGACCTCGGCAGCATGAGGCCCAGCAGATCCTGAGGGAGCTTGACAGGGTGGATGTGGAAAGGATGTTTCCTCTTGTGGGAGAATCTAGAACTAGGGGTCACTGTTTAAAAATAAGGGGTCGCCCATTTAAGACAGAGATGAGGAGAAATTTTTTCTCTCAGTAGGTCGTGAGTCTTTGGAATTCTCTTCCTCAAAAGGCGGTGGAAGCAGAGTCCTTTTTTAAGGCAGAGGTAGATAGATTCTTGATAAACAAGTAGGTGAAAGGTTATTGGGGGTAGGCAGGAATGTGGAGTTGAGGCAACAATCTGATCAGCCATGATCTTATGAAATGGTGGAGCAGGCTCGAGGGGCTGAGCGGCCTACTCCTGCTCCTAATTTGTATGTTCGTATGTATGCTTGTATTTTAACTCTGTGGCTTCTACTCCACACTCCAAGTCTGTTTTCTGCCCAAAACCAGCAGGCAGTGGCAGCAGAAGCTGGTGGGCAGGCAGGAATGCATGGATTGGCCCCTGGCTCTCAGGTAATTCATAGAAAAGGGCTTTCTGGAGGACCTTGCAATTGGGGTTCCTTCTGACCCCACAAAAGTAAAAAAAGACACCATTTTGCACCTGTTCCGGCCCCTAATCTATTTGTGGCTAGGTGAGCTCAGTGGGAAAACTACAACAGTTTCTCTGCCCCATTTAAAATGGCAGTCGACCTCTGATCAGAATCTGCACATTTAAAGAAGGAGCTGTTGGTTGCCTGAAGGTGTCCTTCTCTCCTGCTTAGAGGTTAAAATGGTAGCATGCAGGATAGATGTGGAAGGTCAGTGGCTCAGGGCTAATGGTGGTTTCTATCTGTCCACCAGGGTTTAAATCACCCCTTCTATACTGAAGTCCCCTCCTCCTTCCCCATGTAATGTTGCCCCTTAAAATTTGGACACACTGGCTGTTTCTATTGAAGGATGTTTGCATTTAGGGACCCGATTTGCTGGCTCCACATTTGCTTCAACAATGTGCATGATTATTTTATAATTATATTTCTATTAACTATAACAACCACCATTTTAGCTTTCAGAGAAAAAGCAGAAATAGTTTGTCCGTCTGTGACAAGCTTGCTGCATATTAGTGGCTCGCCAAACCTGCCAGATTCCTGTACTCCTTGTAACCCTTCTCCTCATCCTCCACACAGACAGCTGCAAATACACTGGGTGCAAATGAATTTTGACAGAATCCTTACAGCTTCTGGCTGTATGCTCCAGCTTAAACTGCCTCCCGCTCAGTCTGCCCGATGTACTTTGGCAAAACAGCTGAGAAGAATGACTGGCTCCTTCAGCTGCATGTAAATTGCTACATACCAAAATCCACAAGTTTGATGCCTCCCTCTGTTGTTAAGAGGATGTTATTGCCCTTGATGTCACGATGAATTGTCTGGTTGTTGTGTAAATGTTTCAGACCCTAAGGAAAAAATCAACAGTGACAGTTATATTACACTTGCAGCAAGTAAAACCTGGCTGCCTAATAAACATAATGAAGTGAGCCACTTTAATGTTAGCAGGCCGCCTCCATAACATTCACATGTAATGTTAAAACACAACATAAATCTTACCATGAGGGCTTCATGCAGGATGTAGGCAATGATCGGTTCGCTCATTCTTTCGCCTCGTTTTAATAACCCTTTGGCAAGATCGGTCACAGAACCTCCATTGCACAACTGAAATAACAGAAAGTGATTGGTAACAATAGCAATACCATCAGCTTGCATTTATATACTGCCTTGAATGGAGAAGACCCTTCTGAGGTCTTTCAGAGAGGTGTAAGGAATACTGAATGATGAACAAAGAGATGGGTATTAACAACAACAACTTGCATTTATCAAGCACTTTTAATGGAATAAAACTCGCCAAGGTGCTCCACAAGAGTGATTATCAAACATAATTTGGCACAGAGCTTCATTACGAGATATTAGGGCAGATGATCAAAAGCTTGGTCAAAGGTTTTAAGGAACATTTTAAAGGGGGAGAGAGAGATAGAAAGGCGGAGAGGGTTAGGGAGGGAATTCCAGAACTTAGGGCCAGGCAGCTGAAGCCACGGCCACCAATGGTGAAGAGATGAAAATTGGGAATAGAAAACATAGAAAAATAGGAGCAGGAGTAGGCCATTCGGCCCATCGAGCCTGCACCGCCATTCAATATGATCATGGCTGATCATCCAAACTCAGTACCCTGTTCCCGCTTTCTCCCCATATCCCTTGATCCCTTTAGCCTTAAGAACTGTATCTAACTCTTTCTTGAATATATTTAATGATTTGGCCTCAACTGTTTTCTGTGGTAGAGAATTCCACAGGTTCACCACTCTCTGGGTGAAGAAATCCCTCCTCATCTCAGTCCTAAATGGCTTACCCCTTATCCTTAGACTGTGACCCCTGGTCCTGGACTCCCCCGCCATCGGGAACATCCTTCCTGCATCTAGTCTGTCCAGCCCTGTTAGAATTTTGTAGGTTTCTATGAGATCCCCTCTCATTCTTCGAAACTCTAGCGAATACAAGCCTAAGCGATCCAATCTCTCTTCTTACGTCAGTCCTGCCATCCCAGGAATCAGTCTGGTGAACCTTCGCTGCACTCCCTCCATAGCAAGAACATCCTTCCTCAGATAAAGAGACCAAAACTGCACACAATACTCCAGATGTGGTCTCACCAAGGCCTTGTATAATTGCAGCAAGACATCCTTGCTCCTGTTCTTCGAATCCTCTCGCTATGAAGGCCAACATATCATTTGCCTTCTTAACTGCCTGCAGCACCTGCATGCTTACTTTCAGCGACTGATGCACAAGGACACCCAGATCTCGCTGCACCTCCCCTTTCCCAATCTACTGCCGTTCAGATAATAATCTGCCTTTCTGTTTTTACCACCAAAGTGGATAACCTCACATTTATCCACATTATACTGCATCTGCCATGTATTTGCCCACTCACTCAACCTGTCCAAATCACACTGGAACTTCTCTGCATCCTCCTCACAACTCCCACTCCCACCCAGCTTTGTGTCATCTACAAACTTGGATATATTACATTTAATTCCCTCATCTATATCATTAATATATATTGTGAATAGCTGGGGTCCTAGCACTGATCCCTGCGGTACTGCACTAGTCACTGCTTGCCACCCGGAAAAAGATCCGTTTATTCCTTCTCTTTGTTTCCTGTCTGCCAACCAGTTCTCTATCTATGTCAGTACCTTACTCCCAATCCCATGTGCCTTAATTTTTCACGCTAATCTTTTATGGGGGACCTTATCAAAAGCCTTCTGAAAGTCCAAATACACCACATCCACTGGTTCTCCCTTATCTATTCTACTAGTTACATCGTCAAGAAATTCCAGTAGATTTGTCAAGCATGATTTCCCTTTCATAAATCCATGTTGACTTTGTCCGATCCTGTCACTGTTTTCCAAGTGCTCTGCTATTACATCTTTTATAATGGACTCTAGCATTTTCCCCACTACTGATGTCAGGCTAACTGGTCTATAATTCCCTGTTTTCGCTCTACCTCCTTTTTTAAATAGTGGGGTTACATTAGCTACCCTCCAATCCGTTGGAACTGTTCCAGAGTCCATAGAATTTTGAAAAATGACCAGCAATGCATCTACTATTTCTAGGGCCACTTCCTTCAGTACTCTGGGATGTAGATTATCAGGCCCTGGGGATTTATCAGCCTTCAATCCCATCAATTTCCCTAACACCATTTCCCTACTAATACTGATTTCATACAGTTCATCCTTCTCACTAGACCCCATGTTCCCCAACATTTCTGGGAAGTAATTTGTGTCCTCCTTTGTGAAGACAGAACCAAGTATGTATTTAATTGGTCTGCCATTTTTTTGTTCCCCATTACTGACTGTAAGGGACCCACATTTTGTCTTCACTAATCTTTTTCTCTTCACATAAGAAGCTTTTACAGTCAGTTTTTATGCTCTCTGTAAGCTTACTCTCATACTCTATTTTCCCCTTCTTAATCAATCCCTTTGTCCTCCTTTGCTGAATTCTAAACTTCTCCCAATCCTCAGGTTTGCTGCATGTTCTGGCCATTTTATATTTCTCTTCCTTGGATCTAATATTATCCCTAATTTCTTTTGTATGCCACAGTTGAGCCACCCTTCCTGTTTTATTTTTGTGCCAGACAGGAATGAACAATTGTTGTAATTCATCCCTGCACTCTTTAAATGCTATCCGTGGCCTATCCACTATCAACCCTTTAAATAACATTCTCCAATCTATCATAGCCAACTCGCGCCTCATACCTTCGTAGTTTCTTTTATTTAGATTCAGGACCCTAGTCTCGGAATCAACTCTCTCACTCTCCATCTTAATGAAGAATTCTATCATGTAACGGTCGCTCTTCCACAAAAGACTCCACACAACAAGATTGTTAACTAATCCTTAACAAACTCAGGAGGCCAGAATTGGCTGGGGACAGATATCTTGGAGCGTTGTAGGGCTGGAGGAAGTTACAGAGATAGGGAGGAGTGAGATCATGGGAGGATTTGAAAACAAGGATGACATTTTTTTTTAAAGTAGGGTATTAAGGGAGAAGAGGGAGGTGAAGGGGTTTAATTGGCAGAAGGCACAGTTGCTAATGGTGGAGCAAAGGGAGGAGGGATGTATGAGTAGTCAGAATCAGAGGAACAGAAAGGCTGGCTGGCAGATTGTTTAGTGCGGGGGGGTGGGTAGTGGAGGGCTGGCAGTGGGGGTGGGGGTGGGGGTTGTAATGCTAGAGGAGGTTAGGGAGCAACAAGAAAGCCATTTAAAAACAGGAGGAGAATTTGCAGTATTGCTTATTTATACTGTAAATATTCTGTTACCTACCAGACACTATTTTTTGTAGTTTATTCACATAAATCCCTTTTACATATGTAGGAAGTTAAAGTTCTTTGTGAAGATTAAACAGCTAAAGTGCGTATAGAGATACAAGGCACATTAATAAATATATACATTTACATATGTAATTATATATATACTGAGGAACCATTCTAGAGACATGGGGCTGGATTATAAGGAGCCTTTGACATTGGGATCCCTGGCAAAGTGGGGGGGGGGGGCCTGAAGATGGCACAGGATGAGGCCGGCCATGGACCTTGACGCTGGCAGGGCCCGGCCCAATCCTCTCAGCGGGAGCGAGCAATCGTGGCGGCCTCCCCATTGCTGGGCGACAGGACCACAATTTGAATATTTAACTCAATTAAACTAATTAATTTAAATTTACTTACGCCTCCTCTTGATGGCCCGCCGCGATCTTCAGCCCGGTGGCCACAACTCCCGTGCCTTCTGATCCCTGTCTGGGGAAACGAGGTGTAACACTGGTCAGGGGGGGGGGGAGGAGGTAAGTTTCTCAGTGCGGGGGCGCGGGCTGGTGAGGAATGCGGTCAAATTAACGTCATGGGTGTCGGGGATGGTGGGAAAGGTTATAGTTTAAAGTTTGTGCAGTTTGGCGAGGGAAGGTCAGATGGTAAAGGTAAGTGTTTTGGGGGTGGGAAAGGGCAAATAATTAATTTTATTGTTATTGGGGGTGGGAGAAGGGCAAAAGGAATATACTTATTTAATTTAATTCAATCTATCTTTAAATATCTAAACAAGCCGGTAAGGCTAACAGCTCTTTAAAAATGGTGTCATTCTCCATCTTAAGGTCAGAAGTGGGAATGTTCGCTGATGATTGTACAATGTTCAGTACCATTTGTGGCTACTCAGATACTGAAACAGTCTGTGCCCAGATGCAACAAGACCTGCATAACATTCAGGCTTGGCTGATAAGTGGCACATAACATCCACGCCACACAAGTGTCAGGCAATGACCATTTCAAACAAGACAGAATTGAACCATCTCCTCTTAACATTCAATGGTATTACCATCGCTGAATCCTCCACCATTGACATCCTGGGATTTACCATTTACCAGAAACTGAACTGGACCAGTCATAAATACTGTGGCTACAAGAGCAGGTCAGAGGCTGAGAATTCTGCAGCGAGTAACTCATCCCCTGACTCCCCAAAGCCTGTTCACCATCTACAAGGCACAAGTCAGCAGTGTAATACTCCCCACTTGCCTGGATGAGTGCAGCTCCAACAACACTCAAGAAGTTCAACACCACGCAGGACAAAGCAGCCTGCTTGATCAGTACCCCATCTACCACCATACACATTCATTCCCTCCACGACTGACACCCAGTAGAAGCAGTGTGTACCATCTACAAGATGCACTGCAGCAACTCACCAAAGCTCTTTCGACAGCACCTTCCAAACCTGCGACCTTTACCACCTAGAAGGGCAAGGGCAGCAGATGCATGGGACCCCTCCAAGCCACACACCATCCTGACTTGGAACTATATCGTTGTTCCTTCATTGTCGCTGGGTAAAAACTTGGAACTCCCTCCTTAATAACACTGAGGATGTACCTACACCAGATGCACTGCAGTGGTTCAGGGAGACAGCTCACCACTACCTTCTCAAGGGAAATTAGTGATGGGCAATAAATGCTGGCTTTGCTAGCGATGCTCACAGCCCATGAACGAATAAAAAAATGAACAATAGTTAGGAGAGTTTGAAATTGCTAATTACTTTCAGAAAAGGCAGATAATCGGTTCAATGGTCTTTTAATAGATCTTAAGTTATTGGAAAGCAGTGCAAAATGCTGTACATTATCTAAAGGTCATCAAGTGAAGAGTGCCCAAAGAGCTGTGTACAGCTGGTTAGCTTTGCACATAGACAGGTTTGAGGTTATAACTTGGTAGGTGGCTGCGGGCTGGTCACAGGGAAATGGGCTTAGCTTATATCATGGGCAGTAAGAGCTGGTTTGGAATTATCTGTTCTGTTTTTGTGGACAGCAGCTATATTCCAGTTATCTGTCTCAAATTAAAACAACCACCATTCCAAAAGTTTGCAAGAGATTAGATATTACTTAAGGGATATATTTTACTGATGAAGTATTGTCACCTGAAATATTCACCCATACTTTCTCTTTTAAGATGCTGATGCTCATGCTGTGTATTTATTTTAAAATAGCAGCATTTGCAGTTTTAAAATTTATTCTATATTAATTTGGATTACTTATTTTATCAGCAATGCACACACATTTGAAGTGCAAAACAAATACTTTTCTCTGTCTTTGCTTTTTGTTTATAGTGCTTATGGGCTGTCTCACACGGTAGAAGGGAGAATGCCTGAGACTCCATCCAAAGGTAACAGGTGTAAATTTTGGGGCTGCTTCACTGCTCAGTAGCTGAGAAATAAAATGAGTAAACATCGTAAAATGCACAGGTTGGTCAATAACGGACTTATTAAATGCAAGTCACATTTAACAAATTTCTGAAGAGTTTCTTCGCAAAGTGACCAATTGGCTAGATGTAGTGTAAAAGGATTTTCAGAAGGACTTTGCTATCTCACAAGAGGCTTGTTAGAAAAATTCTGATGTACAAGAAGAAATGTAGCAGCATGAATATAAAGTCGCTTGATGGACAGGGATCAAAGACGTCAGGCATATAGATGTTACTCAGACTGCAGAAGATTTGGAACTGGTGCATCTTCAGGGGTTGAAGCTCGGTCCAATTGTATTGTTTGAATATACAGATGATTTGGATACAGATATAGAGAACACAATCTATGAATTTTCTTACATCACCCAAAGTCGGGGGTTTGGCAAACAGGGAAGAGAATTGTAAAAGACTTCAGGGAGACAGGGACAGATTAGTAGGACGGGTAGACAGATGGCAGATGCAATTAAGTGTGGAGTAGTGTGAGGTGATACATTATGTGAGAAAAAAGCAAAGAATAGGAGTATACACTCACTGAAAGGACACTAAAGAATGTAAATAAACAGAGAGACCTAGGAATACAAATGCATAATTGCCAGAAAATGCAAGTGCAGTTAGCTAAAGTTATTAAAGAGGCCCTTAAAGAAACAGTCTTTGTTGTCTTGTAAATTGTAAAGGACTGATTTTAACACAACCCCAGCCCAACAGGAATGGAACAGGTTGGGGGAGGCGGTAAGATGGCGGAAATGATCATGTCACATTCTCACTGCCCACGATTTTTATTTGCCTTAATTCAGGCATGGGAAGGCTGCCTGTCCCGGGGAGCAGGAGCCTAATTTAAATGGCAATGTCACGTCCCAATGATGTCATGGGGTCGTGCACACCATTTTAACTAAGACCTGCACAGCCTGCAGCCCAAGCTGGTGGCAGGAATATCCAGCCCTCAGGAGGCACAGGTAAGCGTTTTTGAAAAAAATATTTTGTAAAGGCTTCTTGAGATCCGGAAGGAATGCTCCAGCTTCCCCAGTCTATAGTGACCTTTCTGGGGAGCATTTCTATGTGCTCCTGACAGCGACCTGATACCACCCACTCTGCCTCCCCCTTCAATTTTGACTCCTGCCCACAAGAGATGATGTCATTCCCACTGGCTTCAGGTCAGAGTTAGATTCAGAGAATACAACTGGGAGTTAAAATTTCTCAGGCTTCATGCTCTTGAACAGTTTGCCGCATTCTTAGGATCTCATATTCCCGATTCCAGTTGTGAGTTAAAATCTGCCATTAATAGTAAAGAAGTAGAAAACATTAACTAGGTCACAGTTGTAACATTGGGCTGAATTTTGTTGGGGCAGCAGAGGCCCCAATAACGGGCCAAAAGCTGTGGTTAACCCTGCCTAGGCCATTCCCGGAACCCCCAACTGCATTTTGGGCCTATCAGGCAACTAATTACTTGCCATTGGAGCTCCCGTCCTTTTAAAAGACAGATGCCTGCCCCAAGGAACTGACAGCCAATTGGAGGAACGGTAGCTCTTCGGTCTCAGCAGAGCTGCCGGGAGCGGTGGCCATTGCTGGGACTGCACCCAGCTGAGAGGACACAGCGATGGACGCCACCCTCACAACAAGGTGAGGAGGTCGGGGGTCACCGGGGCCAATCAGGCAGGCCCCAAAAAGAGGGGTGGGGGTTGTTGGCAAGGGCAGTGGGGGATAGCTGTTTCTGAGGGTGGGGGGTAGTGGGGCTGGGGTGGTGGTGGTGATGGTGCAACCATTACTGCTGGGGCCCCTTCATGGGCCACAGAGTGCCAGGTTAGGAGGGCAACTCACCATCCCCAGTTCACAGGGGGGCCACCAGGGTTCATCAGGCAGTCTCCCCTAACGGCGGAAAGCCCACCAGCTGCTGGTAACATGCCAGCAGTGGTGGGACAAGGCCCTTAATTGGCCACTTACGTGGTATAATTGGCCTTTGGGAAGGAGGACCGTCCTCCAACTTCCCTGCTGCTGGTAAAATCCCATGGCGGCAGGAAGGCGATGGGTGCTTCACCCTCCCATGTTAGTGATAAAGGTCATTAATTGATAACAATCCATAAGAAAATTAGGCTAGGAATTAGGAGAGATTTCTTTATGCATTTGGTTGATGGAGCATGGAATACTTTACCACAGGGTATGTTGAGGCAGAGACCATTGCAGCTTGTAAGGGAGAATTGGATAAACATTTGAAGCAGAAGAAAATACAGGGGCTATGGGGAGAGCAGAACAGTGAGATTATACGGTTCCTTGACTCCATCCAGAGGTGTCAGGGTTAAATCTCAGGATTACCTCACTGCATAGTTATGTGTGTATCTGGAACTCCATCCAGACGTGAGGAAACCAACTGTAGTTTTCTGGTTTTGAAATGGATAGGGTGCGTTTAGGAGATAGCTGAAATCAGATGGGGTTGTAGTGGCCTAATTTTGATTGGCCTTAGTGATCTTGGGCTATGGAGGGACAAATCACCTCGGGTCTCACTCCTGATCACATCCAGAGATGCCCACCCTGACCACTGCTGTAAAATGATGTGTCACTCAAGATCTAGGTTCACAACTGAAAAATGGGCACTCAGGTGATGTACCAGAGGCCTTTGCCCTTGGAACTGTACACTGAATCAACATCTCACCAACTACAGAAAAGTTGATAAAAAACTCTCTTTAAAATGTCTACAGAACTGAATTGTGGTAACTTAAATAAAGCAAAAGCCCTAAAATAAATCTAAGTAACCTATGTAGTAATGACCCTATATTTTACTCTTTCTGATACTTGTGAGAGCCCATCATTCATATTC
This sequence comes from Heterodontus francisci, assembly GCF_036365525.1. Taxonomy (NCBI): domain Eukaryota; kingdom Metazoa; phylum Chordata; class Chondrichthyes; order Heterodontiformes; family Heterodontidae; genus Heterodontus; species Heterodontus francisci. The sequence continues at coordinate 174,403,950 of NC_090372.1, read as the reverse complement.
CATTCATGATTTTTATGACTGTATCACTTCAGTGAATGAACACAGATAATGTATTATCAATGTCTTTATGGTCACTTGATGCTGGTAGGAATCCAATTAACTTTTCTTTTTTCCCAAATTTCTCTGCTCTCCTTCTGAAGCTGCTGATTAGTGCTGTGATATGGTTCCACAGCGGACCAGTGTATAGTAGAGATCCAGACACGCTTACACAAACCTGCCACTTTCACTAACTCTATATCACACTGACTGCCCGGTGGCACCTCCTCCAAGAGATCCGTCGTCATGTGGGAGACCAAAGCTGGAATGTCGGCAAACTATTCAATCCATTGGGTCTCACAGCCAATCTGAATATGACCCTAAGTGACATTCATAGATATTTGCTCTTTCCAGCAAGATAGAGATCTGAGAGTGTAGGGGGGAGGGAAAGGGTAGGGGTAGTGGTTCGGCCACCCAATTTACATCCCATCTGATTTTCCTCTTCATTGACATCAATACCTGATTGTGATACTGCCAAAAAAGTAAGACTTGCATTTATGTGACATCGTTTGTGGTGCCCTAAGGTGCTTTACAGCCAATGGCGTAATTTTGAAGTGTAGTCACTGTAGTAATGTAGGAAGCATAGCAGTGAATTTGTGCACTGCAAGCTCCCACAAGCAGCAAAATGATAATGACCAGATAATCTATTTTTGTGATGTAGATTGAGGGATAAATATTGGCCAAGCGAATAACTCCCCTGCTCTTCTTCAAAATAGTGCTACAGGATCTTTAGCAACCACCGGAGAGAGCAGACAGAGCCTCAGTTTAACATCTCATCTGAAAGACAACATTTCCAACAGTGCAGCACCCTTTCAGTTCTGCACAGGGGTGTTAGCCTAGATTTTTGTGCTCAAGTCCTTGAGTGGAATTTGAACCCACAAACCTTTTGACTCAGAGGCAAGAATGCTACCAACTGAGCAGCAGTGAAAGCTGAATTTCTGATTTGTCTCCTCCTTAGCTCAGAAATGCTGAGGCAAACTGTTGCACCTACATTAGCAACCCAACTTTGCTTTGTGAAGTCAGCACAGATCATAGATCAAATCCTGGGGCTGATTTTTCAGAACAGAGTCAGGAACCTGATGCCTGGATGATGTCCAGGTCGCGACCCCATGCTTGATCTGGGACCTATTGGGGACAATGAGGGTGAAATATGCTTGGAGGCACAGGGCAAGGTTAGAATACTTAACGTGTACTTTGTATCAGTATTTACTAAGGAACAGGCACCTGACAAAATATCAGCAGAGCGGAGAGAGTAGGGACAATGGAGAGGCTTAAAATTGAGAGGGAGGCGGTACTGGCAAGGTTGGCTATGCTGAGGGTAGATAAGTGACCTGGTCCAAATGGCATGCATCCCAGTTTGCTAAAGGAAGTGGGGGTGGAGATAGCAGAAAAGTTTGTCATAATCTTCCAATATTCCCGAGATATGGGGAAGGTTCCAAAGGATTGGAGAGTTGCAAATGTGACACTCTTATTCAAGAAAGGGTGTAAGGAGAGTCCTAGCAACGACAGGCCAATAAGTTCAACAGCAGTGCTGGGTGAGGTTTTAGAAATAATAGTCAGGGAAAACATCAACAGGCACTCAGGGAGGTTTGAGTTAATTAAGGAGAGCCAGCCCGGATTGGTAAAAGGCAGATCATGCTTGACTAATCAAATTGAACTTTTTTGATGAAGTAACAGAGAAGACTGATGAAAGGAATGTTGGGGATGTAGTCTATATGGATTTTAAGAAAGCGTTTGATAAAGTACCACATAAAAGGCTGGTTAGCAAAATTGAGGCTAATGGAATAGGAGGGTCAGTGTCCAATTGGATAAAAAATTGGCTTAAGGACAGAAACAGTCAGTTGCAATAAATGGCTGTTTTTCAGACTGGAGGATGGTAGACAGTGGTGATCCCCAAGGGTCAGTGCTGGGATCACTGCTTTTTTAGTTATATATAAATGACTTGGATCTTGGAATACTGAGTAGAATTTCAATATCATTGCTGAAAATACCAAATTTGGAGGAGTGGTAAACAGTGAGGATGATACGAACCGCCTACAATAGGACATAGATATGCTAGGGGAATGGGCAGACAAGTGGCAGATGGAATTTAATGCAGACAAGTGTGAGGTGATGCATTTTGGCAGAAGGGATAGGGTGAGGCACTTAATGGCGCAGTTCTAAAGAGTGTGCAGGAAGAGAGGGACCTGGGGGTGCATGTACATCGATCTTTAAAGGTGGCAGGACATACTGAGAGAGTGGTTAGCAAAGCATATGAGATCTTGGGCTTCATGAATAGAGGCATTGAGTACAAAAGCAAGGATGTTATGCTAAACCTTTATAAAGCTCTGGTTAGGCCCCAACTAGAGTATTGCGTCCAGTTCTGGTCACCACACTTTAGGAAGGATGTGACAGCCCTTGAGAGGGTGCAGAAGAGATTTACTTGAATGGTCGCAGGAATGGGGAATTTTAGTTACAAGATTAGGTTGGAAAAGCTGGGTTTGTTCTCCCTGGAGCAAAGGAGACTGAGGGGAGATTTGACAGAGGCTTACAGGATTAGGACAGGCTTAGCTAAGTTAAACAAGAAAAACAGTTCCCATTGTCATGCCCAGTAAAGATATATCATATCCGACTATTAAGATACAAACTTTATGTCATGCTAGGCCCCCACCTGCCAAGAATGAGGCACATTAATTTTGTCATGAACATTGATTTTAAACTGTTACTGGATGAAGAAAGGACTTGTTAAACAGATCAGCCGTGGCTGGAAAAGACATTTGCATATTAACAGTTGCTGATTGGAAGGACAAAGGACCATTCCCTGACACATTCAACCCACAATGGACCTTGATCACCAGGTATTGTGTGTAAGAGGAGCATTCCAGAGACTGCTGTAATCCAAGACATGGTCAGACCAGTTAGTCACATGACTAACCTGCTTGGCAACCTGGGTTTTTCTGAATTGTACAAACAGTTTGAACTCAGAAAGACTGTTTGTTCCTGGATTGAGAAGAACTCTCCTGTCTGCTCCTATCTCTTTCTCACAAGCCTCTGAATCCACTGAAGATACATGAACCCCAAAAGAGAAAAGTCTCCTGCAGCAAACAACATTTAAGAAGAGTACTGGGCCCTAACAAAAAGCAAGATCTACCTACAATCAAAGACTCTACAGTGAGCTCGAAGAACCATAACAAAAACTCTTTAGATATTGCCTCAAACATTTCCACTTTATTTTTCTTCTGCTCTTTTCTGTCTCTATTTGCATGTGTGCATCACGTATGCATGCTAGCATGGGCGCATCGTGTATCCGTAGGCATCAACCGAATTAGAGTTTAAGTTTAATAAATTTCAACTTTTCTTCTTTAACCTGAAAAAGTCTGTTTGTACTGATTTCTTTGCCTTATAATTGGAAAGCAGTGAACAAGGATTCATCAAGGGGGTGCTAAAAAACAATGTGTTTAAAATTAAATCCTGTTACGGTAAGACCAGGTGAAGGCTGAAAGGGAACCACTAGACCTCTTTCTCACCTGGTCATAACAGTTAAAATTGACTTTATCTGTTTAAAAAATGGTGGTAAATTCTGCAAAAGATGGCCACCAATGGTCTGACGACCTGGTCTGTCTATTCGAACACTGCCTCATTTTCTGTTAGGGGCAAAAGGTTACATTCCAGGCTAAGAGGTGTCAATAGCACCCATCCTAAAACCATCAAGAGGCATTCCTGAATTGAATGGGTTCTTCTGAAACAAGGAAGGTGTGAAGTAGCCATATCATAACAGAATTACACTAATACAGACATTAATGGATGGCCATGGATTCCACATCCCGTTCCATTGTGCGGTCACATCAGGGGAGAAAAACCATCCGCTGAATTTTTTTGGAGCGCCGCACATCGTGGCTCCCTCTTGATGAATCCTTGTGCACTGCTTTCCAATTATAAGGCAAAGAAACCAGCACAAACAGGCTTTCTTAGGTTTAAAGAAGAAAAGTTGACATTTATTAAACTTAAACTCTAATTCGGTTGACACCTACGGATACACGACGTGCCCACACTAGCATGCATACGTGATGCACACATTCAAGTAGAGACAGCAAACAGCAGATGTGGCCTCTACGTCATCGGGGGCGGCCGCACTACTCCCTCCATTTCAATGAGCTCCCACGAGAAATACTGCGGCGGCTCAGCAGCGACACTTCCCTGATGGAAGGCCGCTGAGTTTAAAGTGCGCACATCGTGGCAGCACACTTTAAACTTAGCGGCCTTCCATCAGGGAAGTGCCGCTGCTGAGCCACCGCGGTATTTCGCGCGGGAGCTCATTTAAATGGAGGGAGCGGTGCAGCCGCCCCTTAAGTCGTAGAAGGGGCGTCCGCTCCATCCCTGGCAATGATGTCCGGCTCCATCGTGCAGGCGCCAGCACCATTTTTAAAGGACTTCAGGCCCTTTGGATTCATTAAAATGTTTAAAGGGAAAGAATGCTGCATAATAAAGATCAACATTTACTCACATTTTCAATTCCCTCTCCCACAATTACAATGAGTAACGAATAGATAAATTGCGCTCTCCCTCCAGAACAAAATTCTTTTCAGGTCTTGAACTTTCCCCCCTGAACTTCATTACCTATGATCCTCAACCCCTTCCCACCATTCCCACAGCCAATAACGAGTGTTTTTCCCGCTCCCCCCTCCCACCATGATAATTTTAGTCCTCCCCCTCCCACCAGTATCTTGCCTCGGAATTCTGAACCGAGTTCCGCAGGCATGCGAGGTGCATCTGGCAGTCGTAAAACCAGCGTGGGATGCCCGCCAGGACCAGGTAAGTTTATTTGCATTTCGTTTTAATTAATTTTAATATGTAAATTAAGGCCCCACCACTTGGCAGTGGGTGGGGCCGCACCGAGGCCTTGCCACTGCCGGTAAAATGCTGTGGGGCCTTCTCGGAGTCAGGGGGCAAGGCAGGCCGCTCCCGCAGGTATTTTCTGGGCCTCCCCACCACACCTCCCGACATCAAGGGACTGGTAAATTTCAGTCCCATGTGGCGTGTACCAGAAATGATGAATTTTGACCTTAAAAGGCAACCCTCAGGAGAGAGAGAGCAATCATAGGAACATCGCAAAATGCTTGTCCAGCCAAGAGCTGTGAGGGATCCAGCAAAAACAAGGGAGGAGTCCTGCTGCTAATTCTACACATCAACTTGGTGCAGCAGAGAACTAAAAGTGACTCACCACCTCCAATCTAAAATCTTAACCACCAGAAATTTACAACACCTTAACAAGTCAAGACTACAAAAAACACAGGCCTACATCTTTAAAAGTGACTGGTCTACTTAGAAGATTCAACAGGTTTACCATAAACCACGAACACCGACCACATCTTGAAGCCTTACCCATTGCCGTCTATCTGTCTTTTCTTGAGAGTGCATGTGAGTGTGACTGTGTGCATGAGTGGTGTTGCAAACATTTTGGGAATGAACATTGTTCAATAAATAGTTAATCTTCTGTTTTAAACCTACAAGAAAACCTGTCACTGTTTGTTTATTTGGCAAGTAAAACACTCAGGAGTAACTCATCATTTAAAAAAAAACAATTGCGGTCAGTTTGGAGGTGAACAGTGGGAACCACCCACACCACTTATCACCTGGCCATAACACCATTAACTGATCCTGCAAGGAGTAGGGGGACACAGATTGAATGTTTTGGACAAGAATTGCAGGGGGAACGTGAGGAAGAACTTTTTTACACAGCGGTAATGACCTGGAACTCGCTGCTGACGAGGGTGGTGGAAATTAGATGTGCACTTGAAGGAAATAAACTTGAAGGGCTTTGGGGATCGAGCACGGGAGTGGGACTGCCTGGATTGCTCCATGAAGAGCCAGCATGGACTCTTTGGGTTGAATGGCCTCCTTCTATGCTGTAAATGACTCTATGACATTATCTTCAAATGCTAATGCCCAAATAGGGCAGAAGGCGAGCTCGCTGCCCAATTAGTGGTGCCGTGCATCTGCAGGAGGTGGGAGTTGCCTGTAGAGCATGAGCAGCAAAGGCAGGTGGCCGCCATTATGGAGCCTGCCACTGCCGTGCCGATGAGAGCAGGCAGCTCCATGGAGGACCAGCGGAATATAGAGGTGAGGTAGCAAATCCAGAATGTTAAAAAAACACCCTGTGCTTGACCCAGCACAGGATCCCCCTGGGTCCAAAACATTTCATCGTGCAACAATGAAGTGTTTGCCTTGCCTGCTGTGAGCCTCACAGTTATGCACCAGATTGCTCCCTACCCCACTGCCCTCACACTGGAAATTGCGGACTGTCCAATAAAATTAAACGGATGAGCTGCAAGAAAATAATAGATAGCAGAAAAAAGAAACACATGACGGTTTGGTCAGGGTCTGTCTATGCAATGGATTCAAATTCATTTGTAATTCTACATTTGCATTGTTATCTTTAGTTTTTATATTCCACTGTTAAACTTTAGGGACTTCTATTCCATGCTTTTACTCAGCATCTGGGAAGTCTGACTGTAACTTTTTCTAAAATCACTTGGACATTTTACGTGGAAATGTTAGTTAACAGGTTGGCAGAGGCAACAAAGACACCTGCGCAATGATGACATTTTAAAAAATAAGCAATTTTTAAAATAATATGATGTAACTAGAAAGATAGTTGCTCTTGAGCATTGTCTTTGACACAGGAGTGGCATCAGGAAAAGGAAATGTGAGTTAGGCAACAAAACTAAATTTAAGAAGATTAAGATCAGATATAAGTGGTCAGAGCATGCATTGTCTACTATTGAGAGTCATGCTGGAATGCAGAGGGTGTGGGAGAGAGATGGACAGGGAATTGTTGAAACCGCAGCAGAACTTTAAATACAATGATGAGATGGCAGCTATTGTCAGGAGCAGTCAACAATTCCTTCATTCTCACATACATTGAAGGGTCACTCAGAGAAAAATTACTCAGTTAGGCAAATAATTAGGCACCATAGAAGATGATAGCACAGTGGCAATGTTACTAGAGTAGTAATCCAGAGGCCTGGTTTAATGCTTCAGAGACATGAGTTCAAATCCCACCATGGTAGCTGTGGGAATTTAAATTCAATTAAATAATAAATCTGAAATTAAAATTTAGTCTCAATAATAATCATAAAACTACCAGATTGTCATAACAAACCTATCTGGTTTACTCATGTCCTTCAGGGGAGGAAATCTGCCATTCTTACCTGGTTTGGCCTACACATGACTCCAGATTCACAGCAATGCAGTTGACTCTTAACTGACCTCTGAAATGGCCTAGAAAATCACTCAGTTATATCAAACTATTACAGTTAAAAAAAAAGCACTATGGGTGTGCCATGGACTGCCGTGGTTCAAGAAGGTGGCTCACCCCCACCTTCGCTGGGGCATTTAGAGATGGGCAGCAAATGCTGGCCTTGTCAGTGATGCTCGTATCCCAGAACAAATAAAGGTAACAAACCTACTTTACTATCAGATGAGACTGATTTACCATTTATTTGTTCTAAGCAGGACATTATCATTGTTTTGAGTTGTCAAAAATTATTAATTTGAATTATAAAAATGTGTTGACATTTGAAATTGAGTAGATTTGGGGACTTGTGGCTAAAAATTCGTTTGCGTAACGCCTCTTCAAAGTGGTGCTACACAGATGATCTCGATTCCCCAGAGACAGGCAATGCTGGTTCAGATTGCATCATCTCGACATGGGTGGTAGCAGTCTGGGTTGGTTGGCTAGGATTCAAGAGCCGAGGCAGAGTGTCAGTGGTGGAAGCACAAATGTTGTCATCCTGATAGAGGAGAGCAGGATCATGTTCCAAAGAGCCACTACCACTCCTCTGGAGCAGCACCTCAGCAATCTGAGTAATCTGCTGGCTCCTGTGAGGCCCAAAAAGCCTCTTTGAACACTAGTATCTGAATCCATCATGGCAGCAGTCTAAGCTTGCAAGGAAACAAGCTGCGAATTCATGACCTCGGTCTGAACTTCCATTGCAGCACTCAGTTAGCTTTTGCTTTTGCTGCAACGGAAGCTGAGACATCGGCGTTCAGGTACTACATCGTGATTGGGTCCACAAGTGTTCTCAAGTAGTTGTCCGTCACTCCCACACTGGAAATGATCAGCTCCAAGCTCTGAACAAAGCCTTGTGCCAAGTTGGAGCTGGACTCCTCCATGCTCTTTGACATGACCTCAGGTTCTGTGATAGGTCTGCCAAAGCACTAGGTATTTGTCAGTGCATGTCCAAAGACATACCAATTCATGTGATTTTATTGTGATTTCTCAGCAAAATTAAGTCTCTCATGTGAGCTCATGAGAAGTCTTGGGATTTTTCACAGGCTTCTACATCCTCAGGGGACACATAGTCCACTTGAACAAAAATAAATCTTGGCTTTCAGGTAGGAGACTTCATCGAAAATATATAGTTCGCTCCTGAAGGCATGACTTCAAATTGAAAATTATGGGAACTCGTTAAAGCTTATACTAATTGTTCAATCCTTGATCCGTTTGGCTGACTCCAGCACAATCTCTGCACCTTTAGGCCAGGTCAGAATTGAAATGAAAAGCCAGTAGCTACTACTGAGCATTTTCCAGCATTTCCTTTCGATTGCTGCTTGGAGAACTGGGTTGGGACTGGGTAGCTGACTCTTCATCTGTTGATTGGTGACTTGGTTACAGAGACCATACGAATTAGGAGCAGGAGTAGGCCACTCAGCCCCTCGAGCCTGCTCCACTATTCAATAAGATCATGGCTGATCTGATTGTAACCTCAACTTCACATTCCCGCCTACCCCCAATAACCTTTCACCCCCTTGCTGAATAAGAATCTAACTACCTCTGCCTTAAAAATATTCAAAGACTCTGCTTCCACCGCCTTTTGAGGAAGAGAGTTCCAAAGACACATAATCCTTTGTGAAAAAAAAAATTCTCCTCATCGCTATCTTAAATGGGTGACCCTTTATTTTTAAACAGTGACCCCTAGTTCTAGATTCTCCCACAAGAGGAAACATCATTCCTGTCAAGACCCCTCAGAAGCTTATATGTTTCAATCAAGTCGCCTTTTACTCTTCTAAACTTCAGCGGATACAGGCCTAGCCTGTCCAACCCTTTCCTCATAAGCCAACCCGCCCATTCCAGGTATTAGTCGAGTAAACTTTCTCTGAACTGCTTCCAATACGTTTATATCCTTAATTACTGAGAACAATACTGTACATAGTACTCCAGATGTGGTCTCACTCATGCCCTGTGTAGCTGAAGCATAACCTCCCTACTTTTGTATTCAATTCTCCTTGCAATAAACAATAACATTCTGATAGATTTCCTAAATACTTGCTGTACCTACATACTAACCTTTTGCGATTCATGCACTAGGACACTTAGATCCCTCTGCATCTCAGAGTTCTGCAATATCTCACCATTTAGATAATGTTTATTTTTTATTCTTCCTGCCAAAGTGGACAATTTCACATTTTCCCACATTATACTCCATTTGCCAGATCTTTGCCCACTCACTTAACCTATCTTTGTAGCCTCCTTATGTTCTCTTCACAACTTACTTTCCTACCTATCTTTGTGTCATCAGCAAATTTAGCAACCATACCTTCGGTGACTTCATGCAAGTCATTTATATAAATTGGAAAAAGTGAGGCCCCAGCACTGATCCCTGTGGCACAACACTTGTTACATCTTGCCAACTAGAAAATGACCCATTTATGCCTACTTGGTTTCCTGTTAGCTAGGCAATCTTCTTTCCATGGCAAAATGTTACTCTCTACACCATGAGCTTTTATTTTCCGCAATAATCTTTGATATGGCACCTTATCAAATGCCTTCTGGAAATCTAAGTACAGTACATCCACTGGTTCCCTTTTATCCACAGCATGTTATCTCTTCAAAGAACTCCAATAAATTGGTTAAACATGATTTCCCTTTCACAAAACCATGTTGACTCTGCCTGATTACTTTGAATTTTTCTAAATGCTCTGCTATAATGTCTTTAATGATAGCTTCTAACATTTTCCCGATGACAGATATTAATCCAGCTGGCCTGTACTTTTCTGCTTTCTGTCTCCCTCCCTTTTTGAATAAAGGAGTTACTTTGGCTATTTTCCAATCTAATGGGACCTTCCCCGAATCTAGAGAATTTTGGAAAATCAAAACCAATGCATCAACTATCTCATGAGCCACTTCTTTTAAGACCTTAGCATGAATTCCATCAGGATCCGGGGATTGTCAGCCCACAGCTCCAACAATTTGCTCAATATCACTTCCCTGGTGATTGTAATTTTCTTGACTTCCTCTCTCCTTTTCATTTCCTGATGCACAGCTGTTTCTGGGATGTTACTTGTATCCTCTATGGTGAAGACCAATGCAAGATACCTGTTCAATGCATCTGCCATCTCCTTAATTTCCCTTAGTTCCCCAAACTCACTTTCTATAGGACCAACACTCACTTTGTTAACTCTTCTTTTTTAAATATCTATAGAAACTCTTACTATCTGTTTTTATATTTTGAGCCATAGTTTAATTTTTCCATCCTTTTAGTCGTTCTATGCTGCTCTGGAACTCCCTGAAGTTGCTACTGGCTTTCTTTTATATTGTGCTCAACCTCCAACTGCTTCCTACAAATCAGTAATCATCACTTTTAAAGAGGTAAGTATCCCATTATTGTTAAAGGCATAAGACACACTGTATAAAAAATAGCATTATAATTACTGAATAGTTTATAAATATTCCTACACTCAACTTTTGCATAAATTATGTAATGAGTTCTTTATGTTGTCTGATGCAACATAATGAGATGCGTGGAGACCAGTTTGTTGAAGATCTCAAACGGGTTTGTTACAGCTGAGCTAATATTTACAGTACAGTAACTATTTACAGAACTTTACTCAGGATGTCACTGTTGCAGAGTGACTCTGGTTTCAAGTCACATGCCCAAGTCCTAGTACTTAGCTCATTAGATCTTAAAGGGACATCACTCTTAAAGGCAATCATACAACAAAATACACATAACATGACAGCACAATTTATATTCAGATTAAATAAAAGCATATATAATTAAACAGATTTTATGGTATAGATCCATTTGTAGTCAATTGCTTATGATGAAGTTCATTTATTCGATTCCACTTCTATAATTTAAAATGGTAAAATACTGAAAATGATTTTCTGAACAAAATAGTCATCTAAACACAAGGAAAGTAATTATTTTAGAGTCCAGATGATTAAATGCTGAAGCATGGTCATGTCAATGTTATTTTTATCTGCTTATATGGCTTTCTGCTACTAGGATGGTTCACACTGATGGCATTTTCATATAACTGACCCATAGTCTAGAGACTCAGTAGCACTGGAGAAGCCTTGTCCTCACTTTCCACCCCATCAGCCTCCATATTTAATGGCACAGCCTCTGCCATTTCTGCCACCTCCAGTGCGATACCACCACCAAATACATCTTCCCCTTCCCTCCCCTTTCAACATTCTGAAAGGACAGTTCCCTCCACAACATCATGGTCCAGCCCTCAATCACCCCCAATACCCCCTTCCCTTCCTATGACACCTTTCCATGCAAACATGGGAGCTGCAGCACTTGCCTTTTTACCTCCTTTCTCCTCACTGTCTAATACCCCAAACACTCCTTGCAGGTGAAACAGCAATCTACGTGTACTTTTTCAATTTAGTATACTATATTTGCTGCTCACAATGTGATCCACTCTACATTGGGGAGACCAAATGCAGATTGAGTGACCACTTTGTAGAACATCTCCACTCAGTCCGTAAGTGTGACCCCGAGCTTCAGGTCGTCTGTCATTTTAATTCTCCACCTCGCTCCCACACTGACCTCTCTTTCCTCGACCTCCTGCAGTGTTCCAATGAAGCTCAACCCAATCTCGAGGAACAGCACCACATCTTTTGATTAGGCACTTTATAGCCCTCTGGACTCAACATTGCATGCAACAATTTCAGACTGTAACCTCTGCCCCATATTGTTTCCTTTTACTTTGCAGGTTTTGGTTTTACTGCCGTATTTTCTCTTTTTGCTTTTGGCAGCAGCTGTTCATCATTCTGCCATTCACACTTCCTCTAGTCACATCTTTTATTCCTTTATTTGTCCCATTACCACTCTCTTTGGCTCTGCACCACCAACCCCTTTGTCATTTAATCTTTCCTGTCTTCTACCCTATCATTGACCTTCCCTTTTGTTCTTTTTCTAACCATGCCCATTTTGATTTGCTTAAAACCTATTAACATATCTAATTGTTCCCAGTTCTGATGAAGGGTCATCGATCTGATTTTTAAAAATTTATTTCATGGGATGTGGGCATCGCTGATAGAGCTAGCATTTGTTGCCATCCCTAATTGCCCTTTAGAAGGTGGTGGTAAAATGCATTCTTAAACTGCTGCAGTCCATCTGCTTGGACCAAGGCTGTAAAGAGGTCAGGAGCCGAGTGGCTCCCAGCAGAACCCAAACTGAGCAACTGAGCTGTTTAAGAGGCGCTTGATAGCACTGTCAATGACACCTTCCATCACTCTGCTGATGATTGAGCGTAGACTGATAGGGTGGTAATTGACCGATTGGATTTGTCCTGCTTTTTCTGAACAGAATACACCTGGGCAATTTTCCACATTGCCGGGTAGATGCCAGTGTTATAACTGTACTGGAACAGCTCAGATACGGTCGGGCCAGTCCTGGAGCACAAATCTTCAGCACGATTGACAGAATGTTGTCAGGGCCCAAAGCCTTTGCAGTATCAAGTGCCTTCAGCCGTTTTTTGTTATCATGTGGAGTGAATCAAATTGGCCGAAGACCAATCTGTGATACTGGGGACCTCAGGATGAGGCCAAGATCCACTCGGCACTTCTGGATGAAGATTGTAGCAAATGCTTCAGCCTTATATTTTGTGCTGATGTGCTGGGCTCCCCCAGCATTGAGGATGGGGATATTTGTGGAGCCACCTGCTTCAGTTAGTTGTTTAATTGTCCACACCATTCTTTTTTTATTCTTTCATGGGATGTGGGCATCGCTGGCAAGGCCAGCATTTGTTGCCCATTCTTAATTGCCCTTGAGAAGGGGGTGGTGAGCTGCTTTCTTGAACGACTGCTGTCCATCTGGTGCGGGTACACCCGCAGTGCAGTTAGGGAGGGAGTTCCAGGATTTTGACCCAGCGATAGTGAAAGAACATAACGTGCATACGAATTAGGAGCAGGAGTAGACCACTCGGCCCCTCGAGCCTACTCCACCATTCAATAAGATCATGGCTGATCTGATTGTAACCTCAACTCCACATTTCTGCCTACCCTCAATAACCTTTCACCTCCTTGCTTATCAAGAATCTATCTACCTCTGCCTTAAAAATACTCAAAGACTGTACCTCCACTGCTTTTTGAGGAAGAGAGTTCCAAAGGCCCACAACCATCTGAGAGAAAAAAATTCTCCTCATCTCTGTCTTAAATAGGTGACCCCTTATTTTTAAATAGTGACCCCTAGTTCTAGATTCTCCCACAAGGGGAAACATCCTTTCCACATCCACCCTGTCAAGACCCCTCAGGATTTTACATCTTTCGATCAAGTCGCCTCTTACTCTCCTAAACCCCAGCGGATACAAGCCTAGCCTGTCCAACCTTTCCTCATAAGACAACCTGCCCATTCCAGGTATTAGTCTAGTAAACCTTCTGCGAACTCACAGCTGTTTGTTCACCCAATACAGCCCCCTGAAAATGCAAGCTGACCCCTCTTACCAAGTCCCCGAGACCACAGCCACACTTGCCGAGCACCCAAGACTCTGACCCCTTTTGCAGAGAACAAAGCAACATTATCCAACAATGGCCTCCAACACCTCCCTCCCCCTTCCCCCATGCAGCATTGTTCATGGCTGCCTCCCCATCGCAGCACTGAAGCCTCCTGCCTCGGTGCCACCTGTTTTTAAAAGTCATGAACCCGACGGAATGTGAGTGCTGCCCGACGTCCACTAAATCAAGAGCCAACCATTAATTTGAGTTTAATTAGATGTAAATGCTTTACAAACAACTGATGTACATTAATGATTTAGACGTGAATATAGGAGGTATGATCAGTAAGTTTGCAGATGACACGAAAATTGGTCGTGTTGTGGATACTGAGGAGGAAAGCCTTAGATTACAGGACGATATAGCTGGGCGGTAAGGCGGGCGGAGCAGTGGCAGATGGAATTTAATCCTGAGAACTGTGAGGTGATGCACTTTGGGACGACTAACAAGGCAAGGGAATATACAATGGATGGTAGGACCCTAGGGAGTACAGAGAGTCAGAGGGACCTTGGTGTACTTGTCCATAGATCACTGAAGGCAGCAGCACAGGTAGATAAGGGGTTAGGAATGCATATGGGATACTTGCCTTTATTAGCCGAGGCATAGAATATAAGAGCAGGGAGGTTATGATGGAGCTGTATAAAACGCTGGTTAGGCCACACCTGGAGTACTGTGTACAGTTCTGGTCACCACTTTATAGGAAGGATGTGATTGCACTGGAGAGGGTGCAGAGGAGATTCACCAGGATGTTGCCTGGGCTGGAGCATTTCAGCTATGAGGAGAGACTGGACTGGCTGGGGTTGTTTTCCGTGGAGCGGCGAAGGCTGAGGGGGATCTGATTGAGGTATACAAAATTATGAGGGGCATTAATAGGATAGATAGGAAGAAACATTTCCCCTTGGCAGAGGGGTCAATAACCAGGGGGCATAGATTTAAGGCAAGGAGCAGGTTTAGAGGGAAGTTGAGGAAAAGTTTTTTCACCCAGAGGGTGGTTGGAATCTGGAACAGACTGCCTGAAGAGGTGGTAGAGGCAGGAACCCTCACAACATTTAAGAGGTATTTAGATGAGCACATGAAACGCCATAGCATACAAGGCTATGGGCCAAGTGTGGGAAAATGGGATTAGATTGGATGGGTGCTTGATGGTCGGCGCAGACACGTTGGGCCGAAGGGCCTGTTTCTGTGCTGTATAACGCTATGACTCTACGATCAGCAATTTAAAATAGATTATCATTGCAATGGGGCG
Source organism: Heterodontus francisci (assembly GCF_036365525.1). Classification (NCBI taxonomy): domain Eukaryota; kingdom Metazoa; phylum Chordata; class Chondrichthyes; order Heterodontiformes; family Heterodontidae; genus Heterodontus; species Heterodontus francisci. Next base: position 174,388,900 of record NC_090372.1, on the reverse strand, counting down.
GCAATTCCGCCTTGGTGTTTTCCCACCACTGATGAAATCTGGAACCCCGTCATGATGCCAGATTTCTAACTGGATGGTTCTGATGCAATTCTCCCTACCCCCATGCCATCATTCCCACTTTAAACAGCTGTACAACATTCTGCCCACCATGTCCAGATCCTGCTTCAATTTATTTATTTAGAGATACAGCACTGAAACAGGCCCTTCAGTCCACCGAGTCTGTGCTGACCATCAACCACCCATTTATACTAATCCTACATTAATCCCATATTCCTACCACATCCCCAACTTCCCTCAATTCCCCTACCACCTACCTATACTAGGGGCAATTTATAATGGCCAATTTACCTATCAACCTGCAAGTCTTTGGCTGTGGGAGGAAACCGGAGCACCCGACGAAAACCCATGTGGTCACAGGGAGAACTTGCAAACTCCGCACAGGCGGTACGCAGAATTGAATCCGGGTTGCTGGAGCCGTGAGGCTGCGGTGCTAACCACTGCGCCACTCTCTAAAGATTCCTCCCTCTGCAGTAAGTGCAGTGCCAGTATTTGAGCTTCTGGCTGTGAGTATGAGACTAGGTGACAGTATTTCTTCATTATCAGTCTCCTGCTCCTCTTGGCCTCAACCCCGCTGCCACACCACTCACTGACCCAATGGCAATTCCTGGCTATCTCAAAGGAGAACGGCACAAGGGTAGTGTTATGGTGAGGAGAGTGGGGAAATGTGAGAAGGGAATGCTTGCACCATATGCAGCTTGTAAGGGGGAAGTAGGATGTTAGAAGGTGGATTCAGTAGGAACTTACAGTCATTTTCTATGGTCTCAACTCCGCTGCTGGCCACAGCGTCAGCAACAGCCAGTCCAATTGTGGCACACCGTTTCCTTGATGGGGGTGAGAACGTGCAGCCGCACCTGTCCCCCTTTATTAGTTGCTGCTGCCTCCGATTGTGTACCACCTTGTCCTGCAAGAGAGAGGGAAGTGTGTCAGTGGCACAATGTTTTGGGTGATGTGGCTGTCATGGTTGAATAGCTGGCAGAGTGTGCAAGCTGTGAGATGTGGGTGTGAGTCTTGCAGCAGTGTTAAGTGTGTGAGGGTGAGGTGAAGCTATGCATGTGAGGTATGAGTCATGCTTGATCGTGAAATTTGGTAGGTGAGTGAAAGGAGTTTGGTGAATTGAGCTGTGTGTGAGCCTAATGGTTCAGTTGTAAGGATATGGCATTTGCAGATGAATTCACTGACCTTGACCACTCATGTGGGGTCATTAAACTTCTTGCAGCGCTGCATCCAAGTCCTCGAAGCAACATTTTTGTATTGACCTCTGTGGCTATCTTCTCCCATTCTCTTCAAAGTGCTCATCTGGAGGGCCTCCAGGTGCCCCTTAGGAAGAGGACTTCTCTCCTTCTGCCCACTTACTGTACCAGGGCCTCGAGTGCTGCATCAGAAAATCTAGGAGCCCGCTGTCAGCCATGTTGCTCCATTTTTACTATTCTGTAGGTCAGACATTCTTCTACAAAGACTTCCTGTACCTGCTGCAGCCAGAATGCAGACTGACTTTAAGTAGTGCAGGCCAGTTTTAATTGATACTAGCCTCACATGAACTTGGGCCCCCTGCTGAGGCGTGCAGACACTCAACAGTGTGATTTGCACTAGGCTGCAAGCTACAATGATTTAAATTAGAGGCAGCATGAAGTTTAATGCAGGTTAATGCCTGCATTACTTTGAACAAGCGCAGATTAATCACCCATCATGATTCCCACACCCATTTTCGGGGCTATCGAATTTTTAGTCTGAGGTTATAGTTTGTGATCACTCTCTGATATCTGTTCTACACTTATTTTTGAAGCAACAATTAGTAAGAGAAATAAAATGATCAATCAATCCTAATTTCTGTAAAAATACAATGGAAATCAAACAAATGCATAATCCATTCAAGTTTTTAAAAAGTCCCAATCATTTCAAAACGCAAGCGTCTACTAGCAAGCTAACATAGGACTGAGAAAAATAAGATTATTGCATAATAACTAGGCGAATTTAGGGCGGGAAATTCTTTAAAATGGTGATAATACTTTCATTTAAATAATGGAAAGAGGAATGTCACATAAAAGTGTGCATTCAAGCATTCAGCTGCGAATATAACTGACAGCAAATACTCAATTGATGTTCTGTTAATTCAGGACTTATAGCAGAGGAGAAAGTATTTGTGTGCAACAGATGTTTAGAGGAAAAGTTCCATGGCTCAGATGCTACAGATCGTTTGATATTTGAGGGTTAACTGTAGGTTACTAACATTTTTTGGAAGAATTAAAGCCTGTTTTTGTGACAGAATAGAATTTATGCACAATGACATCATTGGGACTTAACTGAAATTTTAGCTGGTGGCTTGAACATGAAAGTCATTGTGACTTCCCCACTGGGTGAAGACGTCGGGAAGAGGATCTGGCAATAGAACAGGCTCATACATGTATTTTTTTTATTTTCCTTGTAAGACGAGGAGGAATAGGAGTGCTCCTCCAGGCCCCTAAAAGAAAGCTTAGGCCTTTCCTGCCCCAGGCTACTCTTCTTTCCCAATGTGGAACCCTTACTACACAGCCCCAGAAGCTGATCCCACCTTGTGTCGTCAAGCGGCCCACAGACTGCATGGTTTTCTGCTGCTTCCCACAGGTTCCTTGGCGAGAAGTTGGCCAATGGGATGTAAATAAGGCCCAGGAGTAATAACAGCCTGGGCCTTGTTTCTGGAGAAGTAGGTGAGTTTCTAATTCACCTCATGATCCACCCACTTGGATTTAAACTTGAGGGCTACAAAGCTACTTGCAGATGAAGACAACAGAAAGGAGCAAACAAGAACTGGAGGCGGTCTCAGGCATCACAAGCCTCTTTGAACAGGCTACCTGGGATGCAAGGACACTGAGAGACTAGAAAGGGTGAATTCAGAGATCCCCTTCAAATTTAGGTCTAATACCATTACGCTGTTGTTATGTCTTGTTCTATACTCACTCAATCTCAATAACATCACATATGGGCGGCACAGTGGCGCAGTGGTTAGCACCGCAGCCTCACAGCTCCAGCGACCCGGGTTCAATTCTGGGTGCTGCCTGTGTGGAGTTTGCAAGTTCTCCCTGTGTCTGCGTGGGTTTCCTCCGGGTGCTCCGGTTTCCTCCCACATGCCAAAGACTTGCAGGCTGATAGGTAAATTGGCCATTATAAATTGCCCTTAGTATAGGTAGGTGGTAGGGAAATATAGGGACAGGTGGGGATGTGGTAGGAATATGGAATTAGTGTAGGATTAGTATAAATGGGTGGTTGATGGTCGGCACAGACTCGGTGGGCCGAAGGGCCTGTTTCAGTGCTGTATCTCTAAACTAAAAAAAATCGTATACTGCAATGAAAAGACTATTTGAAGGCATTGTAATGGTAGAGGGGTCCCGAGAGGTTATGATGAGATAGTGGTGAGTGTCGTTAGCATATATGTTGACCCTGATGTGTTTTCAGATGATATCGGGAAGCGGTAGGATGTAGATGAACACAGAACATAAGAAACAGGAGCAGGAGTAGGCCATTCAGCCCTTTGAATCCGATCCACCATTCAATGAGATCATGGCTGATCTTTTACTTCAACACCATTTCCTGCACTATCCCCATAACCCTTGATGTTTTTCGTACGTAGAAATCTATCAATCTCAGTCTTGAACATACTCAATGACTAAGCCTCCACAGCCCTCTGGGGCAGAGAATTCCAAAGATTCACCAGCCTCTGAGTGAAGACATTCCTCCTCATCTCAGTCCTAAATGGCCTGCCCTTTATTCTGAGACTGTGTCCCCTGGTCCTGGACCCCCAGCCAGGGGAAACATCCTACCTGCATCAACCTTGTTAAGCGCTGTCAGAATTTTGAATGTTTGAATGAGATCACCATTCATTCTTCTAAACGCCAGAGAATATAGGCCCAGTCTATTTAATCTTTCCTCATAGGACAATCCCTCCATCCCAGGAATTAGTTTGGTGAAAGATGATAAATAGGAGAGGTCAAAGACAGATCTTTGGGGATCTCCAGAGATAATGGTGTGGGAGCAGGAAGAGAAGCCATTGCAGGTGATTCTCTGTCTACAAATTGATAGATAAGAATGAAACCAAGCAAGGGCATTTCCACACAGACAAACAAGAAGCAATGGAGAAGGATGGTGTGGTCAACAGCAGTGTCAAAGGCAGCAGATAGGTCAAGAAGGCTGAGGAGGGATAGTATATCAGGATCACAAGTTACAAAGAATGTCATTTGTGACTTTGATAAGGGCTATTTCAGTACTGTGGCAAGGGAAGAAACCTGATTGGAGGGATTCAAATATGGAGTCCTGGAAAAGATGGGCATGGAGTTGGGAGGCGACAACACGTTCAAGGACTTTGGAGAGGAAAGGGAGCTTGGAGATGGGATGGTAGTTTGCAAGGATGGTGGGAGCAAGGGTTGGTTTGTTTGAGGAGTGGTGACAGAAGATTTGAAGCGGGGGTGGGGGGGACAGTACTAGCACAGGGGTCAGGAAGGGAAGTTGGGTGACCAACAATTTGGTCGGAATAGGATTGAGGGAGGAGGAGGTCGGTCTCATGGACCAGGTATAGAATCTAGAGAAAGACATGAGATCAGGGCTTGGGCAGTAGGAAACATTAGGGGAAGTTTGGCTTGGTGGGCTAGGGAATGGTGGGAAGTGGTGGAGGCAGCTAAATGGATAGTCTTGTTACAAAAAACTTGTACTCCTCGCACTGTTGTTGGAAGTCAGGGTGGAGAAGGCAGGGAAGGATGGTTTAATAAGATGATTTGTGGTGAAGAGCAGCCAGGGGTTATCTTTGCATTCCTGGATGATCTTTGAATCATGAACAGTTTCAGCAATGGAGAGTAGGACTTGATAATGCTTTACGTGGTCCAGTCAGATCTACCGATGGACAGTTAAACCAGTTGTCCACCAAAGACATTCAAATCTGCGTCCCTAGAACTTAAGGAAGTAGAGATGAGAGGTATACTAGGGGAATGACAAGGCAGTGCATTCCAAATCCTAATCACTCGTTACGTAAAGAAACTTTTCCTCATGTCGCCTCCTGATTCTTTTGCCAGTCACCTTAAATCTGTGCCCACTGTTATCGACCCTTCAATCATTAGAAACAGTTTCTCTTTATTTACTCTATCTAAACACTTCATGAGTTTGAACACCTCAGTCATCTAGCTTTCTCTGCTCTAGGTAGTTCTCCAACACGTCACTCCATGATTTATTCAAATGTCGAGAAAAAAACAACTTTTCAAGTGTCTCTTAATAACTATAAATCCTCCTTCCTGGTACCAATTGATAATTTACCTTTTCCATTGCTTGTATGTCCTTGGAAGAGAAGTGCTTAATCATAATTTATTGCTCTACTGTATGCAGAGTGAATGTTGCTGAAACAGACATAAGTGTTCATGTGTTGTCAAATGTCATTCCAGTATGGTGTGACCTGCTGTCGAGATTGATAACTTATTTTCTTGTGCCCCAATCATCTGGTTTTCTTTTTCCTGTCTGCATCCCACACTCCCATGGTCATGAGAAAGGAAAGCTTGCTTCTGTCCTGAGCATCAGGCTGTAAAGCCCTGAGGACTCCTTGGAAGTATTTTGACCTTTTGCTCTCAATGTAATCGTAAATCTGGAGAGGTGTTTAAAGGGCATCCGAGCTGCTATCACCATCACCAAAAGTCAAACTGACCCCCCCCCGTTACTATGTTTATCCTCCTTGGTAAAAGGAGCAGAGCTTCAGCTGAAGACTCTACCCAAAGTTTCACAGGCAAAAGACCAAAAAATTTAGTTTTGCATTTCTGGCTGCAGCCTTTAAACAAGGTTAATTTGTTCACAGGGATATGGGGGTGTTGCTGGCAAGGCCAGCATTTATTGCCCATGCCTAATTGCCCTGAGAAGACAGTCCATGTGGTGTAGGTACAGCTACAATGCTGTTACATAGGGAGTTCCAGGATTTTGGCCCAGCAACAATGAAGGAATAGTGATATTTTTCCAAGTCAAGATGGTATATGACTTTGAGGTGGTAATGTTCCCAGGTGCATATTGCTCTTGTCAGCTCGGTTCCTTCCATGACAATGAACCCAAGAAGAAAATAGACCACCAAACATTGTCATCGAGGGGACTGAACTGAATGCCATCAAGCAATTTACTTATTTGGGGTGCGTCATCTTGTTTGATGCCACCATAGACAAGGAAGTGGACAATAGACTTTCAAAAGTGAAAAGAACATTTTGTCAGGCTCTACAAACATTTGTGGCACAACCACAGCCTCAGAGCACAGACCAAGCTCAAAGTGTACAAAGCCATAGTCCTCCCCACCCTTCTGTATGGCGCCGAGTCATGGGTCCTATACCGCCGTCATGTACGCCTTCTAGAGGTTCCATCAGCACTGCCTCCGCAGCATCCTCAAGCTCCGCTGGCAGGACCACATCACAAACACTGAAGTCCTGGAAAGAGCCAAAATCACCAGCATCATGGTCATCCTCCTGCAAAACTAACTGCGTTGGGCAGGTCACATTGCCCGGATGGACGACAGTCGCCTGCCCAAGATCGTGTTGCATGGAGAGCTGACCACGGGTAAAAGGAACAGAGGGGCCCCATGCAAACGTTTCAAGGACTCCCTGAAGAAGTCCCTCTCTGTGTGCCACATCGACCATCGCCAGTGGGAAGCGCAGGCCATAGATCGTGATGCCTGGAGATGCTACATCAGGAGGGCTACAGACACCTTTGAGATTGAGTGAAGAGCCAGCATGAAAGAGAAAAGGAGGAGAAGGATAGATCCAATTGCCCCCAGCAGCGACTACACTTTCACTTGTGTCCACTGTGGGAGAATCTGCCGGTCACGGATAGGCCTGACTAGCCATGAGCGGGTATGTAACTGATGATTACAACCTTCCCAAAATCTTCTTCCATGAAGAAATGCCAAGAGGGAGACTGCCCTTGTCCTTCTAGGCAGTAGAGATCACAAGTAATATTCCTTTCTGAAAAAGATGCATACATTCCATTCCTTCTTCTTAATCAAAGTGAACATTTAGAAGTAAAGCAGGAGAGAAAAATGTAAAAAACATTTCAAGGCCAAGTCAAATATCCCAAATTAACATTTGTTAATGCAAATGTTAATGGTTACAGCTAAGATTTTCAGGCCCCAAACAACTCTATATAAATAAGATTTCACTTTATTATAATTGCAATGTAACAATGCACACTGTCAAGTGACCTTGCTGCCTACTTCACAGACCATTTGTAACGTGTTAGACTGAGGCTGTTCTCATTTGCATGCCAGGACGATCCATTATAATCCACCTCAGTGAGGTTGTAGCAATGTTAAAATTATTACTGATGGTAAATGCTAGCATCTAAATTATTATATTTGCAAACCTACAGAGTGCTTCTAAACATCAAGTAGTGTATTTGTAACTTCTGAATTGTCACAACATGCATTTACACAAAATTGAGCGATTACACATAAAGACATTATTTGATGGATCCTTTGGCTGGTTGTGATAATTATCTTAATTATCATAAAATGTGGAAAAGTACCTCATTATGAAACTGCGTCATGTAAGAGCTACCATCACAGCATAAACAATCTAATAATAGGTGGATATTTAATAGTTCCATTTAGCTGCTTGATGTTCCCTGTTTTTAACAATTTTCCTAATAATCAGTTGAAAGTTATGGTTGACTCATGCAATGAAAACAAGTTTTTAGAAAACCTATTTATTTTTACTGTTCTCCAAGGACACTTTGAGTTGTTATGGTTGCATAGCAACTACTAAGGAAAAACTATTTTTTTTTCTTCGCCCTGAGCTGCTGTTCTGATCTTCAACCCGAACAGCCAGACGAATTTGAATTCTGACCTTTAGAGATGGTACTGTCACCTTAGGCTACTGTCCCTTTCTTTGGTGAGTTTCTGTTTTATATTAGATTTTAATTCCTTGAATCATACTTTCTAAAATATCTAGCATTTGGTAAGCCAGTGTAATTGTTGATTGTTAACTGTCAGAAATTCATTAGTAGTTCAACAGAATCAATCAGATATGTTTAAAAGCAATAAAAATATATCACTTGTTTGTACCTTGTGTTAACTGTATAATTAGAGCTAAGGTTGGGTGGGGGGTGTGGGTGATGGGATGGTGGTGGGGTGGTGGGTGGTAGTTGCACTTAACCACATAGTCTGCGCTTGAGATGGAATAGGAAGATTGCTGAGTTACTCCCAGAAGAGAGAAAGGGAAAGTGCAACATGCTATCTTGGGATAAAAACAGTTACAGAAAGTCACATTCATCACAATGGCTGACACACAAATATTGCCAGAGGTCGACATTGATAGAAAGCTTGCTGTGGACAAAATGCCAACTGTGATCCATCACAGGCATCTGAGAATAGTTCTCTGGCTTCCTGCAATGTTCTTGAGGAAAACAAAAATATGGCCCAGTACCCTCTCAAGTGCTATTTTGCCTTTTTTTTTTACTTTCAGTGCTTCAAGTTTACCTGTTCTTTCTCAAAACATTTCTGTCTATAAATTTGGTGAACCTTGACATTCTCAGTAAAGTGAAGATGCTGAGAGAAAAAGAAAACAGTTTTCATGTGTGCCAATATCAATCAACCTCAGGGGCAAATATAACACAGTTTAGGCACATGCTAAACCTGCTGCTACTCTGCCCAACAATGTGATGCAAAATACTCCCTTCTGCACTAGAATGTCACTTTTATTTCCCATACCAACCTAGGGTGAGATTGATAGTTCGGGACAAACTTGCGTTAAATTGTGCTCCGCTTTATGCTGTCGCCTCATTGTCAGTACAAATTGCATCCAAACTACATTGAGATGGAAACGTGTTTCTCCAGTGATAATGCTACTCAAATTGATGGTACCACTACTCACCTTTGAGAGGGAAAAAAACTTTGAGGCGATCATTTGTAATTGCAGCAGAAATTTTGATTTGGCTACAATCTATAATGCCTGCAATTTCTTCAAGTATGGACAAGAGTTGATGTTCTCAGTGTTTTTATTTATTTGCCTACATAATAAGTCACTGCATTCGATAGTAATGAATTATGTGAAGTGTTTTGTACCATTTCAACATGATAAGGCATAAATGTAAGCATCCTTTTCTTTCTTTTTGTTAATTTTTGTTCAAGATACTTGATTTGTCAAAAAGGCATTTGTCAGTGAATGACAAACACTGCTATGATCCATTTTGGTTTCAAAGGACCGAGAGACTTATGGATTCAGATACACAAATCTCTAATAGTGAGCGGGTGATTTGGTGAACCTGTAGAAAAATTGTTTAAGATCTTAGATTTTATAAACAGGGGCGACACTTTGGTGGCAAACAATTTCCACAGCCAGTGCACATTGAAACATTGTGGGCACTGCACCTACAATTTTACTATATGCACTTGTTGCCTGCGCATATTCTGAAAATTTAACAGAAAGACAACAAAAGCACAGTGGTAATGGTAAAACTTTATGGGCTGAATTTAATGCTGGTGGCTGTGGTCCTGAAGCCGGCAGCAAACCCGCCGCATCTGCTTCCAGGAGTCCCGACCCAATTCTGTGCCAATCTGAAGTCAGGGATCCAGTCCCTTTAAGGGTGGAAATCCCACCTCCAAGAGTTACCGGCCAATGGGAGGGCCAGCAGCTCTTTAGTCGCAGCACCGCCACTGGAAGCAATGGCCACTGCTGGGACTGCACCCAGCCAGGAGAGGCAAGCTGGAGCAGGCCCCGAACCCCAGGTAATGGCGTCAGGCTCGCTGGGCCAGTGAAGCAGGCCCTGGTGAGGGAGGGGAGGTCACTGGTGAGGGCAAGGGGGGCATCTTTCAGTGGGGGTGACCTATGCCTCAATGGGCTACATGGTACCTGATCACTCAGAATCGAGTAACTGAATGTTTGGGGCAGGTTTTTGCCTTTGGGTCAGGACCCCCGACATTGGGGTCAAATGGGGCTCACAACCTCGCAATGTGTGGGAAACAGTCACCTGCCAGTGATTTTCTGTGAATAGGCTAATTAGTGACCAGAGGGTGGGCTCAGTATCCAATTAAGGACAACAGCGGGCTATCAAAGCTGGAGGGCCAGAAGGAGGCCTGCCAACTTGGAAGGTGATGAAGCCTGCAGTTCAGGTAAGAGAGAGAGAGGGTGACTCCATTTTGAGGCGCCCTCTCTCCAACTTTTTAATCTTTCAAATTAAAAAATAGCCTTAGATCTGGGCCACCATTGTAGAGGAAGAAACTACTCCACAGGGCAGCCTGCAGCTGCAGCTAAAGTCAGATAGGCAGGGAGGACCTCAAAGCCTCCTAGAGTGTTGGATCCCTGGTTTGCCTCCAGGAGGCTGCCTCCAGGCAGCTGGCCTAGACCCTGATGCGTCGGGGCCCTGAGGTCAACTGGAAAATTCCAGTCGGTTTCTGACAATAGGCCTTAATATGCCTTTAACTGCCATTAATTGGCTACCTGCCACTTGCAGGCAGGTAGCCCTGTCGACTCCGAATCCGCCTCCGTGAATATGGCCCGAGGGAGGAATGGTTCTGGCAAACCGGTGTGCCGACCGGCAGCATGAATTTTCACACCCACCCGCCTCTGTGCTCTAACCCATTTGGGGCTGAAATTCCTACTTTTGAACAAATAAAAAAGATTGCCATTTAATATAAATGTGAACTGATCAGAGAAAGCCAGCATGGATCTTTTTATGGTCAAGTGAGGTGGGGTCAAACGGCTTGCCTCTTTTCCCTCTCCTTGTTTGACCACAACAGGCTTAACTCATCTTAAAATGGATGTACGAGTCAATTCAGTAGGTGTTTGATTGCTTGCTTGCTGTGATCATAACAAGAACCAATCAGACAGGTTTTCTTGAGTTAACAAAGAAAGAGGTTAACTTTATTATACCTAAAGCAAACTAATAAAATCATAAACAACACGGCAACTTTCAATCACACACACACACTAGAGGTTTACACAAACACAAATAGGTTACACTGTGTGGAAAGGTAGATTGGTTGAGTTAGAGTCCATAAAAAAGGTATACAATTTGTGGAGTTTGGTGATTCAGCTGGCTTCTAGCTGAATTCAGTGGTCCTGAGGCTTTTAGTTTGAAGAGATAGATGACTGGTTCAGTGGGTCTCATGGAAACAGCGATGCGGATGATTTCCTGCGACGGGGTTTCTGATTGTAGCCGGAGTATGCAAAGGTGGTCAGTCAACAAACAGGATTTGAAAGCTTTTAAGCTGAAATGGAAAGAGAGAGAGAGAGAGACCCCCCACTTAGGGTCTTCACATGTCAGAGTTCAGATGCTTCTCCTCTGCTACAGAGAAAAAACACCAACTTAAAAAACCGCAGATGGGGAGGGGCTTAACACATGAGTCACTCTGTGATTCAAACATAGCAGTTAGCAGTATTTCTCTGCTTGCTGAAGAGAACAGGTAATACCTTTAAGCTTCTTGGGCCTTAGTTCTTGCTGGGAAATGCACAGACATTTCATCTCCCTTCTCCTTTGCAATATGGGATACAGCGTAGCAAACTAGGTGATCATCTTAAGCTGCCAGCAGCCATCCTGTTTTAAATGTTCTTTTTAAATTTCTTCAAAAAAATTCAAATCTCCAGTCAGTGGACCAAAGAAAATTATCATTCAACAAAGCACATTGGCGTAACAATTTGTAAAGGTTAAGTCATGTCTAACTAACTTAGTTGAATTTTTTGATGAGGTTACTAATGTGTTAGATAAGGGATGTCTATGGATTTTTAAAATATGGACTTCCAGAAAGTATTCAATGAGATTCCGCACAAAAAACTTCGCAAAAATGAAAGCGTGTGGAATTAGACGCAACCTATTGGTGTGGGTCAGAATTGGTTAAGAGGTAGGAGGTAGATAGTCGGGATAATGGGTTTGTACTCCAATTGGCAGTATATGACTAGTAGTGCCCCCAGGGATCGGTACTGTAGCCTTAGCTTTTTCCTATATTTATAAATGACTTAAATGAAGGATTAGAGAGCCGTATAACCAAGTTTGCTGGTGCTAAGTTAGTTGGCACAGTATATAATATAGATGGAAGCAGAAAGTTGCAACAGGACAGTGCTAGATAATGTGAGTGGGTAAAACTGTGGCAAATGCAGTTCAATGTGGCGAAGAGTGAGCTCCTGGGAGGGGGAAAGTGACCAGGACTGGAGGGTCTATCAGGTGGAAGACAATTGCTCAAAAGGAAGGGGGAGTGATCAGGAGGAAGCAGGGTGAACAGAAAGGAGGATATGGACTTTCTACCAGAAACTTCAGTGTAAGTGCAAAAAGAAGTGGAAAAGTATTTGACAAAGAAAAAAACTGAAAGGGTATGGAATAGGGTCAGGAGAATGGAAATTCCTCGAGTCATCACAGGCACAATAGGCTTAATAGTTTCCTTTTGAGCTGTAAAATTCTATGATTCTAAATGTTTAAATAGATTCATAAATGAAATGTTACCTACTATAAACATTGTCACCTAATGCAATTTCCATGGATGTGACCTTTTTACTTATGGTTTGAACAGCTTTATTTTTTTTTATTTCTGGAAGACATTCAGGGAAGTTATGTCACTTAAAAGGCAGTCAACTATTAAAATTGCAAGTTGTAATAATCTCTTTCCTCATGCAGTGCTTCATGTTATGCATCATGTTATGGAAAGATAGATTGATACTGTCTTCGTAGTACTTTGTTTAAATCTACATGTAGGTTTATGCCTGCAAAAGCACAAAAGAAATGGAGTGAGCAAGTGTTTAATATGCTCAGCATTATTAATGTTCCTGTGAAGCCAAATGGATAGAATGAAAGAGCAGACAGATTGAAATCACGCATGCATATGACAGATTAAAAATACAATGTTTATAAAATATGGCAGGATGGAATTTTTCAGTATATTCTTAGTATATTGTTGAGAAATTAAATTTATGCCGTCATTTATCTTTATTCTCCATCAGACATTAACTATTATAGTGTTGTAGGATGATGTGTGGGGGCTAGTAGCTGAGTAAAGGGGCCGTACAATCATAAACTAGGCTCCTTCATTTCTGTCTGATGTAATTATTGTCCTCTCTTAGCATTACCCATGAAATTAAAATATCACTGTCCGCCAATATAATTTATCTTATAACACAATGGACTTTCCCCAGTGAGTTGCTCAGTTTTCACAGTCATGAGGTAAGAGTTGGTGATAAGAAGTGAAGAAAGAATTTCCATTGATAAAGTCCCTTATTGCATCTCTCAGAACTGTCTCAAAGTACTTCACATTAAATGAACTGCTTTCAGTGTAGCATTATTATATAACTGAATTTTGTAGCATAGTGGTTATGGTGCTGGACTAGTAGTCCAGAGGTCTGGACTAATGATCCAGAGACATGGGGCTGGATTTTCAGAAGCCCCCGACGTCGGGTTCCGTGGCAGGGGGCCTGAAGATGGCTCCAGATGAGGCCCACCACGGACGTCGATGCCGGCAGGGCTCAGCCCTATCCTCCCAGTGGCGGTGAGGCTTTGTGGCGGCGCCCACCCCCCCCCCCACCCCACCGTCACTGCTGGGCAGCGGGACCGCAATTTACATATTCTAATCAATAAAATTAATTAATTTACATATACTTACCGTAGATCTTCAGGGCTTGCCGCAATCTTTGGAACGACGACCGGCACTCCCGCACCTTCAGATCCCCATCCGGGGAAATGAGACGCAACACTGGTGGGGAGGAGGTCAGTTTATCAGTGTGGAAGAGGGAGTACGGGGTCAAATACATGTAATGGGTGTAAGGGATAGTGGGAAGGGTTGAACCTTAAACTTTGTGCAGATTGGGGGGGGCAAGGTCACATGTAAAAGGTCAGTGTTTTTGGGGGGGAAAGGGTAAATAGTAATTGCTATGGGGGTTGGGAATGGGGCAAAAGAAATGTACTTATTTAATTTTTGTGATTATTTCTTTAAATATTTAAAAAAGCTGGCAGGGCTGCCTGCCCTTTAAAAACAGCACCAGCGCCTGCGCACAGGCAGCTGATGCCATTGCCAGGGACAAACAGCCCGCCCCCTCCACGTAATTTGGGGGGGACTCCAATCGCAGTGGCTCCGCACGGGCCACCATTTTTTGAGCTCGCTGCCAAGATCGGTGGCAGGCTCATAGAATCCAGCCCATAGAGTTCAAATCCCATCTAGGAAATATAATTAAATAACATCTGGAATAAAAGTCAGCATCAGTAGTGGTGACCATGAAACTACTGGATTGTCATAAAAACCCATTTGGTTCATGAATGCTCTTTGGAAGGAAACCTACTATTTTTATCTGGTCTGGACTACAGATGACTCCAGACTCACAGCAATATGGTTGATTTGACTCTTAACTGCCCTCTGAAATGGCCCAGCAATTCACGCAGTCGTACTCCAGAAGGCAACTCACCACCACCTTCTCAAGGGCAATTAGGAATGGGGAATAAATGCTGGCTTACCAGTGATGCCATGTCCCATGAATGAATAAAGGAAAGTGAATACAGCAGCTGTTTTTTGCATAGTGATGGAAAATATAGAGGCAAAGAAAAATGGGGCTGTACTTCAGGAGCTTCATTCTGGAATATTTTAGGAAACACTATTTACACTGATAAATTTTTATGAAATGCCATTCAAGGGTTCAAAATGGGATATTAAAAAGGTTGTAAGGGCGGACCCAGGAAATTATAGACTTATAGTTTATAGTTTAATGACTGTCATGGGGAAGTTACTAGAATTTGTCATTAAGGAGAGAATGACTGAGTGCTTGGACAATGTGAACTGATTAGTGAGAGCCAGCATGGATTTGTAAAGGGTAAGTCATGTCTAACTAACCTAGTTGGCATTTTTGATTAGGTCACTAACGTGGTAGATAAGGGAGCGTCTACAGATTTTTTTCATGGACTTCCAGAAGGCGTTCAATGAGATTCACACAAGAAACCTCACAAAAATGAAAGCGTGTGGAATTGGAGGCAACCTATTGACATGGATTGGAATTGGTTAAGAGGTAGAAGGCAGATAATAGGGATAATGGGTTTGTACTCCAGTTGGCAGTATGTGACAAATGGTAAAGGTTAGCTCGGGTCTGCAAACAAAACTCGACCTGAACCTGACAGAACCAAATCCGACCCCGAGCCCAACCCGGCCCGAGTCCTTTCAATTTTTTCCCGCGCCCGACCTGAACCGAACCGACCCCACCCCACCATCAGTTAACCTATGTTTTTCACTTTATTGCTGATCTACACAAGCTTAAAATAACTGCAATAAAACCACCTTTCTAGTCCAGGTAATATGAAAAAGACAAGCCTTAAGGCTTTGTGCCTTAATGCGCGGAGCATTCGCAATAAAGTGGATGAATTAATCGCACAAATAGATGCAAATGGGTATGATATAGTCAGGATTATGAAGACATAGCTGCAAGGTGACCAGGGATGGGAAATGAACATGCAGCGATATTCAGTATTTAGGAAGGACAGACAAAAAGCAAAAGTGGAAATTAACGCAATCGTGAGGAAAGATATTAGCTCTGATGATGTGGAATCTGTATGGGTAGAGCTGAGAAACTCTAAGGGGCAAAAAATGTTAGTGGGGGTTGTATATAGACCCCCAAACTGTAGTGGTGATGTCGGAAATGGTATTAAACAGGAAATTAGAGATGCATGCGATAAAGGAAAAACTGTAATTATGGGTGACTCTAATCTGCATATAGATTGGGCAAATCAAATTTGTCACAATACCGTAGAGGAGGAATTCTTGGAGTGTATACGGGATGGTTTTCTGGAGCAATACGTTGAGGAACCATCTAGAGAACAGGCCATCCTAGACTGGGTATTGTGCAATGAGAGAGGAATAATTGACAATCTAGTGGTGCGAGATCCCTTGGGGACGAGCGACCATAATATGATAGAATTCTTCATCAAGACGGAGAGTGACGTAGTTGATTCTGAGACAAGGGTCCTGAATCTTAGTAAAGGAAACTACGAAGGTATGAGGCGCAAGTTGGCCACAACGGATTGGGAAACGTTACTTAAAGGGATGACAGTGGATAGGCAGTGGCAAACATTTAAAGAGCGCATGGATGAGCTGCAAGACTTGTTTAGCCCTGTCTGGCGCAAAGGTTATACGGGAAAGGTAGCCAAACCATGGCTTACAAGGGAGATTAGAGATAGCATTAGATCCAAGGAAGAGGCATATAAATTTGCCAGGAAAAGCAACAGACCTGAGGATTGGGAGCAGTTTAGAATTCAGCAAAGGAGGACCAAGAGATTGATTAAGAAGGGGAAAATAGAGTACGAGAGCAAGCTTGCGGGCAACATAAAAACTGACTGTAAAAGTTTCCATAGATATGTGAAGAGAAAAAGATTGGTGAAGACAAATGTAGGTCCCTTACAGTCAGAAACGGGAAATTTATTTTGGGGAATAAAGAAATGGCTGGCCAACTAAATGCATACTTTGGTTCTCTCTTCACAAAGGAGGACACAAATATCAAATCAGAAATGTTGGGGAATACAGGGCTTAGTGAGAGAGAGGAACTAAAATAAATCAGTATTAGTAGAGAAATGGTGTTGGGGAAATTGATGGGGTTGAAGGCTGATAAATCCCCAGGGCCTGATGGTATGCATTCCAGAGTACTTAAGGAAGTGGCCCTAGAAATAGTGGATGCATTAGTGGTCATCTTCCAAGATTCTATAGACTCTAGAACAGTTCCTACAGATTGCAGGGTAGCTAATGTAACCCTATTATTTAAAAAGGGAGGTAGAGAGAAAGCAGGGAATTATAGACCAGTCAGCCTGACGTCGGTAGTAGGAAAAATTCTAGAGTCCATTATCAAAGATTTTATAGCAGAGCACTTGGAGAACAGTGGTAGAATCGGGCAGAGTCAGCATGGATTTACGAAAGGAAAATCATGCTTGACAAATCTACTAGAATTTTTCGAGGATGTAATTAGTAGAGTTGATGAGTGGGAGCCAGTGGATGTGGTTTATTTGGACTTTCAGAATGCTTTCGACAAAGTCCCACATAAGAGATTAGCAGAAAAAATTAAAGCACATAGGATTGGGGGTAGTGTATTGCGATGGATAGAAAATTGGTTGGTGGACAGGAAACAAAGGGTAGGGATAAATGGGTCTTTTTCTGAATGGCAGGCTGTGACTAGTGGGGTACTGCAGGGATTGGTGGTAGGTCCCCAGCTATTCATAATATACATTAATGATTTAGATGAGGGAACTAAATGTAATATCTCCAAATTTGCAGAGGGCACAAAACTGGGTGGGAGGGTGAGTTGTGAGGAGGATGCAGAGAGGCTTCAGGGTGATTTGGACAAGTTGAGTGAGTAAGCAAATACATGGAAGATGCAGTGTAATGTGGATAAATGTGAGGTTATCCACTTTGGTAGCAAAAACAGGAAGGCAGATTTTTATCTGAACGGCTATAAACTGAGAGAGGGGAATATGCAGCGAGACCTGGGTGTTCTCGTACACCATTTGCTGAAGGTAAACATGCAGGTGCAACAGGCGGTAAAAAAGACAAATGGTACATTGGCCTTCATAGCGAGAGGATTCGAGTACAGAAGCAGGGATGTCTTACTGCAATTATACAGGGCCTCGGTGAGGCCACATCTGGAATATTGTGTGCAATTTTGGTCTCCTTATCTGAGGAAGGATGTTCTTGCTATAGAGGGAGTGCAGCGAAGGTTTACCAGACTGATTCCTGGGCTGGCGGGACTGACGTATGAGGAGAGATTGAGTTGGTTAGGATTATATTTGCTGGAGTCAGATGAGTGATGGGTGATTGCATAGAAACCTATAAAATTCTAACAGGACTTGACAGGGTAGATGCAGGAAGGATGTTCCCAATGGTGGGGGAGTCCTGAACCAGGGGTCATAGTCTAAGGATACGGGTAAACCTTTCCGGATTGAGATGAGGAGAAATTTCTTCACCCAGGGAGTGGTGAGCCTGTGGAATTCGCTACCACAGAAAGCAGTTGAGGCCAAAACATTGTATGTTTTCAAAAAGGAGTTATATATAGCTCTTGGGTTGAAAGGGTTGAAAGGGCTGAAAGGGTATGGGGCGAAAGCAGGAACAGGTTACTGAATTGGATGATCAGTCATGATCAGAATGAATGGCGGAGCAGGCTCCAAGGGCTGAATGGCCTACTCCCACTCCTATTTTTTATGTTTTTATGTATCCTGGACTGAAGAAGACCTCCTGTCTATCTGTCTGCTCCCATCTCTTTCTCACGTAACTCCATAACCCACCAAAGACACATGAACTCCAAGAGAGAAAAGTCTCCTACAGTGAACAAGGTTTAAGAAGAATACTAGGCCCCAGTGAAAGGCAAGAACTACCTACAATCAAGGACTCTACAGTGAGCTCAAAGAACTGTAACAAAAACTCCAGATATTGCCTCAAACATTTCCACTTTATTTTTCTTCTGCTCTTTTCTGTGTCTATCTGCATGTGTGTATCACATTTGCATGCTAGCGTGGGCATGTCGTGTATCCATATGCATTAATCGAATTAGAATTTTAAGTTGAATAAAATTTCACTTTTCTTCTTTAAACCTGAGAAAGCCTGTTGTGCTGGTTTCTTTGCCTTATCATTGGAAAGCGGTGAGCAAGGATTCACCAAGGGGGAGCAAAAACACGGTGTGTTTAAAATTAAACCCTGTTACAGCAAGACCAGCAGAAGGCTGAAAGGGAACCCTAGACCTGTTTCTCACCTGGTCGTAACACCCTCTCATAATATTAGTTGTGAAATTAAAATATCATAATGTTCACTAATAGATTCTATCTAATAACACGTGGGCCTCAATATTAAGGGGGTGGCTGGGAGAATGTGAGAGAGCATGGTAGTGCAGGGAAAACCTGGCAAGGTCGGGGAGGTGGAGGCCTAGCCGATCTTAACGGCAGGGCCTCATTTCAGGGAGATGCAGGGAGGATGTTTCCGATGGCTGGGGAGTCCAGAACCAGCGGTCACAGTCTCAGGATACGGGTATGCCATTTAGAACCAAGATGAGGAGAAATTTCTTCACTCAGAGGGTGGTGACCCTGTGGAATTCACTACCGCAGAAGGCAGTGGAGGCCAAGCCATTAAATATATTCAAGAAGGAGATAGATATATTTCTTAATGCCAAAGGGATCAAAGGATGTGGGGAAAAAGCAGGAACAGGGTACTGAATTAGATGATCAGCCATGATCTTTTTTGAATGGCGGAGAAGGCCTACTTCTGCTCCTATTTTCTATGTTACTATATTTCAATAGCCAGTCAGATTGATAGTCTGGGCAGGAGTTCAGCCAAGCAGCAGGAGGCCACAGCTGAGGACCCATGATGATGGTTTCCGGCAGTCATTAGAGGTTGAAGGCCCCGGGCAGCGATCAGGGCTAGGGTAATGGGGGAGTGAGCACATCAGGGCCACATTCAGGAGAGGTTTGGAGAAGAGAGACTATCATTCCTTTGCCATTTCCGTCACCTCAAGCGTGATGCCACCACCAAATACATCATATCCCCTCCCCTTTCAGTGTTCCTAAGGGACCGTTCCTTCCCCGACACCCTGGTCCACTCCATAGTTATCCCCAACACCCTGTCCCCTTCCCACAGCACCTTTCCATGCAAGCTCAGGAGATGTAAAACCTGCCCTTTTATCTCCTCTCTCCTCAACGTCCAAGGTCACAAACACCCCTTCCAGGTGAAAAAGCTATTTACATGTACCTGTTTCAATTTAGTATACTGTATTCGCTGTTCACAATGTGGTCTGCTCTACAGTGGGGAGACCACACGTAGATTGGGTGACCGCTATATAGAACATCACTATTATGTCCACAAGCATGACCCCAAGCTTCTGGTGGTCTGCCATTTTAATTCTCTACCTTGCTCTCATGCTGCCCTTTCTGTCCTGAGCCTACTGCAGTGCTTCCAATGAAGCTCAACACAAGCTCAAGGAACAGCACCTCATGCATTTTACAGCTTCAACATGGAGTTCAACAAATTTCAGACTGTAATATCTGCCCCCACCTTATTTCCTTTTCTTTGTATGTTTCAGTCTTAATCTTGTTTTTCTCTTGTCTCTAGGACTGAGATGAGGAGGAATTTCTTTACTCAGAAGGTCAGAGGGTGGTGAATCTCTGCCCCAGAGGGCTGTGGAGGCTCAGTTGTTGAGCATGTTCAAGACTGAGATCGATAGAATTCTACATAGTGAAAACATCAAGGGATATGGGGCTAGTGCAGAAAAATGGTGTTGAAGTAGAAGATCGGCCGTGATCTCATTGAATAGTGGCGGATCGAAGGGCTGAATGGCCTTCTCCTGCTCTTATTTCTTAGGTTCTTATGTTTTGCTTCTGGTGACGGAGTTAATATTTCAGGTCAATGACCTTTCATCAGAACTTTCAACAGAAATGAGTTCTATTCCGTCTTCTGGTTAGTGGTTTAGTTTCCTGGAACTTTCTTCATTTGTTCTTTCTAAGCTCTAAATACGCTGTACTAGATTCACACCCTGCATTCTCACTATGCTGAAATCAAGACTTGTTGCTCCGAATTTTAGGTCTCGATAATAACTCTGAGGTAGGTACAGAGCGGGGCGGGGTGGTGGTCGGCAGGTGGTGTGGGGGGGGGTGGGGGCGGGTGGTGGTCGGTGGGTGGTGTGGGGGGGGGTGGGTGGTGGTCGGCGGGTGGTGTGGGGGGGGTGCAGGTGGTGTGGGGGGGGGCGTGGTGCGATATCAGGTGCGAGATCTAGAAGTGTTGGTGTAAAAACATAAAATGCTGGAAACTCTCAGCAGGTCTGGCAGCATCTGTGGAGAGAGAAACAGAGCTTCAGGTCGATGACCCTTCATCAGAAATGTTTGTGCGATGATTCTTGGTATTTCAGTGGAGTCACCTTATTATAATATTACTTCCAGGTTTGGTGGTGAATGCGTGACAATGGGTGTGACAACTGGAACAGTTAAAGCGCTAATCCAAGGATGGGATTCAGAGAAGTTGCAGCAAAGTGAGGGAGAAATTCTGTAATGGATTCAGGATGGTCACAGGCTGCACCTAGATTTAATAATGCACGTCTTGTTGCACTACTGGGTGCAGTGAAGAGCCATAAAGAGATACTCTTTCCTAGCAATGGGGGGGAAGAAACTAGCGACTGCAACAAAGAAGCTGTGGCTGGAGACGGCCCAGGAGGGCAGTAGGAACATTGTGCCACGATCCTAGATTCAGTGCAGTAAACGCTTCAATAATCTTCCTAGGTCAGGAAAGGTGAGTACAGTCACACATTCACCTAATCCAGCTGTGCACGTAAACATTCTTGTCAAGCCGACTCCACCACAAGACTCCTCACAATCTCTTACCTTGCAAGCACACCCATTGCTCTCTTTCTGTGCACTTTCTGACATCCCATAATCCATCCACAACTACCACTCACCCTGATCCTGATGCAATGTGATGCCTCTCCCTGAGAGTCACCCTCAGCAAATGCACTCCATCCATCAGGTGAACACATGTCAAGACAGTCACTCACAGGTGTGCTCCTTCCCCCATTGCAGGAGAATAGAGCACAAAACACAAAGGAGAGGGAGAGAACTGGAACTGGTCCTCCACAGACCACACAGCTGACAACTGCAGAGGAGAAAGCGTTAAAGGTCAGTGGCATCTCGGCATCCCTGACAATCGGAGATTTTTTTAAAATTCATTCATGGGATGTGGGCATCGCTGGCCAGGCCAGCATTTATTGCCCATCCCTAATTACCCTTGAGAAGGTGGTGGTGAGCTGCCTTCTTGAACCGCTGCAGTCCATTTGGGGTAGGTACACTCATAGTGCTGTTAGGAAGCGAGTTCCAGGATTTTGACCCAGCGACAGTGAAGGAACGGCGATATAGTTCCAAGTCAGGATGGTGTGTGACTTGGAGGGGAACTTGCAGGTGGTGGTGTTCCCATGCATTTGCTGCCCTTGTCCTTCTAGTTGATAGAGGTCACGGGTTTGGAAGATGCTGTCTTAGGAGCCTTGGTGCGTTGCTGCAGTGCATCTTGTAGATGGTACACACTGCTGCCACTGTGTGTCGGTGGTGGAGGGAGTGAATGGGGATGGGGTGTCAATCAAGCGGGCTGCTTTGTCCTGGATGGTGTCGAGCTTCTTGAGTGTTGTTGGAGCTGCACCCATCCAGGCAAGTATTCCATCACACTCCTGACTTGTGCCTTGCTGATGGTGGACAGGCTTTGGGAAGTCAGGAGGTGAGTTACTCGCCACAGGATTCCTAGCCTCTGACCTGCTCTTGCAGCTATGGTATTCACATGGCTACTCCAGTTCAGTTTCTGGTCAATGGTAGCCCCTAGGATGTTGATAGTAGGGAATTCAGCGATGGTAATGCCATTGAATGTCAAGGGGAGATGGTTGGATTCTCTCTTGTTGGAGATGGTCATTGCCTGGCACTTGTGTGGCGTGAATGTTACTTGCCACTTATCAGCCCAAGCCTGGTTATTGTCCAAGTCTTGCTGCATTTCTACTCGAGTGCTTCAGTATCTGAGGAGTCACGAATGGTGCAGAACATTGTGCAATCATCAGCGAACATCCCCACTTCTGACCTTATGATTGAAGGAAGGTCATTGATGAAGCAGATGAAGATGATTGGGCCTAGGACACTACCTTGAAGAACTCATGCAGTGATGTTCTGGAGTTTAGATGATTGACCTCCAACAACCACAACCATCTTCCTTTGCACAAGGTATGACACCAACCAGTGGAGGGTTTTCCTCCTGATTCCCATTGACCTCAACTTTGCTAGGGCTCCTTGATGCCATAGTCGGTCAAATACTGCCTTGATGTCAAGGGCAGTCACTCTCACCTCACCTCTTTAGTTCAGCTCTTTTGTCCATGTTTGAACCAAGGCTATAATGAGGTCAGGAGCTGAGTGGCCCTGGCGGAACCCAAACTGAGCGTCATTGAGCAGGTTATTGCTAAGCAAGTGCCACTTGATGGCACTGTTGATGACACCTTCCATCACTTTACTGATTGTGTATAGGACATACCTGGGCAATCTTCCACATTGCAGGGTAGATGCCAGTGTTGTAGCTGTACTGGAACAGCTTGGCTAGGGGCGTGGCAAGTTCTGGAGCAAAGGTCTTCAGTACTATTGCCGGAATATTGTCAGGGCCCATAGCCTTTGCAGTATCCAGTGCCTTCAATCGTTTCCTGATATCACGTGGAGTGAATCGAATTGGCTGAAGTCTGGTATCTGTGATGCTGGGGACTTCAGGAGGAGGCCGAGATGGATCATCAACTCGGCACTTCTGGCTAAAGATTGTTGCAAATGCTTCAGCCTTATCTTTCGCACTGATGTGCTGGGTTCCCCCATCATTGAGGATAGGGACCCTGCAAATACCTGGTAACAGAATGAAATATCAGCAACCCATGTATTATATAACATGTTGACTTCATTTCAGCAGCGAGGGAAATATGATCAACTTCATAATGATAAGTTTCAATATTCTTACCTTGCCAGTACTAATTAATACCTTTTTTCTTTGACAAGCCTGTCACCCATCCAGCAGAAATACATGGAGCTTCTGGACGATAAAACCTCATGGAAGCTGATTCCTTCTGAGGGTGCACTATCACAAAACCCATGCTTACCATGCACCAGCGCAGATACTCGCACTCCAGTGGGATTAGTTACACAGAGAGCTGGGTTTTCACCTGGTGACTCACAGTTCACAAGTGAGCACAAGCAGACACTGGTGGCAAGGACAGCTCTAGAGAGTCGGAGTCAGAAGGCACAGTCCTCTCCAAACTCTGCTCAGCTGGACACAGATGCTTTACACTAGGGGCCATCGATGAAAAGGATGGTCATTAAGGGACTGCAGAAAATTTGTGGCATACTGGCAGGCCTTCTATGCATATTGTCCATGAATGCAGAGAGTGGGGGGATCCTCCTCAAGAATTAGCGGGTTGATGTCTTCTTCCAAGCATAGATTAGCCAAGTCCATGAACCATCAACCATGACAATCAAATGTAGGCATTGACCACAATTCTGCAGACTCCGGATGTCAAAATGTCTGGTAAGTTAAATAGGTTGGTAGACACATTAGCCTTGGCCTTACAGCACAACACTGATCTGCACCAAGCTGCTGTCTAGCAGAGCGCTAGCAGTGAAATCTGGCTGGCCCATGAAAGGCATGATGGCGAGGAAGATCAAGGAAATAGAAACTCCATTCAAAGCATTTCCACTTCTCACCCATTGCCCCCATCGCAGTCAGTACCCAACATGCTGCCTCCTCTCCCGATGGCTCAGTCTGCACCTGCACAGGCATTTACTGATATCAGTATGCCTGAATTTTAGTGAGCCCCATAAATTGCTGTTCTGCCTTTTTGCCTTGATTTCAATGGCAAGTTTCAGGAAACTCAGTAAACCTGTGTATGGGATATTGAATTTAAACCCAAATGAAAATCTCATTCAAATTGCCTCGTTTAAATATTATAAGCAGTATCGCCTCTCTAGAGCGGGTTACGCATATGCATCAAAACATGACTGAGTTAAATCCGGAAGTTGACGTGTTGGAGCTGGTTTCCAAACACACTGACATTTTCACCCATTTTAACAACCCACCAGAACACAAACGATCTTTATTATTAAATTTGCCCGCTTACTGAAACTCAGCAAAGTTAACACAAATTAATTTTCCACATTGCTGAAGGATGCCCATTTATTACCCGTGTCATGTTTTCTGTACCAATGTATGAATGGGGTGGGGGGAGGGGTGCTCCCTACCCTCAGTTGGATGATCTCCTCAATTTCCATACAGTGCTCCATTGGAATTTTGGCCCTAAAAATATAATTAAAGTCATAGAGCCATTTATGGCACTGAAGGAGGCCATTCGGCCCATCTAGTCTATGCTGGCTCTCCATGGAGCTATTCAGTCAGTCACACCTTCCTGTTTGATCCCCGTAGCCCTGCAAGTCTATTTCCCTCAAGTGGTCACCCAACTTCCGCTTTAAGTCATTGATCATCTCCACTTCCACCACTCTCGTGGGCAGCAAGTTCCAGGTCGTCACCAACCGCTGCATAAGAAGTTCTTCCTCACATTCCCCCTGCATCTCTTGCCCAAAACCTTCAATCTATGTCCCCAAGTCCTTGTACCATTAGTTAATGGTAACAGCTTTTCCTTGTCTAACTCATCTAAGCCTGTCATAATCCTGTACACTTCTATTAAATCTCCCCTCAATCTCCTTTGTTCTAAGGAGAACAAATCCAGCTTTTCCAACTTAACTTTGAAACTAAAATCCCCTCATTCCTGGAACCATTCTGGTAAATCTCCTCTGCACCCTCTCAAGGATCCTCACATCCTTACTGAAATGTGGTGACCAGAACTGGATGCAATACTTCAGCTGGGGACTAACCAGAACTTTAAAAAGGTTCAGCATAACTTCCCAGCTTTTATACTCAATGCCTCTATTTATGAAGCCCAAGATCCCATATGTTTTGCTAACCATTCTCTCAATCTGTCCTGCCACCTTCAAAAATCAATGCACACATACCCCCAGGTCCCTCTGTCCCTGCACACTCTTTAGAATTGTGCCATTAAGTATATATTGCCTCTCCCTATTCCTTCTGTCAAAATGCATCATCTCACACTTGATAGTATTAAATTCCATCTGCCACCTCTCTGCCCATTCTGCTAGCCTATTGTAGGCGGTTCATATCATCCTCACTGTTTGCCATACATGCAAGTTTGGTGTCATCAGCAAATTTTGAGATTCTACTCTGTATTCCAAGATCCAAGTCATTTATAAATAGCAAAAAAAGCAGTGGCCCCAGCACTGACCCTTGGGGAACACCAATGTCTACCATCTTCCAGTCTGAAAAGCAACCATTTATTACAACTCACTGTTTTCTGTTCTTGAGCCAACTTTTTATCCAATTGGATACTGACCCTCGGATTCCATGAGTTTTCTTAAAATTTATACAAACAACATCCACCACATTCCCTTCATAAAACTTCTCTGTTACTTCATTGTTATTTTCACCAAGAAAGATCGTAACAAAAAGTTAAGCATGATAGCAGCCGAAAAAGGGCACAGGAATCACAATGCAAAATTATCATTTACCCAGTCCCTCCAATGCAGGCAGCATGCAAACTTTATTTGCATGATTACTGCTTGTAGCACTGAATGCTCTGTTGAGTGGCTGCAGACCTCATTAGGGGGCCAAGTTTGTGTGAGGCTAGCGCCACTTAAAACTAATCTGCACTGCTTAAAGCCAGCCTGCACCTCTTAAAAGGCAGGTGAATTCTGGCTGCAGCAGGTGCTGGAAGTGGCTGGAGAAGAGTGTCTGACCTCCAGGATGAGTGACTATGCCGCTACAAGGCAGAGAGTGTGCTCCAAGATTCTCAAACACTAGACTGGAGGCTTGGCTAAAGGAAGTTGAGAGGGGAAGAGATGTTCTCTATCCACAAGAGGCAAGGAGACCCTCCAGACAGACATTGTGAAGGCAGTGGGACTAGATAGCCATTGCGCTCAATGCCAGCAGTCTAGCCCTGAGAACCTGGATGCAGTGCTGCAAGAAGTTTAATGAACTCACACGAGTGGTCAAGATGAGTGAATGCATCTTCAAATTCCATACACTACCAACTGAACTGCTAGCTTCATATACAGCTCAATAGCATCTGCTCAGTAGTATAGTTACTGAATTAGTAATCCAGAGGTTTGGACTAATGATCCGGAGATATGAGTTCAAATCCCACCATGGCAGCTGGGGAATTTAAATTCAGTTAATTAACTCTGAAATGAAAGCCAGAAAGAAAATACTGGAATTTCATAAAACCCCATTTGGTTTTCTCATGTCCTTTAGGGATGGAAAAGCCTACATGTAACTCCCGACCCACAGCAATGCAGTTGACACTGAAGTACCTTCTGAAATGGTTGAGCAACTCACTCAGTGGGCTGAATTATACTGGGGGCTTCAGGACCCTGACATCAGGACCAAATGAGGGTTCTGAGCACTTGCTGGCAAGCGGGACTGGCTCGGCAATTTTCCCAGAGGCGGCCTCCTAATTAGCCACCTCCCGGCCCGCTGGCCAATTAAGGATGGCGGGCAGGCTCCTGATGCTGCTGGCCCCCTGGCCCAATGACAGGGCCTGCAACACTGAAGCCTCGGCAGCCCCACCGGCAGAGGTGGGTTCTGCTGAGGAGGCAGTTTGGGGATTGAGAGGTAAGTGCAAATAAAATATTGATGGACCAAGCAGGCAGGCCCTGCTGATCAGAGGGGGAGCCCCTCTGGATGGCCCACTGGGGCTCTGGGGACTGCCTTTCCTCCCCTCAGCCCCCTCTTTGGGGGCTGGAGCCCCCAGATCTAATGTACCCCGGACGGCCGCAGAAAGGCGCCTCCATGAAGCAAAATGCCAGCAGCCCAGAAAAATTGCACCTAATCAGGGACTTAGTTATTTAAATTGTCTACCGAGCAGATGCTATTGAGCTGTATATGAAGCTAGCAGTTCAGTTGGTAGTGTATGGAATTTGAAGATGCATTCACTCATCTTGACCACTCGTGTGAGATCATTAAACTTCTTGCAGCACTGCATCCAGGTCCTCGGGGCTAGACTGCTGGCATTGAGCGCAATGGCTATCTGGTCCCACTGCCTTGTCAGCCTGCTGCTGGGAAACTTCCTTTGATGGTGGGACTGCGTTTGGGAGCCGTCCCGATGTGGCTCCCCGCTATATTATCGGCCCCCCTGCCTCCAAGCCCGCCCTCATGGGGTGGGAAAAATTCAGCCCAGTTGTACCAAATTGCTACGAAAAAGTCTAATAAGAGTAAAAGTAGACAGACCACCTGCTATCAACCTAGGTACTGGAAACAAGAAAGGCACATCCTGCCCACTGAACCCTGCAAAGTCCTTCTCACTAACATCTGGGGACTTGTGCTAAGATTATGAGAACTGTCACACAGACTAGTCAAGCAACAGCTAGACATAGTCATACTCATAGAATCATACATTCAGCCAATGTCCCAGTCTCCAGCACCATCTCTGGCTTTGTTCTGTCCCACTGGCAGGACAGTCCTACCAGAGTTGGAAGCATAGGGTCACAGTCAGGAGGGAGTAGCTCTGGGAGTCCTCAACATTGACTCCAAACCCCATGAAGTCTCATGGAATGAGGTCAAATATGGACAAGAAAACTTCTTGCTGATTTTACCACTTACCATCCTCCCTCAGCTGATGAATCAGTACTCCTCCATGTTGAATACCACTTGGAAGAAGCACTGAGGGTAGCAAGAGCACAGAATGTACTCGGTTTGGGGATTTCAGTGCTTATCACCAAGAATGGGTCAGTAGCACCACTACTGTCTGAGCTGGCCAAGTCCTCAAGACCAGACCGGGCCTGTGGCAGGCAGTGAGAGAATCCACAGAAGGGAAGAACCTACTTTACCGAACCCTCACCAATCTACCTGTCGTAGGTGCAACTATCCATGATAGTACTGGCAGATAGAGTGACCACCGCACAGTCCTTGTGAAGATAGAGTCATGTGTTCACACTGAGGACACCCTCCATTGTGTTGTGTGGCACTACCAGTGTGGTAAATGGAATAGAGTCAGAACAGATCTAGCAGCTCAAAAATGGGCATCCATGAGGTGCTTTGGACCACCAGCATCAGCAGAATTGTACTGCACCATAATCTGTAACCTCATGGCCTGGCATACTTCTCACTCTACCATTACCATTAAGCCAGGTGATCAACCCTGGTTCAAGGAAGAGTGCATTAGAGCATGCTAGGAGCAGCACCGGGCATACCTAAAACATGAGGTGCCAACCTGGTGAAGCTACAACTCAGGAATGCACGCATGCTAAACAGTGGAAACTGCATGCAATAGAGAGAGCAAATTGATTCCACAGCCAACGCATCAGATCAAAGTTTTGCAGTGCTGTCACATCCAGTCATGAATGGTGGTGGACAATTAAACAACTAACGGGAGGTAAAGGCTCCAAAAACATTCCCATCCTCAATGAAGGGGTAGCCCAGCACGTCACAACAAAAGACAAGGCTGAAACATTTGCAACCATCGTCAGCCAGAAGTGCCACGTGGATGGTCCGTCTTGGCCTCTCCTGAAGGCATCCCCAACATCACAGACGCCAGTCTTCAGCCAATTCGATTCAATCCACATGGTATCAAGAAATGGCTGAAGGCATTGGATACAGCAAATGCTACGGGCTTTGACAACATGCCAGCTGTAATACTGAAGACTTGTGCTCCAGAACTAGCTGTGCCCCTAGCCAATCTGCTCTAGTACAGTTAAAGCATTGATATCTACCCGACAATGTGGAAAATTGCTCCGACATGTTGTTTCCACAAAAAGCAGGACGTCCAGTTTGGCCAATTACCACCCCATCAGTCTACTCTCAATCATCATTAATGTCATGAATGGATGACAACCAATTGTAAATTATCATATTTTTGTGCACTTGGGTGGTATTGTCAGCTGCCATTAGACACAGTGAAAATAGTAGGAACTAGGATACAAATAAGTTAAAAAAAAAACTCAGTTCTTAATGTGCATATTGACCCTTTTTATTCTGGGTACGGTATGTTTTTACTGAAGAATCTTTTGCGTTTGAGAACAGCCATTTTTTCTCTCTCTGATCTCTGTATTTACACAGCATGTTAAGTTGTTTTACTTGTTTAAAATGGAGGGGGAGACTACTTTACCAACTCTAACATTTAGTAAGGTCAACAGGAGGTGGGACAGCTACTTGAAGGGGTCTGGTCTCATGACCAAGAAGCCACCTTTTTTAGCCTGTCTAATTTTGAAACAGTTGCAGTAAAGAGAACAGCTCGTACAAGAAACAGCTGGCTTGAAGCCCTGCACTTCTCTATCTCCGGGGCCTGCACGAAGAAGAAGAAAAGACAGAGTATGAAAAGCAGCAAAAAAAATCTGTCTCTGCACTCTGCCAGTTTTTCTCTCATTGGAAAGGGTGAAATCAGCAACTTAGCTGCCTCAGCTTATCTCCAAACGTGCATAAGGAAGTTAAAGAGAAGAGATTTCCAATGACTCCTACTCCACTTGGCATTTCCAGTTGGTTAATTCCAGCTTTGGACTTTTATGTTAGTTAAAAGAAAACAGACTCTGGTTTCACTGGGACCTCCCTCCCCACTCCCGCCCCCCACCCCCCCTGCCACCCCCCGTGCCCACCCAGTTTGTAATTAAGCTATTTTCTGCTTAAGGTAAAAGTCCTTGTCCTGTTGATGCCTTTACTTTTCCTTGTATGTTTTTTGAGCGTGCGTTGTGAAGTTAACCCCCTCCCGAGTTTAAGACAATATGTTAATAAACCCTACTTTCTTTTAACTTTAAAAACAGTGTTGTTGTGGTCCTTTAAAAGTCAGGGTTCACAAACTGAGGGAGTGGAGAAATATGCCGTCAGGGTTTTTTTTTTTAAAAAAGGGAAAAATTTAAATCACAATCTCCTTCCACACAGGTTGTTGAAAATATAGAGAAATTTGTTATCAAAATTAACTACCTGTTTGTAACAGTAAAGTGATGGAAGGGCTCATTAACAGTGCTATCAAGCGGCACTTGCTCAGAATAACCTGCTCAATGATGCTCAGTTGGGTTCGCCAGGGTCACTCGGCTCCAGACCTCATTACAGCCTTGGTTCACACATGGACAAAAGAGCTGAATTCCAGAGGTGAAGTGAGAGTGACTGCCCTTGACATCAAAGCAGTATTTGACTGAGTATGGCATCAAGGAGCCCTAGCAAAACTGAAGTCAATGGAAATCAGGGGGAAATCTCTCCACTGGTTGGAGTCATACCTAGCACAAGGGAAGATGGTTGTGGTTGTTGGAGGACAATCATCCCAGCCCCAGAACATCGCTACAGGGGTTCCTTAGGTAGTGTCCTAGGTTCAATTATCATCAGCTGATTCATCAATTACCTTTCCTCTGTTAAAAAGGCCAAAAATGGGGATGTTTGCTGATGATTGCACAGTGTTCAGAGCCATTTGAAACTCCTCAGGTACAGAAACACTTCTTTCCTGCATGCAGCAAGACCTGACCAACATTCAGGCTTGGCCTGATAAGTGACAAGTAAGTCATTCCAGGCAAGTGCCAGGTAATGATCTACTCCAACAAAAGAGAATCAACCATGTTGCCTTGGCATTCAACAGCATTACCATCGCTGAATCCATCAACATCAACATCCTGCAGCTTACCATTGACCAGAAACTGGACCAGTCATATAAATACTGTGGCTACAAGAGCAGGTCAGAGGCTGGAAATTCTGTGGCGAGTAACTCACCTCTTGACTACTCAAAGCCTGTTTACCATCTACAAGGCACAAGTCAGGAGTGTGATGGAATACTCTCCACTTGCCTAGATGTGTGTAGCTCCAACAACACTCAAGAAGCTCAATACCATCCAGGACAAAGCAGCCTGCTTGATCAGCACCCCATCCATCACCTTAAACATTCACTCCTCCACCACCGGCACACAGTGGCAGCAGTGTGTATTGTCTACAAGATGCACTGCAGTAACGCGCCAAGGCTCCTTTGACAGCACCTTCAAAATCGCAACGTCTACCACCTATAAGGACAAGGGCAGCAGATGCATGAGAACACCACCACATGCAAGTTCCCTTCCAAGCCACATACTATCCTGACTTGTAACTATATCCCTGTTCCTTCACTGTCGCTGGGTCAAAATCCCAGAACTCCCTTCCCAACAGCACTGTGGGTGTGCCTACACCCCAAGGACAGCAGCGGTTCAAGAAGGCAGCTCACCACCACCTTCTCAAGTACAATAAGGGATGGGCAACAAATGCTGGCCTTGCCAGCAATGCTCACAACCCATGAATGAATTTTTAAAAAGCCAGTCGACCAAACGAGTTTCAATGAGGAATGTAGGAGAGCATGCCAGAAGCAGCAACAAACATACCTAAAAATGAGGTGCCAACCTGGTGAAGCTACAATACAGGACTACTTGCATGCTAAACAGTGGAAGCAACATAATAGACAGAACTAAGCAATCACACAAGTAATGGATCAGACCAAAACTCTGCAGTCCTGCCACATCCAGTCATGAATGGTGGTGGGGAATTAAAGAACTAAAGGGAGGAGGAGGAGTCTCTGTGAACATCCCCATCCTGAATGATGGTGGAACCCAGTACATGAGTGCCAAAGACCAGACTGAAGCATTTGCACCTATATTCTGCCAGAAGAGCCAAGTGGATGATCCATCACAGTGTCCTCCTGAGGTTTCTAGCGTCACAAATGCTAGTCTTCATCAAATTCATTTCAATCCACATTATATCAAGAAACAGTTGAATGCACTGGATACAGCAAAGGCTATGGGGCCCAACAAAATCCTGGCTATAGTGCTGAACACCTTGTTACGACCAGGTGAGAAAGAAGTCTAGGGTTCCCTTTCAGCTTTCATCTGGTCTTACTGTAACAGGGTTTAATTTTTAAACACATCATGTTTTTAGCTCCCCCTTTGTGAATCCTGATTCACCGCTTTCTGATTATAAGGCAAAGAAACCAGCACAGACAGGTTTTCTCAGGTTTAAAGAAGAAAAGTGAAATTTTATTAAACTTAAACTCTGATTCGGTTAACGCCTATGGATACCCGACACGCCCACGTTTGCGTGCATACGTGATACACACATGTAGATAGGGACAGAAAAGAGTAGAAGAAATAAAGTGGAAAAGTTTGAGGCAATATCTGAAGAGTTTTTGTTACGGGTCTTTGAGCACACTGTAGATTGTAGTTCTTGCTTTTTGTTGGGGCCCAGTATTCTTCTTAAATCTTGTTCACTGTAGGAGACTTTT
Source organism: Heterodontus francisci (assembly GCF_036365525.1). NCBI lineage: Eukaryota > Metazoa > Chordata > Chondrichthyes > Heterodontiformes > Heterodontidae > Heterodontus > Heterodontus francisci. The sequence goes on along the minus strand of NC_090372.1, from coordinate 174,356,102 downwards.
CTCTCTTGGGGGTTCATGTGTCTTCAGTGGGTTTTTGGAGTTCTGTGAGAAAGAGATGGGAGCAGACAGGACAGGAGAGGAGGTCTGCTTCAGTCCAGGAGCATTCAGCTTTCTGCAGGAGCTCAGTTCAAAAACTGTACAATTCAGAAAAAAACCCAGACTACCAAGCAGGTTAGTCATGTGACTAACTGGTTTGACCATGTCTGTTTGTGGATTGTATTAGAGCAGGGGATAGCTCCTTTGTTCCATGCACTGTCTGTTAATATGCAGAAATGTCTTTCCAGCCAGGGGCCTGGCAACCCCTTGTCACAGGCCTTCTCTTCTTCCCAGCAACAATTTGAAATTTAATGTCCATGTGGTAACAATTAATGTACCTCATTCTTGGCAGGTGGGGGCCTGCATGACAATGTGTACTTCAGACCTAGCCATGCCCCTCACCCAGTTGATCCAGAGCAGCTACAACACTGGCATCTACCTGACAATGTGGAAATTTGCCCACAAAAAGCAAGACAAATCTAATCTGGCCATTTACTGCCTCATCAGTATACTCTCAATCATCAGCAAAGTGATGGAAAGTGTTGTTGACAGTGTAACCAAGCAGGACTTCCTCACTAATAACCTGCTCACTGATGGTCAGTTTGGTTTCTGTTAGAGCTACTCAGCTCCAGATCACATTACAGCCTTGGTCCAAACGTGTACTAGGTAGAAGAGGTCGTGGATTTTGATGGTGCTGTCGAAGGAGGCATGGCGAGTTGTTGCAGGGCATCTTGTAGATGGTACACATTGCTGTCACTGTGCAGCAGTGGTGGAGGGAGTGAATATTTAAGGTGGTGGATGGGGTGCCAATCAAGTGGGCTGCGTCATCCTTGATGGTGTCGATCGTCTTGAGTGTTGTTGAAGTGTTTCTTGAATGCAGAGGTGTGGTGAGAATGACAGCCCCTTGACATTAAGGCATTGTGCCATCAAGGAACCTGAGTAAAACTGAATTCAATGGAAATCAGGGGAAAGTATTTCCACTGGCTGGAGTCATGCCTACAACAAAGGAAGGATGGTAGTGATTGCTGGAAGCCAATCATCTCAGTCCCAGGGCATCACTGCAGAGGTTCCTCAGGATAGTGTCCTAGGTCCAATCATCTTCAGCTGCTTCATCAATGACCTTCCCTCCATCATAAAGCCAGGAGTCAGAATGTGTGCTGATGATTGTACAATGCATAATTTCATTTGTAACTCCTCAGATACTGAAACAGTCCATGCTCACATGCAGCAAGCCTTGGACAACATTCAGGCTTGGGCTGATAAGTGGCAAGTAACATTCACACCACACAAGTGCCAGGCAATAAGCATCTCCAACAAGAAAGTTTAACCAGCACCTCTTGACATTCAATGGCATTGCCATTGCTGAATCCCCCACCAACCCCCACTAATGGGGTTATTATTAACCAGAAACTTAACTGGCTCAGCCACATAAATAAAAACAGAAAATGATATAAATACTCAGCAAGGCTGGCAGCATCTGTGGAGAGAGAAATAGAGTTAATGTTTCAGGTCAATGACCTTTTAACAGAACTGGGAAAAGTGAGAAATGTAATAGTTCTGAAGTAGGTCAAATAGGGGAGAGTGAAAAAAGAACAAAAGGGAAGGTCTGTGATAGGATGGGAGACAGGAGCCATTAAATGACAGAAGAATTGATGGTGCAGAGCCAAAGGGAATAATAATGGGACAAGTAAAGAAACAAAAGACGTGTCCAGACGAGGTGTCAATGGCAGAATAATAAACGGCTGCCATCTGAAAGCAAAAACAAGTTAAAAACAAGATTAAGGTCAAAACACGCTAAGAAAAGGAATTAAAATGGGGCCAGAGATTATGGTCTGAAATTGTTGAACTCAATGTTGAGGCTGCAAAGTGCCTAATTGAAAAATTAGGTGCTGGTCCTTGAGTTTGTAATGAGCTTCATTGGAACACTGCAGCAGGCTGATAACAGAGAGGTCAGCGTGACAGGAAGGTGGAGAATTAAAATGGCAGGCCACTGTAAGCTCGGGGGTCACACTTGTGGACTGAGTGGAGGTGTTCTGCAAAGTGGTCACCCAATCTGTGTTTCATCTCCCCAATATAGAGCAGACCGCAATGTAAGCAGTGAATACAGTATACTAAGTTGAAAGAAGTACACGTAAATTGTTGTTTCATCTGGAAAGAGTGTATGAGGTCTTGGATAGTGAAGAGGGAGAAGGTCAAAGGGCAGGTTTTGCATCTCCCTGGGAAGAGGACGGGGTGTTGGGGTGACTGAGTCTACACCTGGGCCGGACTGGAACCAATGTCCTTGGGGGTGCTTTTGCTAACGCTGTTGGGGAGGGTTTAAACTAATGTGGCAGGGGGATGGGAACCAAATGAGGTCAGTGGACAGTAAGGAGGTAGTAACTAAAGCCTGTAAGGAACTAGATAATGAAGTCAGCGTGACTAAGGGAAAGAGTAGACAGGGAGCAGATGATGAACGCAAAGGGACTGGTGGTCTGAAGTGCATTTGTTTTAATGCAAGAAGTGTAGTAGGTAAGGCAGATGAACTTAGGGCCTGGATTAGTACCTGGGAGTATGATGTTATTGCTATTACTGAGACTTGGTTGAGGGAAGGGCACGATTGGCAACTAAATATCCCAGGATATCGATGCTTCCGGCGGGATAGAGAGGGAGGTAAAAGAGGTGGAGGAGTTGCATTACTGGTCAAAGAGGATATCACAGCTGTGCTGAAGGAGGGCACTATGGAGGACTCGAGCAGTGAGGCAATATGGGCAGAACTCAGAAATAGCAAGGATGCGGTAACAATGTTGGAGCTGTACTACAGGCCTCCCAACAGCGAGCGTGAGATAGAGGTACAAATATGTAAACAGATTATGGAAAGATGTAGGAGCAACAGGGTGGTGGTGATAGGAGATTTTAATTTTCCCAACATTGACTGGGATTCACTTAGTGTTAGAGGTCAAGATGGAGCAGAATTTGTAAGGAGCATCCAGGAGGGTTTTCTAGAGCAGTATGTAAATAGTCCAACTCGGGAAGGGGCCATACTGGACCTGGTGTTGGGGAATGAGCCCGGCAAGGTGTTTGAAGTTTCAGTAGGGGACTACTTTGGGAATAGTGATCACAATTCCGTAAGTTTTAGAATACTCATGGATAAAGACGAGAGTGGTCCCAAAGGAAGAGTGCTAAATTGGGGGAAGGCCAACTATACCAAAATTCGGCAGGAGCTGGGGAATGTAGATTGGGAGCAGCTGTTTGAAGGTAAATCCACATTTGATATGTGGGAGGCTTTTAAAGAGAGGTTGATTAGCGTGCAGGAGAGACATGTTCCTGTAAAAATGAGGGACAGAAATGGCAAGATTAGGGAACCATGGATGACAGGTGAAATTGTGAGACTAGCTAAGAGGAAAAAGGAAGCATACATAAGGTCTAGGAGGCTGAAGAAAGACGAAGCTTTGAAAGAATATCGGGAATGTAGGACCAATCTGAAACGAGGAATTAAGAGGGCTAAAAGGGGTCATGAAATATCTTTAGCAAACAGGGTTAAGGAAAACCCCAAAGCCTTTTATTCATATATAAGGAGCAAGAGGGTAACTAGAGAAAGGATTGGCCCACTGAAGGACAAAGGAGGAAAGTTATGCATGGAGTCAGAGAAAATGGGTGAGATTCTAAACGAGTACTTTGCATCGGTATTCACCGAGGAGAGGGACATGACGGATGTTGAGGTTAGGGACAGATGTTTGATTACTCTAGGTCAAGTCAGTATAAGGAGGGAGGAAGTGTTGGGTATTCTAAAAGGCATTAAGGTGGACAAGTCCCCAGGTCCGGATGGGATCTATCCCAGGTTACTGAGGGAAGCGAGAGAGGAAATAGCTGGGGCCTTAACAGATATCTTTGCAGCATCCTTAAACACGGGTGAGGTCCCGGAGGACTGGAGAATTTCTAATGTAGTCCCCTTGTTTAAGAAGGGTAGCAGGGATAATCCAGGTAATTATAGACCGGTGAGCCTGACGTCAGTGGTAGGGAAGCTGCTGGAGAAGTTACTGAGGGACAGGATCTATTCCCATTTGGAAGAAAATGGGCTTATCAGTGATAGGCAACATGGTTTTGTGCAGGGAAGGTTATGTCTTACCAACTTAATAGAATTCTTTGAGGAAGTGACAAAGTTGATTGATGAGGGAAGGGCTGTAGATGTCATATACATGGACTTCAGTAAGGCGTTTGATAAGGTTCCCCATGGTAGGCTGATGGAGAAAGTGAAGTCGCATGGGGTACAAGGTGTACTAGCTGGATGGATAAAGAACTGGCTGGGCAACAGGAGACAGAGAGTAGCAGTGGAAGGAAGTTTCTCAAAATGGAGACTTGTGACCAGTGGTGTTCCACAGGGATCCGTGCTGGGACCACTGTTGTTTGTGATATACATAAATGATTTGGAGGAAAGTATAGGTGGTCTGATTAGCAAGTTTGCAGACGACACTAAGATTGGTGGAGTAGCAGATAGTGAAGGGGACTGTCAGACAATACAGCAGAATATAGATAGACTGGAGAGTTGGGCAGAGAAATGGCAGATGGAGTTCAATCAGGGCAAATGCGAGGTGATGCATTTTGGAAGATCCAATTCAAGAATGAACTATACAGTAAATGGAAAAGTCCTGGGGAAAATTGATATGCAGAGAGATTTGGGTGTTCAGGTCCATTGTTCCCTGAAGGTGGCAACGCAGGTCAATAGAGTGGTCAAGAAGGCATACGGCATGCTTTCCTTCATCGGACGGGGTATTGAGTACAAGGGTTGGCAGGTCATGTTACAGTTGTATAAGACTTTGGTTCGGCCACATTTGGAATACTGCGTGCAGTTCTGGTCGCCACATTACCAAAAGGATGTCGATGCTTTGGAGAGGGTGCAGAGGAGGTTCACCAGAATGTTGCCTGGTATGGAGGGCGCTAGCTATGAAGAGAGGTTGAGTAGATTAGGATTATTTTCATTAGAAAGACGAAGGTTGAGGGGGGACCTGATTGAGGTGTACAAAATCATGAGAGGTATAGACAGGGTGGATAGCAAGAAGCTTTTTCCCAGAGTGGGGGATTCAATTACTAGGGGTCACGAGTTCAAAGTGAGAGGGGCAAAGTTTTAGGGGGGATATGCGTGGAAAGTTCTTTACGCAGAAGGTGGTGGGTGCCTGGAACGCGTTGCCAGCGGAGGTGGTAGACGCGGGCACGATAGCGTCTTTTAAGATGTATCTAGACAGATACATGAATGGGCAGGAAGCAAAGAGATACAGACCCTTAGAAAATAGGCGACATGTTTAGATAGAGGATATGGATCGGCGCAGGCTTGGAGGGCCGAAGGGCCTGTTCCTGTGCTGTAATTTTCTTTGTTCTTTGTTCTTTGTTCTTTGTTCTTTGAATGGACCAGTCTTGGTGGGAACGGTCACTTCCAAATGCTGGGACGGGAGGCTAAGATGTGTTTGGTGGTGGAATCATGCTGGAGATGGTAGAAATGGCAGAGGATGATCCGTTGAATCCAGAGGCCAGTGGGGTGGAAAGTGAGGACAAGGGGAACTCTACTGTCGTTCTGGGAGGGAGGGGAAGGGGTGAGAGCAGCAGTGCGGGAAATGGGTTGGACACAGTTGAGGGCCCTGTCAACAACAGTGGAGGGAATCCTCAGTTAAGGAATAAAGGAAGACGTATCAGAAGCAATGGTGTGGAATGTTGCATCATCAGAATAGATGCGATGGAAATGGAGAAACTGGGAGAAACTGATGGTGAACAGCAATATAAGTACTGTGGTTATAAGAGCAGGTCAGAGGCTGGGAGTTCTACAGCAAGTAAATCACCTCCTGAATCCCCAAAGTCTGTCCACCATCTACAAGGCATAAGTCAGGAGTGTGATGGAATACTTCTGGTGCTAATCTCTTGTGATATTGGGTCCCCTGCTGAGGCGTGCGATTAGCATTGGTCAACGGCACAAAGTTGGCATGCTGCCTGCATTGGACGCAACTGGCATGGGTTAATCCTGCCTCACATTTCGGGACGATCAAATTTCAGCGGATTCTGCTCTCTGCGATATGGGACGTTTATCGGAGCTAAGAGTCAGACTTCAATGCTGCATTTCTTTATTTATTATTTCACATTCTTATAAACTGCTTTCTCCTCTTAAGATTCTTCCCAGGAAACTCCATTCCCTAACCAAATTGTTCCTCAGTGTCTACTGAATCTGATGACCAGGATAAATAGGAGACTAGTGATTCTATCCCTTCCTTACCTCCACTTGAATATCTCCTCCAGATTGCCTGACAGTCATAAAAGACTGAGGAAAATATCAACTTCATCCGTCAATTCTTCCTGCTCTATAGTAATTAAATCTGATTTTATACTTCCATAATATACACATCTGATCAGTGCAAAATTATTGGAAATGATCACAATTGTTTATGATCTAAATGAATTTTAAACAGATTTCTAAAATATGCTGTTCATATATCTGAATTGGCCTACTTAACAAAAATACTGTGAGTCTGTCGTGTTTCTGTGGCACTGTGATAAATGTGGATTAACAATTTCGGCTACAAATACAGTGCAAAGCAGTCTGAGGAGATGAAGGACTTTCCTTGGTATTTAAGGGCACTGTGGGCACATATGCTATATTGATAGTCTCATTGATGGCTTTCATTGCAATGACGTAGCTTCAACTCAACTGTGAGCCCTGTTGCAAAGAACGTCACTTTAAACATCAGCTGTGGGTCGCTAATGAGGTAACATTTTCCACTGCCGGTCTCCTGCCTCAGTGAGCACCATCCTAGTTTATATTCTATGAACAATAAACGACCTTACACAATCCAACCTTTTGCGGATTTATGACACAATGGTGGTATGGTAGTAAAATCATCTTCAGTAGAGGCTCAAAACAGGAAGTAGCAGACTGGCCGTCAGTGGCAAGTATAATCAGACAAGGTATAAAACAGACAGCCGATCTGCTCCAGTCAGCTTTTTGCCTCTGCTGAAATAGAATTTTACCCCTGAGGATAATTTAAGCCCACCCTGCCAATGGGAACAGGGCAGACGCACAGCGAAAGTGGCTTGATTCCCATATGCTGCCATTTTAACGTAGCATTTCATTTCGGCAGCTGAGGGCACTTCGTGACTACATACAAATTGGGGACTTATGGTGTCATGAGGAGCCCTGTAGTATTTTAATGGTCCATGGCAGCCACAACCCTCAGTAGAAGATGATGGGGACAAAGGGAAGGTCTTTTAAGGTAAGTCAAAAACTATCCTCAGTGGGGCCAGGAGCAGCAGAAGTGCTTTTCTGTGACCCGCATGGAAAGTCTGGATTTCTGCTTCCACAGGCTCCCCACTCCTTCTCATACCTTCTTGTTCCCAATTCTCCTCGCCACGCACCCATGGGTTCCATTGGTGCTGGTCGGTGGCCTCCAGACGCTGCAATTTTGACTTGGATGAGGCCAGCCAGCTGCCTCTTTTTATTTATTTTAGCCAGATAGCTGGCTGGCAGGATGTAAACTGGGCCCATCTTTCTGTCTGGAAGTTAAAGTTCACCTTACTACATCTTTAGTTATCAGTACAGCTCATCATTGTTGGAAAATAATCTGGTACCATAGGTTCAACAGCCCTGGAGAAGTCCAAAATAAAAATTTATAATCCTGTTGACACTAGTGAAGCCATTTTTTCCCTCAATAAAGAAATCTCAACTACATCACTTACTAATTCCAACAGTCCTACACAGTTCTGCTGGTTAAAGGCAGTTGCTGGCAAAATAAATGACCGCTTTTAGTGTCAGTGGGTAGTCCTATTGCCTCTGAGTTAGAAGCTTGTGGGTTCAAGACCCACCCCAGTGACAATCAAGGCTGAAACTATCATGGCAGCATTGAGAAAGTACTGTGCTATCAGAGACATCACTAAAACAAATTCTGGTTGTGGAGGTTTACTGTGTGCAGATAAGCTGTTGTATTTCCTACATTATAACAGTGAATACACTTTGTCATGAAGACCCCACCAGCCAAGAATGAGGCATATTAATTTCATCATATGAACATTAATTGTTGCTGGAGTGAAGAAATGGCTTATTTTACAAGAGAGCACGAGACACTTGGCTGGAAAGATATTTACATACTAAGAGACAGTGCTTGGAGAGACCAACAACTACTCCCTGGTCCAATTAACCCAAATTATTTTGATCACCAGACATTGAAGGTGTAAGGAACCTTGCATTCCACGGTCTGCTGAGATGATAGAATCCACAACGCAGAAGTGGTTACATGACTAACCGGCGGGTCCAGGCTTTTTGAATTAGAGACACGACAGTTTGAAAACACAGACTGCCGAGTGTAACTGAACCTGGAACAAGATAGCCTCTCTCCTGGCTGGCTCTGTCTCGCTTTCTCACAAGCCTCCAGACCCACTGAAAACATGTAAACCTCAAGACAGAAAAGACTCCTACCTTGAAACAAGTTAAAGCGTGCACTGGGCCCCAACGAACAGCAAGACTTACCGGGAACTAAAGACTCAACATCAAACTCAAAGGGCTGCAACTACCACATTTTGCCTCAAACTTTTCCCCTTTATTCCTTCGACTTTTTCTGTCTCTATCTGCGTGTGTGTTTATCGCAAATGCTTGCTAGCGTGGTCGCGTCGTGTACTTGTAGTCGTTAACCGAATTAGAGTTTAAGATTAATAAACTTCCACCTTTCTTGTTTAAATCTAATAAAACTCGTCTGATTTCTTTGCCTTACAATTGGAAAGTGGTGAACAAAGATTCACTGAGAGGGAGCAAAAACACGGCGTTTTTAAAATTAAACCTTGTTATGGTTAAACCAGGCAAAGGCTGAGAGGGAACCCCTAGACCCCTTCTCACCTGGTTGTAAAGTGATTTGGGATGGCCTGAGGTTGTGAAATACGAGTCTTTCTTTCAGTGAATAGTGCTGGTGCATTACTATGCTGTGTATGAGGAGGATATGCTCTGTATAATATGTTTAGTGAAATCATAAACCTCTTCCTAAAGGACTTATATACTTGGAAAAGGAAAAATACACAAGGCTTTTGGGAAAGAACAGGGGAGTGGGATTTGATAGCTCTTTCAAAGAACTAGCACAGGCACAATGGACTGAATGGCCTCCTTCTGAGCTGTCTGATTCTATGGTCTTATGATTTTTAATGCACATAAAGGACTAAATGTGGCAGCATTCCCGCTTTTGAGTCAAACCCTATGCCATAGAGTCCTGAGATGAAGACCAGGGTTAGGATTTTGTGTTTTGAGTCGGTACCCTGATGCCAGGGTCAAATATGGGTCCCGACCGTGCACTGTGTCTTGAGCAGCAACTCGACATTGATTTTGCCTGGATGGGCCAATTAGCGGCCAGGGGGAACGCTTGCCATCCAATTAAGGATGGTAGGCAGGCTCTCAAAGCTGGAGGGCCAATAGGAGGCCCTCTGGTACAGAAGGAGCTGCAGCCTCCAGGCAGATAGAAATGGGCGATGAAAGAATATTGCTCCTTAAAGGATTTAGAGGGAATTTTTTTTGAGGGATTATAAAGTAAATGTTAAAGTGCCTTTTGATTGATATTGAGCATGGAGGATAGCACACTTGGAAGCACCAGTGTGGAAAATGACTCCTTCAGTGCTCTGAGCCTTTGATGCTTTCTCTTAACCTGTGCTCTGTGTAACCTAAAATGCACCGTTCCTCACAGTATGCCAAGAAAGAGCGAGCGTCCCTGAATCACAACATTTTTCCGTTCTTGCTTTCTGATCTATTATAATCTTAAGTGCTCGTATTGGTATTGGTATTGGTAGAGGAGGGGAAGAAAAACATGACAGGTGAGCAATTTTTTTAATGCATTTATTACATTATAAATTTTATTTGTAGGTGTCCAGAGATGGTCAAGAAAGGAATATTGCTCCTGAAAAGATTTAGAAAGAATATTTTGGGGGATCGTAAAGTAAATGTTAAAGTGCCTATTGATTGATCTTGCTGTGCCCTCTCAGCACTTTTAAAACTTTTGAAAAAAAATGGCCACAGCTGCTGGACTACCATTGTGGAGGGAAAACCCCTCAGCAGGGTGGCCTGAAGCCGCAGCGGTGACCAGGTAGGGGACCTTAAAGTCAGCCTGGAGTGCTGGCCCCTCTTTGGTCTGCCGCTGGGAGGCTGCCTCCAGGCAGCTGCTGTGCTCCTGATGGCGCAGAGGACCCGCAGGCCGACTGGAAAATTTTAGTTGGCTTCTGATCATTGGCCTTCATTGGCCTTTTAATTATCTTAACAAGCAACCCACCCCTTGCTAACATGTAGCTGTTCCACCCCTGATCCTGCCTCGAGGAAAATGGCTCAGGGGCAGGATGGTGCTAGCAAACTGGCACGCTGGCCAACGGTGTGAAATGCATGCCTGGCCACCTCTTTTCCCGCCCTTATATCAGTGTGACAATCCTGTCCCAGAGCTCTGGCTCTGAAATCTGGGTTGAAATCCCATATGATACTCGTATTTGGTGGGTGTGAATGAGGGTTCATCGTCTGGGTTGTAGGACCCCATAAAAACCTTCCACCGTATAGGACTGGCTACTCTGTCAGCTGCTATGTAGATAGTTATGGCCATGGAAGGGGCATCTGCAGTGCGGCCTGTCAGATTGCTAATAAACTTGCAAATCTCGGCCAATCGAAGAGTGTGAACATACAACATCTTCCAAACCCACAACCTCTACCACCTAGAATGACAAGGGCAGCGGATGCATGGGAACACCACCACCTGCAAGTTCCCTTCCAAGCGTAAAGAAAGTGTAGGGGGGTACTTAAAAAAGTAATTAGGAGAGCAAAGAGGGGACATGAAAAAACACTGGCGGGCAAGATAAAGGAAAATCCTATGGCATTTTATAAGTATATGAAGGGCAAGAGGATAACCAGGGAAAGAGTAGGGCCCATTAGGGACCAAAGTGGCAATCTGTGTGTGGAGCCGGAGGACATACGTGATGTTTTAAATGATTACTTTTCATCTGTGTTCACTATGGAGAAGGACGATGTAGGTGTAGAGATCAGGGAGGGGGATTGTGATATACTTGAACATATTAGCATTGAAAGGGAGGAAGTATTAGCTGTTTTACAGGGCTTAAAAGTGGATACATCCCCAGGCCCAGATGAGATGTATCCCAGGCTGTTATGTGAGGCAAGGGAGGAGATTGCAGGGTCTCTGACACAAAATTTCAAATTCTCTCTGGCCACAGAAGAGATACCAGAAGACTGGAGGGCAACAAATGTGGTGCCATTATTTAAGAAGGGTAGCAGGGATAAACCAGGTAATTACAGGCCGGTGAGCCTAACATCAGTGGTAGGGAAAATATTGGAAAATGTTCTGAGGGACAGGATTAATCCCCACTTGGAGAGGCAGGGATTAATCAGGAATAGTCAGCATGGCTTTGTCAGGAGGAGATCGTATCTGACTAACTTGATTGAATTTTTTGAGGCGGTGACGAAATATATAGATGAGGGTAAAGCAGTTGATGTAGTCTACATGGACTTCAGAAAGGCTTTTGATCAGGTCCCGCATGGGAGATTGGTTAAGAAGGTAAGAGCCCATGGGATCCAGGGCAATTGGCCAAATTGGATCCAAAATTGGCTTCGTGGCAGGAGGCTGAGTGTAATGGTCGAGGGTTGTTTTTGCGAGTGGAAGCCTGTGACCAGTGGTGTACTGCAGGGATCGGTGCTGGGACCCTTGCTGTATGTCGTGTACATTAATGATTTAGACATGACTATAGGAGGTATGATCAGTAAGTTCACAGATGACATGAAAATTGGTGGTGCTGTAAATAGTGAGGAGGAAAGCCTTAGATTACAGGATGATATAGATGGGCTGGTAAGATGGGCGGAGCAGTGGCAAATGGAAATAATCCTGAGAAGGGTGCAGTGATGCATTTTGGGAGGACTAACAAGGCAAGGGAATATACAATGGATGGTAGAACCCTAGGAAATACAGCAGTCAGAGGGACCTTGGTGTACTTGTCCATAGATCACTGAAGGCAGCAGCACAGGTAGATAAGGTGGTTAGGAAAGCATACGGGATACTTGCCTTTATTAGCCGAGGCATAAAATATAAGAGCAGGGAGGTTCTGATGGAGCTGTATAAAAATGCTAGTTAGGCCGCAGCTGGAGTACTGTGTACAGTTCTGGGCACCACACTATCGGAAGGATGTGATTGCACTGGAGAGGGTGCAGAAGAGATTCACCAGGATGTTGCCTGGGCTGGAGCATTTCAGCTATGAAAAGAGATTGGATAGGCTGGGGTTGTTTTCCTTAGAGCAGAGAAGGCTGAGGGGAGATATGATTGAGGTATACAAAATTATGAGGGGCATTGATAGGTTAGAAAGGAAGAAACATTTTCCCTTAGCAGAGGGGTCAATAACAGGGGGCACAGATTTAAGGTAAGGTGCAGGAGATTTAGAGGGGATTTGAGGAAAAGTTTTTTCACCCAGAGGGCAGTTGGAATCTGAAACGCACTGCCTGAAGAGGTGGTAGAGGCAGGAACCCTCATAACATTTAAGAAGTATTTAGATGAGCACTTGAAATGTCATAGCATACAAGGCTATGGGCCAAATGCTGGAAAATGGGATTAGAATAGTTAGGTGCTTGATGGCTGGCACAGACACGATGGGCCGAAGGGGCTGTTTCTGTGCTGTATAACTCTATGACTCTACAACAACAATCTAAGGAATAATTTTCCCTTTTGTATTCCTGGTGTGCATGGGTGCAGACTCAAAGGGCTGAATGGCCTCCTTCTTTGCTATACTATTCTATTATTCTATGATATCGGGCACGGAGGATTTTTTTTTATTCGTTTCATGTGATTTGGGCGTCACAAGCTAGGCTAGCATATGTTGCCCATTCCTAACTGTCCTTGAGCTTCCTTCTTGAACTGCTGCAGTCTATGTGGGGTAGATACACCAACAGTGCTGTTAGGGAGGGATTTTGACCCAGCAACAATGAAGGAACGGCGATATAGTTCCAAGTCAGGATGGGATGTGGCTTGGAAGGGAACTTGCAGGTGATGGTATTCCCATGCATCTGCTACCCTTGTCCTTCTAGGGAATAGAGGTTGTGCGTTTGGAAGGTGTTGTTGAAGGAGGCCTGGTGAGTTGCTATAGTGCATCTTGTAGATGGTATACTCTGCTGCTACTGTGCATCACTGGTGGAGGGAGTGAATGTTTAAGGTGGTGGATGGGGTGCCAATCAAGCGGGCTGTGTCATCCTTGATGGTGTTGAGCTTCCTGAGTGTTGTTGGAGCTGCACCCATGCAGGCGTGGACAGTATTCCATCACACTCCTGACTTGTGCCTTGTAGATGGTGGACAGGCATTGAGGAGTCAGGAGGAGGGATACACATCACTGAATTCCAGCCTCTGACATGCTCTTGTATTTATGTGGCTGTTCCAGTTAAGCTTCTGGTCAATGGTAACCCCCAGAATGTTGATAGTGGGGGATTCAGCGATAGTAATGCCATTAAATGTTAAGGGGCGATGGTGAGATGCTCTCTTGTTGGAGAGTGTTATTGCCTGGCACTTGTGTGGCACGAATGTTACTTGCCACTTATCAGCCCAAGCCTAATTGTTGTCCAGCTCTTGCCGCATATGGACACAGACTGCTTCAGTATCCGAGGAGTTGCGAATGATGCTTATGATGGAGGGAAGGTCATTGATGAAGCAGTTGAAGATGGTTCACCCGAGGACACTACCCTGAGGAACTCCTGTAGCCATGTCCTGGGGCTGAGATGATTGACCTCTAACAACCACAACCATCTTCCTTTGTGCTAGGTACGGCACCAACCCCTGGAGAGATTTCCTCCTAATTCCCATTGACTTCAATTTTGCTAGGGCTCCTTGATGCCATACTTGGTCAAACGCTGCCTTGATGTCAAGGGCAGTCAGTCTCACATCCCCTCTTGAGGTCAGCTCCTTTGTTCATGTTTGGACCAAGGCTGTAATGAGGTCAGGAGCTGAGTGGCCTTGACAGAACCCAAAATGAGCATCAGTGAGCAGGCTGTTGCTGTTTAAGTGGCACTTGATAGCACTGTCAACGACACCTTCTGTCACTTTGCTGATGATTGATGGGGCGGTAGCTGACCAGATTGGATTTGTCCTACTTTTTGTGGACAGGACATACCTGGGCAATTTTCCACATTGTCGGGTAAATGCCAGTGTTGTAGCTGTACTGGAACAGCTTGGCTAGGGGTGCGACTAGTTCTGCTGCACAAGTCTTCATTACTACAGCCAGCATGTTGTCAGGGCCCATAGCCTTGCAGTGCCTTCAGCCGTTTCTTGATATCATGTGGAGTGAATTGAATCGTGTGAAGACTGGCATCTGTGATGCTGGGGACTTCAGGAGGAGGCCGAGGTGGTTAATCCACTCAGTACTTCTGGCTGAAGATGGTTGTGCATGCTTCAGCCTTGTCTTTTGCACTGATTTCCTGGCTCCTCCATCATTGGAGATGGGGATATTTGGGGAGCCTCCTCTTCCGGTTAGTTGTTTAATTGTCTACCACCATTCAGGACTGCATGTGTAGGTAAGCGGCAGGAGGTTTAGAGGGGAGTTGAGGAAAATTTTTTTCACCAGGAGGGTGGTTGGAATCTGGAATACACTGCTTGAAGGGGTGGTAGAGACAGGAACCCTCGCAACATTTAAGAAGTATTTAGAAGAGCACTTGAAACACCATAGCATACAAGGCTACAGGCCAAGTGCGGGAAAATGGGATTAGATTGGATGGGTGCTTGATGGTCGGTGCAGGCATGTTGGGCCAAAGGGCCTGTTTCTGTGCTGTAAAACTCTATGCTCTATGTGGCAAGACTGCAAAGCTTTGATCTGATCCATTGGTTGTGGGATCGCTTAGTTCTGTCTATTGCATGCTGCTTCCACTCTCTGGCATGCATGTAGTATTAGAACATTACAGCGCAGTACAGGCCCTTTGGCCCTCGATGTTGCGCCGACCTGTGAAACCATCTGACCTACACTATTCCATTTTCATCCATATGTCTATCCAATGACCACTTAAATGCCCTTAAAGTTGGCGAGTCTACTACTGTTGCAGGCAGGGCGTTCCACGCCCCTACTACTCCTGTGTTGTAGCTTCACCAGGTTGACAGCTCATTTTTAGTTATGCCTGGTGCTGCTCTGGATAGTGCACTTGGAAGCACCAGTGTCAGGAAAATGACCCCTTCAGTGTGAATGCCCACCCGTCCCCCCTGCCTCCCACTAAATTTTACGACTCACCCCGCCACCAGCTCGCTTGTTGGGGGGCCGTAAAATACCGGCCCTCAATTTAAATTTATCCCAAGTGATGGCAATGAGTCTCTGTTGGCTGTGAAGTTCCAGTGATTTGGCCAAACCTCAACCTAGATCCTATTTGGCAAAGCCCCAAGTTTAAAACTGTCCATAATTCACCATAAATTGATAATGTCACTCAGAGAAATTTGAAGGCGATTAACTGGACATTCATTTCATTGCTGTTTGTGGAATCTTTTGTACCCAAAAAACAGCTGGTTAAGAGTTACTAAGTGAGTCGAAATAAATGCAAGCAATTTACCATCTGATGCCGTATAGAAACATAGGGCTGAATTTTCAGGGTCCTCTTGAAGACGGAATGGAAGCAGTAGGGCCCTGAAAATACTAGTGCTGGGTGGCGTAGCAATTATAAGGTGCCGATCCCAGCGCCTGCAATAATCAGCAGCTCAGGCAGTTAGTTTAGTTTAGTTTAGAGATACAGCACTGAAACAGGCCCTTCGGCCCACCGAGTCTGTGCCGACCATCAACCACCCATTTATACTAATCCTACACTAATCCCATATTCCTACCACATCCCCACCTATCCCTATATTTCCCTACCACCTACCTATACTAGGGGCAATTTATAATGGCCAATTTACCTATCAACCTGCAAGTCTTTGGCATGTGGGAGGAAACCGGAGCACCCGGAGGAAACCCACGCAGACACAGGGAGAACTTGCAAACTCCACACAGGCAGTACCCAGAATTGAACCCGGGTCGCTGGAGCTGTGAGGCGGCAGTGCTAACCACTGCGCCACTGTGCCACTGGGGTTGGTGGGACGGTGGAACAGGAATCCCACTCTCCCTCCAATTCAGGCCAAATGAGGTTGGTAAAAGCTCATTAAAAGCTTTTAAAGTGTTGAAGTGCGGATTTTTAAAGTGCCGGACAGGTTACCTGTGCCTTCAGAAACTGACCAGCTGAAGGCAGGTGGGTCCAGAGTAGGGAACCAGTCATGGCTGCCCCAGGACATCATTCAGCCCCATAAGAGGGTGTTTGGGGGAAAGGGGGACTGGGCATTTGGTAAGGGGGTGCCCTTGATGCTGCACAGGTGACAGGAAGAGTGGGCAGTTGGCATCCAGGCTTTGAACAGGGTCACTCCCTCGCTGACATTGCAGGGGCAGAATAGCAGGGGTAAAGGCTGCCAAGGACAATTGGGCAGTCACCTACCCTGAAGGAACACTCCAGCTGGCAATGGAGGCACAACTGTCAGATTTTGGGCCCTGTGGTAATAAGTGAAACACTCTTCACAGGAAGAGCAGAACCCTCAGAATCAGGAGGGTATGGGAGAGGAAAGAAGAGCAGGAATGGAGGCCAAACACTCAAAAGAGGATTGACCACCGAGAACCAGTGCCACAGGAGACTACGACTCTCCAGGCAGATGGTCACCGAGATCAGTGCCCTCGTTGCCGAAGACTTTGCAATTGTAGCACTGGCGCCATGCCCTGCCATTGGCTGTCAAAGTCACTGTGACCTTGAACCTTTTTGCTTCTGGATCCTTCCAAGAATTAGTTGTGGACCTCAGTGGCATCTCGCAAATGGCTGCACACTACTGCATCTCGCACGTTACTGATGCCCTGTTTGCCAGGGCTGGACAGTACATTCATTTCTCGACAAACGAGGCCTTGCAGGAACAGAGGGCATTGGATTTCGCCGCCATCGCTGGATTCCCCCAGGTGCAGGGCATCATCGATTGCACTTATGTGGCCATCAAGACGCCCAGTGACCTGCCAGTGAAATCCATCAACAGGAGCAGCTTCTTTTCCCTCAACATCCAACTGATCTGTGGCCACAACAAGAGCTTCCTCCATATGTGTGCTCGTTTTCCTGGTAGCTGCCATGACTCCTTCATCTTCTGCCAGTCCAGGCTGCCTCAGAACTTCACTCCAACCCCTAACGTACATAGATGGATCATAGCAGACAAGGGATATCCTTTGAAAAGATGGCTACTGATCCCTCTATGGGACCCCCATTCAGAGGCACAGAGTAAAACAACCAATACAAGCTGCTCAGAATAACAACCACTGAGCAGAGCATTGGACTTCTGAAGATACAATTCTGGTGCCTACACCGGTCAGCTGGTGCCCTCCAATACCCTCCTGCAAGGGTCTCGGTCATTGTGGTGGTCTGCTGCACTCTCTATAACATGACCCTCCAGAGAGGTGTGGACCTTGAGGTCAACAAGGCCCGGGAAGAAGACAGTTTCTCGGGGGAGCAGCAGGAACAGGAGGTGAGAGAGGAAGAGGAATTAGAGGCAAAGCGGGATGATACTGAAGAGAGGTGCCCCTGCTGCACGACGAGGTGGCCTCCTCCTGCCACCCTCCAGGAACAGGACATTCCTCCTCTCCCTCACAGCCTCCAGCATTGATCCAGGCCAGCATCGATGAAGCAGGGGTCTGCCCTGCCCCAGGTGTCAGGCCTCCAGCTCCCCTGTGATGTCTTGCTTCCCTCTAGTGCAGTGGAAGGCTTTGGCACAAGCTGCAGATCTCTCCGTCAGGGCAGCCTCATTGATGGTTGCCATGGAGAATCTAAATGAGTCACCCACTTCATCTGATGACCTCCATTCCTGCTCCACTGGCTCTAAATGGACAGGAAACCTGTCTCCATATTAACTAAGGGCTCACCCTCGTACAAATCTGAACTTCAATCAGTTTCCCACTGGAGGCGGCTTTCTAACCCAAAAACAGACCTGGCTCCTGTTTCCTGCCTCCACAGCAAATATTTAGCCCATAATCTGTACTTTCCATTGCTGTTCCACATAAGAGGCTATGATTACAAAAACTGTTTCCATGGACTCACAATTATCTCAAAAGTACAAAATTACAAAACACAAATAATGCTTGAAATTATGCTGCATGATAATAGCATGCAAGGTGCTTACTGTGGTTGTATGAAAATCCTTTGTCTTCTCTTTTATTAGCTTTCAAAGCTTCCTGAGTTGTCTAACTATAGGTTTAGCAAATTCTTCACTGAAGTTGCAATTCCTGACATTTAGCAGCCCCACTGGAGCTGTTAAGCCATTTAAAAGTTAAAAAGTAATTTATTTGCAAAGGAATAGATGAGTCACTGTTGTCTTGTGCTGGAGGATTTTTAATAGTTCCAACAATTAGCCGAGAGTAATTTACACCAACAGTGACTAAAGTACGTTTTTAGTTCTTAGTGCAGTTATTAAATGGGTTCATAAAAAAGCTTTGAAAATAATAAATACTTTAACTGTTAAACTGCAGAAGGAACACTAAAGTCAAACTGATGCAAGACATGAAGTCGGTGAGAAGTGAAAAATCAACAAAATGATTAGAGAGTGACGCGTTAGGTTCCATGGTGAGCAATGGTTACTATACATTATAAAGTATTGTTTGGCTAAATATTCCTAAATGAGAAACAAAAATAACATTACAGTGAGTTCAGTAGTACCAGGTTTCAGAACCTCTCTATCTCAAGGGTTTTTGACACATTCATTGTCTTGTTGTCAATAAAATTTGTAGTAGTGTAACATCCTGGTGAATGATATGGGTAAATTCTGTCAATAAAATGGGTAGGTTATGGTGAATTACAGGCAGATTCTGTGAATGACATGGGAAAATTCTATGAATGACATGGGTATATTTTGGTGAATAACATGGACATATTCAGTGAATGACATGGACAGATTCCGGTGAATAACTGGATACAATCTGGTAAATGAGATGGGTACATTCTGTGAGTGGCACGGTACATTCCAGTCTTCACACTGACAACACTTTCCATCATGTTGTGTGGCATTATCACCCTGCTAAGTGGCATAGACTAAGAACAGATCTAAAACTCAAAACTGGGCATCCATGAGGCACTGTGGGCCATCAGCAACAGTAGTATTGTATTCAACCACAATCTGTAAACTTATGGCCTGGCATATCTCTCACTTTACCATTACCATCAAGCCAGGGGCCCAACCCTGGTTCAGTGAGGAGTGCATGAGAGCATGCCAGGAGCAGACCAGGCATACCTAAAAATGAGGTGCCAAACTGGTGAAGGACTACACAGGACTACATGCATGCTGAACAGATGAAGCAACATGCTACAGACAGAGGAAACTGATCCCAAACCAATGGATCAGATCAAAGCTCTGCAGTCCTGCCATGTCCAGTCGTGAATGGTGGTGGACAATTAAACAACTAACTGCAGGAGCTTCCAAAAATATTCCCAGCCTCAATGATTGGGGAGACCAGTACATCAGAGCAAAAGACAAGGCTGAACCATTTGCAACCATCTTCAACCAAAAGTACCAAGTAGATTAACCATCTCAGCCTCCTCCTGAAGTCCCCACCATCATAGATGCCAGTCTTCACACAATTCGATTCACTGCACGTGATATCAAGAAATGGCTGAAGGCAATGGATACAACAAAGGCTATGAACCCTGATAACATCCAGGCAATAGTACTGCAGACATGTGCTCCAGAATTACCTGCACCCCTCGCCTAGCTGTTCCAGAACAGCTACAACACTGGCATCTACCCGAAAATTTGAAAAATTAGTCAAGTATGTCCTGTACACAAAATCCAGAACAAATCCAATCGAGCCAATTATTGCCCTTTCAGTCTATTCTCGATCATTGACAGTGATACCAAGTGGCAATTGCTCACCAATAACCTGCTCACTGATGCTTAGTTTGGTCCGCCAGAGCCACTTGCTCCAGATATCATTACAACCTTGGTCCAAACATAAACAAAAGAGCCGAATTCCAGAGGTGAAGTGAGAATTATTACCTTTGACATCAAGGCAGCATTTGACCGAGTATGGCATCAAGAAGCCCTAGCAAAACTGAGGTCAATGAAAATCAGAGGAAACTCTCCACTGGTTGGAGTCATACCTAGCACAAAGGAAGGTGGTTGTGGTTGTTAGAGGTCAATCATCAAAGCCCCAGGATATCAGTGCAGGAGTTCCTCAGGTGTCCTAGGCCCAACCATCTTCAACTGCTTCATCAATGACCTTCCCTCCAACGTAAGGTCAGAAGTGGGAATGTTCACGGATGATTGCATAGTGTTCCATACCATTTCCAACTCCTCAGATACTGATTCAGTCTGTATCCATATGCAGCAAGACCTGGACAACATTCAGGCCTGGGCTGATAAATGGCAAGTTGCATTCGCCCCACACAAGTGCTAGGCAATGATGCTCTCAAACAGGAGAGAATCTAATCATCTCCCCTTGACATTCAGTGCTGTATCTCTAATCTAATCTAATCATTCAATGGCATTACCATCACTGAATCCCCCACTGTCAACATCGTGGGAGGTCACCATTGACCAGAAACTGAACTGGACCATCCATACAAATATTGTGGCTACAAGAGCAGGTCTGAGGCTGGGAATTCTGTGGTGAGTAACTTACCTCCTGACTCCACAAAGCCTGGTCCACCATTTACGAGGAACAAGAGTGTGATGGAATACTTTCTACTTGCCGAGATGAATTCAGCTCCAACAACACTCAAGAAGCTCAACACCATCCAAGACAAAGTAGCTTGTTTGATCGGCACCTCATCCACCACCTTAAACATTCACTCCCTCCACCACTGGCACATAAGAGCATCAGTGTGTAGCATCTACAAAATGCACTGCAACAACTCGCCAAGGCTCCTTCGACAGCACCTTCCAAACCCGTGACCTTTAGCACCTAGGACAAAGGCAAAGGCTGCATAGGAACAACACCACCTGCAAGTTTCCCTCCATGTCAAACACTATCCTGACTTGGAGCTATATCGCCACTTGTTCACTGTCGCTGAGTCAAAATCCTGGAACTCCCTCCCTAACAGCTCTGTGGGTGTGCCTACCCCACATGGACTGCATTGATTCAAGAACGATGGCTCATCACCACCTTCTTAAGGGTGAACAGAGATGAACAATAAATGCTGGCCTTGCCAGTGATGCTCACATCCCAAGAACGAATAAAAAAAATTGTGGTGAATGAGATGGGAGCATTCTGATGAATGACACGGATACTAAGTGAATACAATTGGATGAACCACCCTGACTGCGGTGATTTTAGATTGTTGAAGATTACTTCTTTTCAAGCAGATCCTTTTTATTCTAATTATGAAAAAAATGTGCCAATGATACTGGATACCCTGGTATTCATTTAAATAAAGAAATATAATACTTTGATATTATAAGAAATGGTCAAACTCTAGAATCAGAGGGGTTACTTCCTCTTCTCTGAATGTTACAAATCTGCTGTGTTCTGATAGTTTACTGCAGTACAATGGTACCAATATCACTTGTCGAACGGAATAAAGGCGATGACAGTAAAAAAAGGACTTGCATTTATATAGTACCTTTCATGTCCACTGAACATCCCAAAGCGCTTTACAGCCAATGAAGTATTTTTGAACTGTAGTCACTTTTGTTAAGTAGGAAATGCAGCAGCCAACTTGTACACAGCAAATTTCCACCAACATCAATGTGATAATAATTAGGTAATCTGTTTTTATGATGTTGATTGAGGGATACATTTTGGCCAGAACACTGGGGATAACTCTCCTGCTCTTCTTCAAAATAATGCCATGGGTTCTTTTACGTCTACCTGAGAGGGCAGATGATGACTCGTTTTAACGTCTCATCCGAAAGATGGCACCTCTGACAGTGCAGCACTCCTTCAGTACTGCACTGGAACGTCAGCCTTCATTCTTGTGCTCAAGTCTTGGAGTGGGACTTTAAACCTACAACCTTCTGACTCAGAGGCGAGTGTGCTACCAACTGAGGCACAGCTGACAGTATTGGCAGAGCTAATGGAACATATGAATCTGCTGTATAATTTTGTTGTATGGAATGATAAATAACTGTCTCTCATTGATTCAATTGTAACCATTTAATAATACTTTCTCATTGAAATGCTGTCATTTAGAGACTCTGAGAGACAGTTTACAAGGTTGAATGGGGAACAGTCTAATACCCTCTCCACTTATAACTCCTATTAAGATTGATTTTTTTTTTAAAGAACCATAATGTACAACACATATGAACAAAATACACAGTATGGTATTATTTTCATTACATTCTTATTGAATGATTTAGTTTACTGTTGGTATTTGCTGAGCCTGTGACTGGCCTACTGGTTTTTCAGCTTCAGCTACAGACTGATTCCTGGCTACAGTTTCACGCTTCTGGGCCGAAGTACATTTCTCCACCACTTCTGAATCTTATGATAAATTTGCCACTGTTTTTTTCTTCCCTGCAACCAATTTTGCAAACTTCCTGGATCTTCATTCCCATGAAAATACTTCCTGTAGTGTATCTTCTGATATTCTACCATTCAAATAGCTTCTGAAATTTATTCGCCTGCCACACTTCTCCTGAACTTGGGCAAAAGCTCGTCAATTTTCCACGCAGACTCCACCCGATCTACATCGACATTATCCCAACATTGGAACTCTAACTTTAACTCTGGAATCCCTCTTATTGTCTCCTCTCTATTCCTCATTTACTACCAGGATATATATATCCAAATAATTGCTATGCAACCAAGCTGAAGTAACTTGAGTTTTCCTTTTTCTATTTACGTGCGCACTTTAGCTGCCACTCTGGACACGAGCCAATTGCACCTATTTCCACTTTATTCTCCTCTATATTTACTCCTTTTCTCTTTCCCCTCGTAGATCTCTTTCTCCTCTTATGCTTTCATTTTTCCCCTCTCTTGTACTCTGCCTTCCCATGTCCCTACCCCCAACTCGTCAGCAGGCCTCGACCATCCTACTCTCCTGCCACTGTTCAAGCTTGACTCCCTCTGAGATAAGCTTACAGCTTCCCTCTGTATCTCTCTTGGCATCCACCGAAGGGCCCATCGAAGCTGTTGTCACTGCCTCTTTATTAGCAGCAACTCCAGCTGCCCCATTCTACTCTCTTGCCAACCTTCTCACACTGTGCGCCCGCTGGGGTCTAATCTTGCTAATCTTCTTTCCTGTCAAACTCACCCCACCCAGTGCTGACCCTTGGACTCTGCCAGTGGATCAGATATCACTGGCCCTCTCTGCATTTCCCTCCAGAACGTCCATTCATTTCCGAACAAGACCCTTGTCATAGCCATGATGGAAATCTAGCTGAGCGGTGATGACACCTTCCCCCTAAATGAAGCCTCCCAGCGTGGCTATGCCTTCCACTACATGCCCCCCAGACCATCAGAGTGGTGGTGTGACTCCTATCATCAATCATGCCTCCATTTGTCCTCCTGCTCCGCTGGCACCATCTCCTCCTTTGAGCATCTCACCTTGTTCCACCCCTTTTGACTTTCACTTAAAATCCTTGGTAATTTCAACCATACATCCAAGTACCATAAAAATTTTCTCACCAAGATATCTTCGCTGCTTTCCTCTCTCAGCCTCTGAACCCCATCCTCAGTGATTTCAACCTCCATCTAAATTCATCATGCTCTCTGTCCTGAGTTCACTGCTTTCCCATCCTGCATGTAAACTCCCCAACCCATATTCATAACCACTCCCTTGAACTTGCCATCTGAGGTCATAGAGTCATAGAGTTATACAGCACAGAAACAGGCCCTTTGGCCCATCGTGTCCATGCCAGCCATCAAGCACCTAACTAATCTAATCCCATTTTCCAGCACTTGGCCCGTAGCCTTGTATGCTATGGCGTTTCAAGTGCTCATCTAAATACTTCTTAAATGTTATGAGGGTTCCTGCCTCTACCACCTCTTCAGGCAGTGCGTTCCAGATTCCAACCACCCTACAGGTAAAAAAACTTTTCCTCAAACCCCCTCTAAAACTCCTACCCCTTACCTTAAATCTATGCCCCCTGGTTATTGACCCCTCCGCTAAGGGAAAATGTTTTTTCCTATCTACCCTAGTCAATGCCCCTCATAATTTTGTATACCTCAATCATGTCCCCCCTCAGCCTTCTCTGCTCTAAGGAAAACAACCCTAGCCTTTTCAGTCTCTCTTCATAGCTGAAATGCTCCAGCCCAGGCAACATCCTGGTGAATCTCTTCTGCACCCTCTCCAGTGCAATCACATCCTTCCTATATTGTCGCCCCCAGAACTGTACACAGTACTCAAGCTGTAGCCTAACTAGCATTTTATACAGCTCCATCATATTCTCCCTGCTCTTATATTCTATGCCACGGCTGATAAAGGCAAGTATCCTATATGCCTTCCTAGACATCTTTTCTACCTGTACTGCTGCCTTCAGTGATTTATGGACAAGTACACCAAGGTCCCTCTGACCCTCTGTACTTCCTAGGGTCCTACCATCCATTGTATATTCCCTTGCCTTGTTAGTCCTCCCAAAATGGATCACCTCACACTTCTCAGGATTAAATTCCATTTGCTACTGCTCTGCCCATCTTACCAGCCCATCTATATCATCCTGTAATCAAAGGCTTTCCTCCTCACCATTTACAACACCACCAATTTTCATGTCATCTGCAAACTTACTGGTCATACCTCCTATATTCACATCTAAATCATTAATGTACACTACAAACAGTGAAGGTCCCAGCAACGATCCCTGCAGTACACCACTGGTCCCAGGCTTCCACTCACAAAAACAACCCTCGACCATCACCCTCTGCCTCCCGCCACTAAGCTAATTTTGGATCCAATTTGGCCAATTGCCCTGGATCCCATGGGCTCTTACTTTCTTAATCAATCTCCCATGCGGGACCTTATCAAAAGCCTTACTAAAGTCCATGTAGACTACATCAACTGCTTTACCCTCATCTACACATCTAGTCACCTCCTCGAAAAATTCAAATCAAGTTAGTTAGACACAGTCTCCCCCTGACAAAGACATGCTGACTATCCCTGATTAATCCCTGCCTCTCCAAGTGGAGATTAATCCTGTCCCTCAGAACATTTTCCAATATTTTCCCAACCACTGATGTTAGACTCATCGGTCTGTAATTACCTGGTTTATCCCTGCTACCCTTCTTGAATAATGGCACCACATTCGCTGTCCTCCAGTACTCTGGTACCTCACCTGGGGCCAGAAAGGATTTGAAAATTTGTGTCAGAGCCCCTGCTATCTCCTCCCTTGCCTCACATAACAGCCTGGGATACATCTCATCTGGGCCTGGGGATTTATCCACTTTTAAGCCCGCTAAAACAGTGAATACTTCGTCACTTAAAATGCTAATATGTTCAAGTATATCACAATCCCCCTCCCTGATCTCTACACCTACATCGTCCTTCTCCATAGTGAGCACAAATGAAAAGTAATCATTTAAAACCTCACCTATGTCCTCTGGCTCCACTCACAGATTGCCACTTTGGTCCCTAATGAGCCCTACTCTTTCCCTGGTTATCCTCTTGCCCTTAATATACTTATTTTTATTTTTTTTTTATTTAGAGATACAGCACTCAAACAGGCCCTTCGACCCACCGAGTCTGTGCCGACCAACAACCACCCATTTATACTAATCCTACATTAACCCCATATTCCTACCACATCCCCACAATTCCCCTACCACCTACCTATACTGGGGGCAATTTATAATGGCCAATTTACCTATCAACCTGCAAGTCTTTGGCTGTGGGCAGAAACCAGAGCACCCGGCAAAAACCCACACAGTCACAGGGAGAACTTGCAAACGCCACACAGGCAGTACCCAGAATTGAACCCAGGTCACTGGAGCTGTGAGGCTGCAGTGCTAACCACTGCGCCACTGTGCTGCCCTTATAAAGCACCTTAGGATTTTCCTTTATCTTGCCGGCAGTGTTTTTTCATGTCCTCTCTTCGCTCTCCTAATTACTTTTGTAGTGTCCCCCTACCCTTTCTATACTCCTCTAATGCCTCTGCTGTTTTCAGCACTCCGAATCTGCCATAAGCCTCCTTTTTTTTCCTGATCCAGCCTCTATATCCCTTGACATCCAAAGTTCCCTGGACTTGTTGGTCCTACCCTTCACCTTAATGGTACATGTTGGCTCTGAACCCTCACTATTTCCTCTTTGAATGACTCCCATTCAATGAATGATGTAGACTTGAATGATGTAGACTTGCCTACAAGTAGCCGCCCCCAGTCCACTCTGGCCAGATCCTATTTTATCATATTGAAATCGGCCTTCCCCCAATTCAGTACCTTT
This sequence comes from Heterodontus francisci, assembly GCF_036365525.1. Taxonomy (NCBI): domain Eukaryota; kingdom Metazoa; phylum Chordata; class Chondrichthyes; order Heterodontiformes; family Heterodontidae; genus Heterodontus; species Heterodontus francisci. The sequence goes on along the minus strand of NC_090372.1, from coordinate 174,329,722 downwards.
ATTTCCGGCTCGTCTTTGTCCTTTTCCATAACTAGCTTAAATCTTACAGAGTTATGGTCACTATCGCAAAAATGCTCCCCCACTGACACTTCTACCACTTGTCCGGCTTCATTCCCTAGGATTAGGTCCAGTACTGCCCCTTCTCTTGTAGGACTTTCTACATACTGGCTCAAAAACCTCTCCTGTATGTATTTTAAGAATTCCGCCCCTTTAAGCCTTTTACACCAAGACTATCCCAGTTGATATTAGGTAAGTTGAAATCCCCTACTATTATTACCCTATTATTTTTACACCTCTCTGAGATTTGCCTACATATCTGCTCCTCTATCTCTCCCTGACTGTTTGGAGGCTTGTAGTACACTCCCAGCCAAGTGATTGCCCCCTTTTTGTTTTTAAGTTCTACCCATATGGCCTCATTTGAAGAACCTTCTAAGATATCATCCCTCCTTACTGCAGTAATTGACTCCTTGATCAACAGTGCAATGCCACCTCCTCTTCTATCCCTTCCCTGTCACGCCTGAAGATTCTATACCCTGGAATATTGAGCTGCCACTCCTGCCCCTCCCTCAACCATGTCTCTGTGATAGCAATAATATCATAATCCCATGAGCTAATCAACACCCTCAATTCATCTGAATTACTAGTAAGATTCCTTGCATTAAAATAGATGCAATCCAGCCTTGCATTTTTCCCTTGTGCCTTAACAGGTCTTTATTTGCTCTGCCTTCCAGACTGACTCAGTTTCTCTTCTATATTTGACTGAGCATCTCCCCCTACTGTAACTCCACTCTGTATTCCATTACCCTGCCAAATTAGTTTAAACAACCCCAACAGCACTAGCAAATCTCCCAGCAAGGATGTTGGTCCCGTTCCAGTTCAGATGCAACCCGTCCAACTTGTACAGGTCCCACCCTTGCCAGAAACAGACCCAGTGATCCAGGAAACTAAAGCCCTCCCTCCTGTACCATCACTTCAGCCATGCATTCATCTGCTCTATCCTCCTATTCCTATACTCACTAGCAGGTGGCACTGGAAGTAATCCAGAGATTACAACCTTTGAGGTCCTGCTTTTTAATCTGCTACCTAGCTCCCTAAATTCTTGTTGTAGGACCTCATCCCTCTTTGTACCTATGTTGTTGGTACCAATGTGTACCACAACTTCTGACTGTTCACCCTACCCCTTCAGAATTTCCTGCAGCCGCTCCGTGACATCCTTGACCCTAGCACCAGGGAGGCAACATACCATCCTGGAATCATGTTTGCGGCCACAGAAACGCCTATCTGTACCCCTTACAATAGAATCCCCTATGACTATAGCTCTTCCATTCCTTTTCCTTCCCTGCTGTGCAGCAGAGCCATCCATGGTGCCACGAACTTGGCTGTTGCTGCTTTCGCCTGGGAGGCCAACCCCGCCAACAGTATCCAAAGCGGTATATCTGTTTGAGAGGGGGACGGACACAGGGGACTCCTGCACTACCTGTCTGTGGCTACTACTCTCCCTGGTGGTCACCCATCCCTTTTCTGTCTGTGCAGCCATTACCTGCGGTGTGACCACCTCGCTAAGCGTGCTAGCCACGATGTCTTCAGCATCGTGGATGCTCCACAGTGAATCCACCCGCAGCTCCAGCTCCATAATGCGGGTCGCCAGTAGCTGCAGCTGGATACACTTCCTGCACACATGATCCTCAGGGGCACTGGAAGCGTTCCTGATTTCCCACATAGCGCAGGAGGAGCATATCACAGGTGTGAGCTCTCCTGCCATGACTTCCATTCAGATTAATTAGTTACTCCCTTTAAAAAAATACTAATTACACTAGGGTCCTTGTTCTACTCCAAACACGACCCACTACAATCTAAATTACACTAATTAAAAAAAACACCCCAGTCGTACTCACTTTATCACTTGAGGTCTTTTTTTAAAAAAAAACTTTTCCCTTTTTTTAAGCTATTTAAATTGACTAACTGCTGTTACTTACCCAACCAATCACCTTGCAGATTTCCCGTGATGTCACTGTAAGTCATTTTTTTCCCTCTTTCTAGTCTCAGCGCACGCTGAGAGAGACGGAGAGCGAGAGAGAGCCTGCCACCGCTCCAGATCAGCTTCCTCGCAGGTCAGCCAGTTGCCACTCCTTCCCAGGTAAGTAACAGCCTCGAGCCCCGCTCTTTATTTATAGCCTGCCGCTGCTCCAGATCAGCTTCTTCGCAGGTACGCCAGTCGCTGCTCCGTTCCCAGATAAGTAAGGACCTCGAGCCCTGCTCTTTATTTATAGACTGCCGCCGCTCCGGTTCAGCTTCCTCGCAGGTCCGCCAGTCGCCACTCCGTTCCCAGGTGGCCTTGCTACTTCCATCGTGTCAGTCACAGTTTAAGCCATCTCTGATCACTTCAATGCACCACTCTCTGCCCACAACCCCCTTTCCCCCTCCCAACCCTTTTGTATCTGGCCCTGAATAAACTCTCTCAACCACTTATTTTCAACTGCACTTTCAAATTCTAATTGTTTGGCCTTTTGGCCCTCCATTCAGCACAACATTTCTGCAGCTACTTACCTGCTCATCCACACCTTCACCTCTACCTTTGATGCCCTAATCCCTGTGAAGACCAATACTCTCTCTCACCTACTGTTCCCGCTGGTACGTCCCTCATCTCCGCTCCCTTTACTCCAGGGGAACCAGACTTGAAAGTATATGGCGGACAACTGGTTTAACCATTTATTGTCAGTTCTGGTAGGACCACATGAAGCACTATCGGGTTTTTCTATCATCTGCCAAAACAAATCACTATTCCAGAATCATCTTGGAGTGCAAAGATAACCTTTGGCTTCTTTTCTCTATTGCACAACACCTTCTCAAACCCTTCTCCCGTGTCTCCTCCACCCTCACTTCCAACAACAAATCTTATGAGCTCAGGGACTTCTTTGTGACTAAAATTGCGACCATCTGATCAGCTGCCTCTGCTGCTTCCCTCTCTTCCTCTACTTCCTCCAAGTTTCTCCCCTGCCCTGTGTCTGAACTCACATCTTTCTCTAGTTTCTCTATCGCCTCTCATGCACTCTCAAGGTCACTTTGTCTTTGAGACCCAACTCCTGCTCCCTTGACCCTATTCCCAATAACCTACCGATCATCCAACTTTCCTTCCTAGCCCCCAGGTTAGTCGATAACACCCTACTCCTCAAAAGACTAACCCCTGACTCCTCTGTCCTTGTAAACTACCATCCCATCTCCAACCCCCCTTTTCTTTCCAAAGGTTTTGAACCTGCTGTCAGCTCCCAGCTCCATGCCCCTAATATTACTGAAACGACTTTTATCAAAGTCACAAATGACATTTGAGGTGACTGTGACAATATTAAATGATTCCCCCATGTCCTTCTTGGTTTGTCTCCAGCTTTTGACACAGTTGATCACACCATCCTCCTCCAACACCTCTCCATTGACTTCTAGGTGGAACAGCACTCACCTAGTTCCATCCTTATCTATCCAGTCACAGCCAGCGAATTGCATGCAATGGCTTTTCTTCTTGCTTCTGCACCATTACCTTTGGTGTAACCCAACAATCTATCCTTGGCCCCCTACTATTTCTCATCTACATGCTGTCCCTCGGCAACATCATCCAAAAACACAGTGTCAGTTTCCACATGTGCGGAGTCACCACCCAGCTCTACCTCACCTCTACCTCTCTCAACCCCTCCACCATCTCTAAGTTGTCGACTGCTTATCCAACATCCAGTACTGGATGAGCAGAAATTTCCTCCAACTAAATATTGGGAAGACCTAAGTTATTGTCTGTGGTCCCCATCACATTCTGCTCACTAACCACTGACTCCATTTGTCTGCCTGACCACTTTCTAAGGCTGTACCAGAACATTCGCAACCTTGGTGTCATATTTGACACCCAGCTGAGTTACAACCACATATCCATGCTAACACTAAGATCGCTTATTTCCATCTCCGTACCATTAACCGGCTTCGTCCTTGCCTCAGCTCATCTGCTGCTAAAACCTCTTCCATGCCTTTTTTATCTCTAGACTTGACTATTCCAACACACTCCTGATCAGTCTCCCATTTTATACGCTCTGTAAACTTGAGGTCATCCAAAACTCTGATGCCTGCATTCTAAATTGCAGCAAGTCTCATTTATCCTTTGCCCTTATGCTTGCTGATCTAAATTGGCTCCCAATTAAGCAATGCATCGATTTTAAAATTCACATCCGTGTTTTCAAGTCCTTCCATGGCCTCACGCCTCTCTATCTCTGTAATCTCCTCAAGCCATACAACCCACAAAGATATCTGTGCTTCTCCAATACTGGCCTCTTGAGCATCCCTGATTTTAATTGCGTTATCATTGGTGGCCATGCCTTCAGCTGCCAAGGATCTAAGTTCTGGAATTCCCTCGCTAAACTTCTCCACCTCGCTACCTCCTTTAAGACGCTCCTTAATATGTCTCACTTTGACCAAGCTTTTGGTCACCTGCCCTAGTATCTCCTATGTGACTCAGTGTCAAGTTTTTTACGATAACGCTCCTGTGAAGCACCTTAGGATGTTTTACTACATTAAAGGTGGTATATAAATCAAGTCATTGTTGTTGTAACAGCATTATAAAGGTAAGAGAAACCTTCTTCAGGAATGACAAAGTCATGTGGGCTACAAGGTAGTTTTCACTCCATCACGAGTGCAATGAATGTTGGTCCGCATTGTGTATCTTGTATTTCATTCAGTAACCCGTATACCATTACCCATTAAGAAAAAATACAACCATTTACTGGCATAGAATTATAATTATCACTATAAAACCTTGGGTTGAAAACAGGAAACAATAACAGACAGTAATTTTTGCAGAGATAGAAATTTATACCTCCAGTACAAGCCAAAGCTGATCTCCATTCTTTACATCCTTCTTGTAGTACATTCCATAGAACTTGACTACATTTTCATGATCCGAGAGAGCTTGGAGAATGTTATACTCAGCCTCGATTTCTTCATCAATATCCTAACATCAAAAGTAAATAAAATGATTGCAAAATTGGAGATCTTCAGTGTCAGGTCTGCCAATTACAACAACATTTTTCAGAGTCTGAATTCATAGAACTGGGATCTGAAATTAGCATGAATCGAAAGTACCTAATTTTGTTGAGACAATTTTGCATATTCGAAACAATGATGTAATACATTTAAAAGATTTCATAATAGTGCATAAAATGTGTGGCATTTAATGCTCACTGCCCCTCTTAAACTACCATTTTTGTCTGTTGAAGGCCCTGACTGGGGAATGATTTCACTGTTGGTTACAGCTTCCCAGTAGCTCATCAAAATGGGTATTCTTCATCTGTAAGCCTAGTAAATGTTGCTCATGTCATAAACTATTTTGTGTCTACGATTAAGGCCATCTACAAAGGTGTTCTCCTCCCCTCAATGTCGCCCTTCTCTTAGTCTTCCTCCTGCATTCCTTCTCACCTTATCTTTATTTACCCGAGACTGCAATTTTTCGCTGCAACTCCTCCTCAGCCCTGAGCCCACTTATCTTATCAATAAAACCCAACTTCCCTCTCTTAAGTTCCATGTTTGCCAATATTATTAACCTATCTTTATCATCTGAAACTCATTCAAAACCTTTATTATCATCCCTCCTCAAAAACCTATCCACTCCAATCCCATTCTCTCCAACAGCCATAGTATCCAATGGCCCAGGGGTCATAATTTTTCCCTGAGTCAGAAGATTGAAGGTTCAAGCCCACTTCAGATGCTTGAATACCTGAAAGGTGTTTCTTTCTTTATTTCTAACCTTTCCTCTTGTTACTGGAATGCATTGTTGACTCACAACTACACTTTTATCTCTAAAATAAAAGCAAAATACTGCGGATGCTGGAAGGGTCACTGACCCGAAACGTTAACTCTGCTTCTCTTTCCACAGATGCTGCCAGACCTGCTGAGTGATTCCAGCATTTCTTGTTTTGGTACACTTTTATCTCTCCCTTCATTCCCTGTTTGAGACCCTGCAAAACTGGTTTTCTCCCACCCACAGAGACTGTGCTGTTTAAACTCACAAGTGATATTCTGTGCAGCCATGACCATGGATCATTACCTCTCTTCACCCTCCTTGACCTCTCCATCACTTTTCACCCTGTTGACCTTTTCATCCTCATCCAACATTTCTTTTTGGCATTTCAAGGTTCTGCTGTCTCTTGGCTTCTCTGCTGCCTGACCCAACAGAAACATAACATCACCTTCAACGGCTGTTGCTCACATGATCACACAGTCATCATTAGTGTAGCTCAAAGCTACACTTCATGATTTATATGCCATTTCTCAGATTTCACTGGGCAGCATAGAATTAGCCTCCACCTGTACATCAACAGCACCTGGCATTGCTCTCTATTTCCTCCATTTATCCCAAGACCATGCTATACTTTCCACTACCTAACTGACAATATGAACTGAGTGAGCCAATCAGTTCTGGTCTTTTGGAAATCTAAGTACACAATGTCACATTTGGCACTGGTGCAGTGCAAGAGCTCTTTTCACACCAATGCCAAGTATGCAGCGCATTTGGGCACTGAGCATACACCAGGCTCATGTAAAGGTGACAAAGGTGTTCCTACTGAGAAAACAAACAAACTTAGCTTAACATTCGCCATCCCAGGCACACTCAACCTCAATGTCTATGTGGCATCTCAGTAATATATATTGCAATGTATAATTTAGCTTTGTGCTGTGGTCTTCATCCTGGTTTTGTAGTATTAATTCTAATTGGTATACTTTGCTTTGGATCCATTCTTTCCTCATTTACTGCTTGTAAGCCATTTTCTTCATCTTTGACAGCATTGTAAATCTGACCTTCCAAACAATTCCCAAAACCTACTCCATGGCAGCCTCTTCTATGTCGGCAATAAAAGCCCCACAAGTACTTCGCCAAGTTGGATAACTGTTTGTTGTTTCCTGGATGCTCTGGCTTGGGAGTTAGATTGTTGATCTGTTTCCCACTACATGATTGGTTTTACAGAAACCACTTCCTCTTGATACAATAATAATAATATAACCAAACACTAAATGTGCTTTTAATAAGGCCATGGTCAATTACCACTCAGCAGCTGTAAATTGTCCTATATAACAGCACATGCTGCCCAAATTGTGCCGTGTCAAGGCATTTATTTGTGTGATGACTGTACTGATACATCATAAAAAAGCAAATAGCACTGACTTGAACCAAATCAAATCTGCTGAAAGTTTAACTGCCAACTCTATGCATCACAATGTGGCTGCTGGCTTAATTAAATTCCAAAACTGAAAATCACGAATTGACGCTTTCAAATTTTTCACAAATAATCTGCTGACATTACACTGCACCCCAGCAAGAAGTGAGCACCCTCCTGAGAAGATGGGCGGCACAGTGGCGCAGTGGTTAGCACCACAGCCTCACAGCTCCAGGGACCCGGGTTCGATTCTGGGTACTGCCTGTGCGGAGTTTGCAAGTTCTCCCTGTGTCTGCGTGGGTTTATGCCGGGTGCTCCGGTTTCCTCCCACATCCAAAGACTTGCAGGTGATAGGTAAATTGGCCAATATAAATTGCCCTTGGTGTAGGGAGGTGATAAGGGAATATGGGATTACTGTAGGGTTAGTATAAATGGGTGGTTGTTGGTCGGCACAGACTCGGTGGGCCGAAGATCCTGTTTCAGTGCTGTATCTCTAAATAAAATAAATAAAAATAAAATATTTGGAAAGAAATAGAGGGTAATTCACAATTTGGCCATGGGTGGAAAGCTGCCGGTTACGAACTGGCCACCTGTTATAAACCCGGCCTGATTTTCCTTTTTATTGAACTCAATGACCTCTACCCTGGGTTCCCACCATCCTTACCAAATTTGAGATCCTGTGAGATGGCCCCAGAACCCAATCCAGCTAGCTACTCTGTGCTGGCAGACAACCTCCAGGCTTCATGGTTTTCTGCCACTTCCCACTGTCTTCCCTCCTGGAATGGATAGGAGGTGGATTGGTGGCATGTTAATGAGGCCCAGGTGTTAAAATAGCCCAGGTCTGATTACTGCAGCAGAGGTGGAGGCTCCACTTCATCTCGCCACTCAGCCGTTCAAAACCTACCAGGAGTTAAAACCAGGGGTAAGACTGCGCCTGAAACCTGCCGTTAGTGCATGTGATGTACACCTGTTGCTTTGTTTGAGGCAAAGGATTGCTTGGCTGACTATTGCTTTTGAATAACTTAAACATGCAGCTGGTTTAAATTTTAATAAAGCTGGCGCTGTGTTAGAGGAGCGCAATATCTCTGTTATCACTAGTTTGATTAAAATTCACTAGGCACTAGTCATATTTAATAGTCGTTGGTGCTAGATATCCAGACTTGATTTGGAAGAAGAGGAATAAGGTTTTTTTTTTACTATTCTGAACCTTCAAAAATTTGCTCAAATATCTTAAAAGGGCCTGATTAATTATCTGGCACAGGATGGAAGCAGTAAAACCAATATTCATTGGTTTAATGTTGCTGCAAGACAGGTAAATTGAGTGCTCTGCACTACTTGATACACAGGGCACATCTTCGCTGCTTGGACCAGCTGAAAAGTACAACAAGGATTAAGGGAGGATCTGCTTCGGGGGGCAGGGGTACAGCCCTATGTTTTCTGTTCATTTGTTGATGTGTTACCCCAAGTAGGAAGGGCCAGAAGGGTCAGCATCCCAGGAACTGAGAGTAGAAAGCCACATAAAAGAATGGCGAAAGGGAGATTGCTAAGACACCACGTCAAGAACTATTACACAGGACAGAAAGAGGTTTGTTGACCTCACACTATTGGTCTAGGTAGATGAAGGTACTATTTCTCACACAAAGCTCATAACACTTATAGAGGCAACAGCCCCCTCTGACCTGTCATTATCTGGGTGAAGGGAAACCTGCATGATTCACAGGGAACATCTGCAATCAATGCTACATCTTGTTAACTCCATTCTACTGCCTGAACTCACATGACCTGCCATGGGAGGGTAGTGCTATTCTGGGAAGAAAGTTGTTTAAAGGAAGGCAATGAGCCCAAGCATTATAATCACGAGGTGGATGCAGATGTTTGCATTAAAGGAGTTGAGTGGTAATTGGATTCCCCTAACATTGCATTCGCTTTTGGCAAAAGAAAAGGTACAGCATGACCATTCCTAAAGAACTGGAGCGAGAATAAGAATCCTTGAAACTTTGAGTGCAGGTGAGGAGGAAGCTTTACAAGCCATGTGCAGGCAAACAAAAGAACTTGTAGGAGATGGGGAAGAAGAAGGCAAAGTGCCATGGATCAGGTTGATAAAGACAGGTCAAAGGGGGAGCACAGATTCATGTGGATTGTAAAAGTATAGCAATGGCCATGCTCTCAAACGCTATTTCTTCAAGGAGTCATATAAGTGTTAATGCAGCTAAACAAGCTTTTTTTTGTGTTAAAATCCTAAAGGATGTTTTGGAGGAAGTTTCTCAGAAGAACCAGCCTGACCACCATCCCAGATACACAGGGAGAAGTAGTTAATTGGGTGAATTTTAACCCCCCACCCCCCTCCCCCAGGATGTGCAGGGATGGGCAGGGCAGGGCAGGGGGTAAATTCTTAAAACTTCAAGCCACTTATAACCCCGCCTATTCCCAGTTTAACCAGAGTGGGTGGGCGATAGGCGTGTAACCTGCTCTTAAGATGCAGTCAGGAATTATAATATTTAAATGAGGCCCTATGATTCAGATCTCAGCAGCCATGTGGATTTCACAGCTGTGGGCTGGGTTTCTCAGGGCTCACGAAACCTGGCAGCTAAGGGGAGATGAGTATTGGGTGCAGCAGGTAAGTGCTTTTCATTACATTGTTTGTGGGCCAGGATCAGCAGGAGTGCTTCTCCCCAGAGCTCTAAGTTTACTTGCCGTGATCTACCTCCCCCGCCCAACAACCCGTGCTCGGCTGACCCTCCTTCCACCCCCGCAATCTTATTTTCAGCCCCCCACCCCTTCAATCTGATGCTGACTCCCCTCCCCATAAGTATTGGGGTCAGTGAGTCAGAAGGGTTTTCAATGAGTGAGGCAATGCCACTGATGTGTATTAGGACCATTGGAGCAGGCTGGATGGGCTGAGTGGCCTACTCCTGCTCCTGTGTTCCTATGATCCTAGGATCTGAGAGTTCAAGAGGGAGAGGGTGTCATTGTATTAAGGAGGATGGAGAAATGACGACAATCAGCTGAGGAGCCCAGGGACCCAGATCTCTGGGCCCAGTCTCCAAAAGACGATTGATTCAACAGCTTAGATCTCATGTGCAGAGAGTGAAGTTAGTTTCTATGCATATGATTGAGATGTTGGAGAACTGGGATAACTCCAACTACACATATCTACAATCCATTGTAGGAACTGCCACACAACATGTTGCCAGGACTGAAAAAATGCAGCTATGAGGAATGATTGGATAGGCTGTTCCTTGGAACAGAGAAGGCTGAGAAGAGATTTGTTTGAAATGTACAACATTGTGAGGGACCTGGATAGAGTGGATGTGAAGGGCCTATTTACCCTAGCAGAGAGGTCAGCAACTAGGGGGATAGATTTAAAGTGACTGTTTGAAAGATTAGAGGGGAGATGAGGAAACATTTTTCACCCAGAGGGTGGTGGGGGTCTGGAACTCACTGCCTGATAGGGTAGTAGAGGCATTAACTCTCAATTCATTTAAAAGGTGTCTGGATATCCACCTCAAATGCCATAACTTGCAGGGCTATGGACCAAATGCTGGAAGGTGGGATTAGGCTGGGTGGCTTGTTTTTTGGCTGATGCAGACATGATGGGCCAAGTGGCCTCTTTCTGTGCCATAAACTTTCTATGATTCTAACATGCTGAACAACTTGGAGAGAATAACAGTTCAGGAGATTTCTGCAGCAAGAAATTGTCATGTGGAGGTTCCAAGTACATTGGTGGTTCTGGAATGACAGCTACCAATTCTTCAATAGACACTTTGAACATCAGTCTGAACACAACAGGTTCACAGAGCTTTCGGAAATACTAATGCTTTTGGCATGGCGATATTACACAGTAAGTGTTCTGAGACTCATGCTAGAGGGTACTGAAGGGCTGTGCCAGAATTGTGCAGTCACCTAAAACATGACTTTGGAATGCCTCTGGTCTGCAGCATTAAAGTCCTTGTTGTCCCATGGGCCTTACTACATAAGATTGTCCATCTGTTTGTGGACGTCTTTCAGCTCACGAGCAGAATTTAATGTGGCTGTTTAATGCAGGCATCGTGGCTTGAGGGGGACGGAGAATCATGTTGGAACCGTCTGCCCGGAAATCCGGTATTGTGACATTGGTTCCAGATTTTGTCAGCGGCGGGAAAGCACCAAGGCGGCAATGCCCCCCTGTGCGACGGGAAGCTATTTTAAATTGAAGAGAGGTTGTTTATAATACATTTACATATCATTATTTGGGATTTAATGGTTGGTTCTGATTTAGTGGATGGCGGGCGGCACTCACCTGCCTTTGGTTTTACAGCCGTTAAAACCTGGTGACACCGAGGCTAGAGGCTTCAGATCCTCGATGGGGAGGTAGTGCTAGGCATTGCTGCATAGGTGAAGAGGGGGGTTAGCAGACCACTGTCGGATTGTGTTGCTGTGTGCTCTGCAAGGGGGTTCGGGGTATTGGGGTGTGTGCAAGGGGTTCGGGGTCTGGAGCTGTGCAAGGGGGTTCGGGGTTTAGGGGCTGTGAAAGGGGGCACAGGGTCTAGGGGCTTGCTAGGAGGATTGGGATCTTGGGGGCTGTGCAAGGGGATCAGGGTCTAGGGGGTTGTGCAAGGGGAATTTGGGTCTAGGGGGCCCTGCAAGGGGATCGGGGACGAGGGGGCTCTGCTAGGGTTTTGCATGGGTTAGGGGGTCCTGAAATGTGTTACAAAACTGCTACGTGATAAGTTTTTTCGCTCATACAGCTGGAAGAGAGGGTTAGCTATCTGCAAGGTTGGCCTTTGAGTGCCATTAGGGACTCCACCGAGAGATTTCTCAAAAGATCAATTTCCAAGGCAGGGTCATTTCTGCATCAATAGCGTGCTATAGGCCTACAGGTCACCTGGTATGGGTCTCATGGCATGATGCGGAGACTCCAACAGTGGGAGGGCCAAGAGGCAGCTGCACTTGTCCGTGAAGCTCCACGACGAGAGCAGCAGCAGCCAACAGTGCCAAGAAGGGCCCACCTGTGCCAGCGAATGTACTGGACTCAAATCAGCTATCTCCAAATGTCCAAACGCCATTGTCAATGAAGACTGTGCCTATCCAGGGAGGCCATCACCGACTTATGTGCCCCACTGCAGGATGAGTTGCGACCAATGGGATTTGGGGGTAACCCTATGCCAATGGCCCTGAAGATCACAGTGGCACTAAACGTTTACACATCTGTTTCTGGCTCTTTCCAGGGATCCACCAGGGACATGTGTGGGGTCTCCCAGGCAGCAGCCCATCACTACATCAATGAGGTTGAAGAGGGCTGGTGACTATGTGCACTATTGGACTGACCCTGACAGTCAGACTGAGAGGGCCATCGGATTCAGGGCCATTGCTGGATTCCCCCAGGTGCAAGGTATGATAGATTGCACACATATGGCCATCAAGGCCCCAACAGACCAGTGTGCCATCTTCATCAATAGAAAGGGCTTCCACTCAATCAACGTTCAACTGGTCTGCGACCACTGAAAGCATTTTCTGCCGGTGTGTGCTCACTTCCCGGGAAGTAGCCACGACGCCTACATACTTTGACAGTCCCAGGTGCCACAGCTTTTCAGGGCCGCCGCTCGCCTTCAGGGATGGATTCTCGGGGACAAGGGGTACCCATTGAAGACATGGCTACTGATGCCTTTGAGGAACACTCCCAATGCAGTGAAGGAGAGATACAACAGTTGCCATGGATCCACATGAGCGACCACTGAGCAGGCCATTGGCCTACTGATGATGAGATTCCGCTGCCTCGATCGTTCCAGTGGAGACTTGCAGTATGCCCCAGCAAGGGTCCCGCATATTGTGGTGGTCTGCTGTGCGCTGCACAATCTAGTATTGCAGAGGGGGGAGGCCTTGCATGAAGATGAGATGCCTGAGCAATATGCCTCCACTGACGAGGAGGGAGAGGAGCAAGCAGCACAGGATGTTGAAGACATTGCACCAAAGGCCAGGCAGATAGAGCAATGTGACCAATGCCCTGTATAAGAGGGCCAGTGCCTATGTGCAGTACTGGACCGACCCTGACAGTCAGACCAGAGACGGCCACCTGCTTCCAGCCACACTGATGTCCGACCACAGAGATTCCAACTAAGGCTCACCTTAGCGCAAATAGTCTGTTGCCTCCTTTCCATCTGTGTTCACTAACTTTCAACCAGCTGCAATGCACCTAGTGCCCAGGGGAGAACATATGTTTATGAGGGCTATGGGCACAGTGGCATTGCATTAAAGGAGAAGGGGGAAGTTAGCAGCTCACAATAAAGGCACAATGGAAAAATGCCTCCACACAATGATCATTAATGATTGTAACATAAGAAATTTTAATTAATCAATAAATTGCATATGCTGTACACCCCGTGAGTCACCTAGTGTAGTTAGGTGCATTTCTTAATACGTTTGCGGGGGCTCCTACACAGTGTGATCCCTGCGACAGCAGCTAGGTTGGAGGCAGGCTGCTGATCAGGCTGCTCCTCAGCCTGGAATTACTTTGGTAGGCATCCTCTGGATGCCTGAGACCTGGAGGGCCCCAGCTGCCTGAAGGTTTCCTGCACTGGTCAATTGCTGTCAATTGCTCTTATATTTGTGGAAATCCTGCCAAATTATAGAATTGGACTGTTTGCTTCTTTTGTTTTGCATCATCTACGGAGAAGATAATAAACTACAAGGCCCACCTGAACAGAGCATCAGTGACCTTTGCACAATGTGTGACAAATGTCACGTGAGGCTTCATAGAATGGCAAAAGAAATCAAGGCAATGGTAACTTTCACTGCTACAGACAATTCAGTTCTGCTGGTGGAAGAACATTGGGTCTTTAGCCAATAGCTGGTATAACTTCTCAATAGACTCCAGGAGGAAGCACAGCTTTCTAAAGCAGTGACAGGTGCAGCAATCTAAATATGACCTTCTAGGTTAGTAAAACCTGACGAGTATTGATATTTAGCAAACAAACATCTTCTGCGATGCCTTACACTAAGGGCTTCCAATCTACCCTTATCGTTCCGCGCTTCACAGCACAGGAACAGAGGAATTCCATTTGAGAAATCCATTTCCCCAGTTTGAAAATTTACTTTTCGAGTACTCACAAAACCTGTCTGGAGAAGTCTGCAGAGACATTCCAGAGCAAAAACTAATCAAACATCGCCATGTAGGGAAAGCTTCCGCAAGCTTCAGTCAGAAAATCCGAAATATCCTCCTCAATGTTCCATCCACCTCAGGGATACTGTTGTGCTGTTTGTACTTCCAGTTAAATAGTGAAGGCTCTCTGGAAGGTTGGCATAGGGCTGGAAGTTGGGGGAAAAGATGGAAACATTTGTCACACCCACCTGTCCTTACTGACACACAGTGGGGAAGACTCCAAGTGGGTGATAATATTAACTGGTGACCTTAATAGTGAAAAATTTTAGTGATCATTTCTTAATAGATCACACTGCCCTATTATACACCTCAAAATCAATTTGCACAGCTGGACTTCAGCTATTTTCCTTGCATTAAAATCTAGCTAGCATTAGGACATTCATGAGTAAAGGAAGATCGCAAAGATCACTTTGCCACAGAGCAATATGGAGCTGCAGTATAACTTGGTGATTCTCAGCTCAACATTGCTCTCAGTGTTTTGATCGTATTTTCTAATGTTGAGCAGCAAACTTGTCAAGTGCCACACATGAAGAGACAATCATTCATTTCTGGTTTGAAATTGTGATCTATTGAATATCTGTCGCTCTGAAAAATAACTATGGCTCCACACATCATTAAATGGATTTGCCAACTGTATCACTCTTGCTAATGATAAATCTCACTCCAAACAGTTCTTCTGATGTTGGCAGTTCTGTAGAAATTTACAGAGAAAGTCTTTTTTGCAACCATTGCATTGGGAACACTAGAGTATGTTAGAAATTCTAAAAATCTTACATAACCGTAAAGGTACTGTAGGTCTGGATTTTTCTCATGATTACCATGAGCAATGGTGTTAGAAGGAAAATGGAATGCAGGGCTGTATACAAAAAAAAACACCACATAAAATAGCCGTCTGTATTTTCCTCCCCCATCCCATTCATCAGAGATTTCAGTTGCCCACTTTGAGCCTGCCCTCACTCCCCCTCATATGTAAGTATCAGTGGGTGCGCTTGGTTTCATTTGCTCCGAGAATTTGCTGCTGTCCTGCCGCAACCTCACCCCCAGGAAACAGCACTATTACAAATGCTGAGCCATTGCTTGAAATGTGCAGGTCTTTTCGAGACTGAGCCTGTAGGAATCTTAGGCTCAGCGTAGTTTACATAGAAGATTTTCATGATTACTTTAATGTTGCCGCAAATGTAAAGGAATTCCCTCTTTCCTTGTTCTTGTTTTGAACTAAAGAATGGCAAAGCTATGGAGAAGAAGCAGATCATAGAATCAGAGAAGGATCCAGCAGCCTATCGTGCATGTGCCAGATCTTTGTTAGAGCTATCTAATTAATCCCACTCTCCAGCACTTTCTCCATAGCACTGAATATTTTTTTCCCTTCAATTATCCAATTACCCTTTGAAAGTTACAGTTGAATCTGCTTCCACCACCAACACATGCAGTACATTCTAGATCACAACAATTCATTGAGCAAAAAAGATTTTCCTCATGTCACCCTGGTTCTTTTGCACATCACCTTAAATCTGTAACCTTTGGTTACTGACCCTCCTGCCAGTCATGATTTTGAACACCTCTCTCAAATCTGCTCTTAACCTTCTCTACCCTAAAGACAGCAACCCCAGCTTCTCTGCTTTCTCCACATAACTGAATCCCTCACCCCCGATACTATTCTAGTAAATCTCTTCTGCACCCTCTCCAAGGCCTTGACATTCTTCCCAGAGTGTGGTGCCCAGAAGTGAACATGATAGTCCAGCTGGGGCCTAACCAGTGTTTTATAAAGTTTTTTTTTATTTGTCCTTGGGATGGGAGCATCGCTGGCTAGGCCAGCATTTATTGCCCATCCGTAATTGCCCTTGAGAAAGTGGTGGTGAAGCCGTCTTCTTGAACCGCTGCAGTCCATGTAGGGTAGGTACACCCACAGTGCTGTTAAGGAGGGAGTTCCAGTATTTTGACCCAGCGATAGTGAAGGAACGGTGATATGGTTCCAAGTCAGGATGCTGTGTGGCTTGGAGGGGAACTTGCAGGTGGTTTCAATGCGTCTGCTGCCCGTGTCCTTCCAGGTGGTGAAGGTCACGGGTTGGAAGGTGCTGTCGACGGATCCTTGATGAGTTGATGCAATGCATCTTGCAAATGGTACATACTGCTGCCACTGTGTGCCGGTGGTGGAAGGAGTGAATGTTGTAGGTGGTGGATGGGGTGCCGATTAAATGGCTGCTTTGCCCTAGATGGTGCCAAGCTTCTTGAGTGTTGTTGGAGGTGCACCCATTCAGGCAAGTGGCGTGTATTTCATCACCCTCTTGACTTGTGCCTTGTAGATGGTGGTCAGGATCTGGGGAGCCAGAAGATGAGTTACTTGCCAAAGAATTCCCAGCCTCAAACCTGTTCTTGTAGCCACCATATTTATATGGCTCGTCCACTTATGTTTCTGGTCAATGGTAACCCCCAGGATGTTGATGGTGGTGGATTCAGTGATGGTAATGCCATTGAATGTCAAAAGAAGATGGTTACATTCTCTCTTGTTGGAGATAGTTATTGCCTGACATTCGTGTGGTGCAAATGTTACTTGCCACTTATCAGCCCAAGCCTGAATGTTGTCCAGGCCTTCCTGCATGTGGGCACAGAGTGTTTCAGTATCTGAGGATGTAAAACGAGGAGCACTCTCCACTGGCAAAACCTCGACTTTCATAGACACCGCCTCTCCCCCCTCTCTCCAACTGGACATCACGCCCACCCCCCCCCCCTCGCTGGAGCTTTCCAGACTCGTCCTGGTGACTCTGGTTTACTTACCTGAGGTCCAGGGTTCCAGCGTTAGGCCTGGGTCCAAGGCCTCTGCAGTACCGGCAGAGGCCACCGGTCACAGTGGCGCTGCTGATACTGCTGAGCTACCGGCCCTGTGATTGGCCAGCAGCTCTTGGAGATGGAAACCCCATCTTTAAAGGAACAGAGAATCAGAGAATCCAGCACCGGAAATTTAGTCTCCAGAACAATGGAGGATTGCGCCGTGGAGTTGTGGGGGCCGGGGGGTGGAGTCATGAGAAAGCCAAGCAGGGGTTCCGCCTGCCTTTTTGGCTTGGCACCGGGAGCCCCGCCACCTCCACAAGATCCCGGCCATGGTCTCACTACAGTCCTGTCCAACTGTAGCAAAACATCTCTACTTTTATATTCCATTCCCTTTTCAATAGAGAACAACATTCTATTTGCCTTCCTAATCATTTGCTGTACCTGCATACTAAATTTTTTGTGATTCATGTACCCGGACACCCAGGTGCCTCTGTACCGTAGAGTTCTGCAGTCTCTCTCCATTTAAATAATATTCTGCTTTTCCATTCTTCCTGCCAAAGTGGACAAGTTCACATTTTCCCACATTAAACTCCATCTGCCAAATTTTTGCCCACTCACTTAACCTATCTATATCCCTTTGTAGATTCTTTATGTCCTCTTGACGATTTATTTTCCTACCTTTTTTGTGTCATCTGCAAATTTAGCTACCATACATTCGGTCCCTTCATCCAAGTCATTGAAGTATTGAAAATAGTTGAAGCCCCCGCACTGATCCTTGTGGCACTCCACTAGTCAAATCCTGCTGACCTGAAAATAATCCATTTATCCCTACTCTCTGTTTCCTGTTAGCTAACCAATACTCTATCCTTGCTAATATGTTACCCCCTACACCATGAACTCTGTTGTTCTTGCACATCTCTGTGATTTCCCTGCAGACTTGTTCCTCTATCTCTCTTTCACTATTTGGAAGCCTATAGAATACTCCCAGTAGTGTGATAAAAACCTTTTTGCTTTTCAATTCTAACCAAATGGATTCTGTCCTTGCCCCCTCATGGACATCCCCTCTTTCCAACACTACAATGTCTTCCCTAATCAGTACTGTTGTGTGATTGTCTTTAAGAGTGATATCCCTTTAAGATCTTAGTATGCTAATGAGCTAAGTACCAGGATGTGGTCATGCGACTATGTGCCAGCCTCACTCTGCTACTGTAACACCTAGAGGCAAGTCATGTAAATAGTTAGCTCTGCACTGTATATAATAGTTAACTGTTAACAAAATTGTTGAGATCTTCAATCAACTGAACTCCATGCATCTCATATATGTTACATCAGACAACATAAAAGGGTAGGCAGTGGCGTAGTGGTATTATCACTGGACTAGTAACCCAGAGACCCAGGGTATTTCTTTGGGGACATGGGTTCGAATCCCACCACAGCAGAAGGTTGAATTTGAATTTAATTAATAAATCTGAAATTAAAAGCTAGTCTAATGATGGCCATGAAACCATTTTCGATTGTTGTAAAAACCCATCTGGTTCACTAATGTCCTTCAGGGAAGGAAATCTGCTGTCCTTACCTGGTCTGGCCTACATGTGACTCCAGACCCACAGCAATATGGTTAACTCTTACATGCCCTCTGAAATGGCCTAACAAGTCACTCAGTTGAACCTAACCGCTACGAAGTCAATAAAAAGGAATGAAACCAGACGGACCACCCGTCACCATCCCCTGGTATGCCCTGTCCCACCGGCAGGACAGACGCACCAGAGGTGGTGGCACAGTGGTATACAGTAGGGAGGGAGTTGCCCTGGGAGTCCTCAGCATCGACTCCGGACCCCATGAAGTCTCATGGCATCAGGTCAAACATGGGCAAGGTAGCCTCCTACTGATTACCACCTACTGCCCTCCCTCAGCTGATGACTCAGTATTCCTCCATGTTGAACACCACTTGGAGGAAGCAGTGAGGGTGGCAAGGGCACAAAATGTACTCTGGGTGGGGGACTTCAATGTCCATTACCAAGAGTGGCTCGGTAGCACCACTACGGACCGAGCTGGCCGTGTCCTAAAGGACATAGCTGCTAGACTGGGTCTGCGGCAGGTGGTGAGGGAACCAACACGAGGGAAAAACATGCTTGACCTCGTCCTCACCAATCTGCCTGCTGCAGATGCTTCTGTCCATGACAGTATTGGTAGGAGTGACCACCGCGCAGTCCTTGTGGAGACGAAGTCCCGCCTTCACATTGAGGATACTGTCCATCGTGTTGTGGCACTACCACCATGCTAAATGGGATAGATTTCGAACAGATCTAGCAATGCAAAACTGGGCATCCATGAGGCACTGTGGGCCATCTCTTCCTAACAGCACAGTGGGTGTACCTACCCCAAATGGACTGCAGTGGTTCAAGAAGGCCGCTCTCCACCACCTTCTCAAGGGTAATTAGGGATGGGCAATAAATGCTGGCCTGGCCAGCGACGCCCACATCTCTGAATGAATAAAAAAAAAGCTTCTCATTACAAGAACTTCCACCCCTCTTCCATTTTTTGCTTCTGTATCTTTTCTGAACATTTTATATCCTTGCATATTAAGTGCCCTGTCCTCGCCATTTTAAGTCACATTTCCATTATTGACACAACATCATATTCCAATCCTGCTTTTTGTGCTTGTCGTTCACCACAATCTTATTCACCACACTTTGTCCATTTACATACCTGCATTGTTATCCTGTCTTTGCATTCCTCATAGCCCATCTCAGACTGCTCCTATCTAATATGGAACTACTCCCTTTCCTAGTACAGTCTAATGGAGAGTTTTTCCCCCACCCCCTCATTCCCATTGACTTCAATTTTGCTCGGGCTCCTTGATGCCACACTTGGTTAAATGCTGCCTTGATGTCAAGCGCAGTCACTCACATCACCTCTTGGAATTCAGTTTTTTTGTCTATGTTTGGACCAAGGCTGTAATGAAGTCTGGAGCTGATTGGCCCTGGCAGAAACCAAACTAAGCATCAGTGAGCAGGTTATTGATGAGTAAGTGCCACTTGATAGCAACTCCTTCCATCATTTTGCTGATGTTTGAGTTGCGTGATAATTGGTCGGATTGGATTTGTCCTGTTTTTTGTGGATAGGGCATACCTGGGCAATTTTCCACATTGCCAGGGAGATGCCTGTGTTGTGGCTGTACTGGAACAGCTTGACAAAGGGTATGGCTAGTTCCGGAGCACAAGTATTCAGTACTGCAGATGGGATGTTGCCAATAGACTTTACTGTATCCAGTCCCTTCAGCCATTACTTGATATTAGGTGGAATGAATCGAATTGGCTGAAGACTGCCATCTATGATGGTGGGCACCTCAGGAGGAGGCTGAGATGGATCATCCACTCGGCATTTCTGGCTGAAGGTGATTGCAAATGCTTCAGACTTGTCTTTTACACTGACGTCCTGACTATAAAGAGGACATAGTTCGGGTACAGTCAAGGTACATTCCCACGAGGGGGAAAGGTAGGGCAAACAAATTCAAAGCTCCCTGAATGACAAAAGATATAGAGAGTAAGATGAAGCAGAATAAGGGTGCATATGAAAGATGTCAGGTGGATAATAGAATTGAGAACCAGGCTGAATAAAGAAGGTTCAGAAGGGAAGTCAAAAAACAAATAAGAGAAGCAAAGACAGAGTATGAGAAGAGACTCGCAGCTAATGTCAAAGGGAATCCAAAAGTCTTCTATAGGCATATAAATAGTTAAAGGGTGGTAAAAAAAGGCATATAACCAAATGGGGACCAAAAAGGGGATTTACGCATGGAGGCAGGGGGCATGGCAGAGGTACTAAATGGGTACTTTGCATCTGTCTTCATCAAGGAAGAAGATGCTGCCCAAGTCACGGTGAAAGAAGAGGCGGTATTAGATAGGCTGGCTGTACTTAAAGTTGAGAAGTCACCAAGACCAGATGAGATGCATCCAAAGATACTGAGGGAAGTAAGGGTAGAAATTGTAATGGAAATGGCCATAATCTTTCAATCTTCCTTAGATACAGGGGTGGTCCCAGAGGACTGGGGAAATGCAAATGTTACACCCTTGTTCTAGAAAGGGAGTAAGGACAAGCCCAGCATTACAGGTCAGACAGTTTAACGTCAGTAGTGGGAAAGCTTTCAGAAACGATAATTCAAGACAAAACTGATTGTCATGTGGACCAATGTGGATTAGTTAAGAAAAGCCAGCATAGATTTGTTAAGGGCAAATCGTGATTAACTAACTTACTTGAGTTTTTTGATGAGTTAACAGAGAGGGTTGATGAGTGTAATGCAGTAGATATGGATTTCCAAAAGGCATTTGATAAAGTGTCACATAACAGGCTCATCAGCAAAGTTAGAGCCCATGGAATGAAAGGGACAGTGGCAGCATGGATACGAAATTGGCTAAGTGACAGGAAACAGAGAACAGTTGTGAACGGTTGTTTTTTGGACTGAAGGAAGGTATATAGTGGGGTTCCCCAGGGGTGGTGTTGGGCCCTTGCTTTTCTTGATCTACGTTAATGACTTAGACTTGGGAGTACAGGGCACAATTTCAAAATTTGCCGATAACACAAAACTTGGAAGTATTGTGAACTGTGAGGCGGATAATGATGGACTTCAAGAGGGCATAGACAGGCTGGTGGAATGGGCAGACAAGTGGCAGATGACATTTAATGCAGAAAAGTCTGAAGTGATTCATTTTGATAGGAAGAACGAAGAGAGGCAATATAAAATAAAAAGTACAATTCTAAAGGATGCGCAGGAGCAGAGGCACCTGGGTGAATATGTACACAAATCATTGGAGGAGGCAGAGCAGGTTGAAAAATAGTTAATAAAGCATATGGGATCCTGGGCTTTATAAATTGAGCACAAAAGCAAGGAAGTTATGATAAATCTATATAAAACACTGGTTCAGCCTCAACTGGCATATTGTGTTCAATTCTGGGTACCGCATGTTAGGAAGGATGCAAAGGCATTTGAGAGGGTGCAGAAAATATTCACGAGAATGTTTCCAGGGGTAAGGGACTTCAGTTACATGGATAGATTGGAGAAGCTGGGGCTGTTCTCCTTGGAGGATTGAAGATTAAGAGCAGATTTGATAGAGGTGGTTCAAAATCATGAGGGGTCTGGACAGAGTAGATAGGGAGAAACTGTTTCCATTGGCAGAATGATCCAGAATCAGAGGACACCGACTTAAGGTGATTGGCAAAAGAAGCAACAGCAACATGAGGAAAAACTTTTTTATGCAGCGAGTGGTTAGGATCTGGAATGCACTGCCTGAGAGTGAGGTGAAGGCAGGTTCAATTGAGGCCTTCAAAAGAGAACTGGGTCATTATTTGAAGAGGAAAACACTTTCAGGGCTACCAGGAAAAGGCAGAGGAGTGGGACTAAGTGAGTTGCTCTTGTAGACAGCTGGCACAGACACAACGGGCTAAATGGCCTCCTTCTGTGATATAACCATTTTATGATATGATAAGTCCAGGTCATTAATATCTATCAAGCAGAGACATGGTTCTCATATTAACCCCTTGGGAACACCAATGTATACTGATCATCCACCACGACTCTTCGCTTTCTGTCCCTTAGCCAGTTTCATATTCATGCTACCATTGTCCCTTTAATCTCATGGGCTTCAATTTTGCTAACGGGTTTATTATGTGGATGGAAGCAAGGAAATTCTGGCTAGAGGGCACACAGTCTAAAAAGGCCAAACGACATTTGTCAAGCAGGAAAGAAGAAGTTACACTCCCCAATTAGGGCAGTAGGAGACTTATGCCAGCTACTAGCTGCTGGCTGCAAATTTTCAGGCAGCTTCTACTGGGGCACAGCCTTGTCAGTACCTATTAGAGTGACAATAGCTCTTCATTTTTATGCAGTTGATTCATTCTCGACAGCCCTGAGTGGCCTCAGTCACTTTGGCTAAATCGACACTGCACCATTGCAATAAAAAGGTTACACCTTCTCTTTTCTGTCAGGGAGATGCATGGGAACACCACTGCCTGCAAGTTCCCCTCCAAGTCACACACCATCCTGATCTGGAACCATATCACCGTTCCTTCACTGTCGCTGGGTCAAGATGCTGGAACTCCCTTCCTAACAGCACTGTGGGTGTACCTACACAATAAGGACTGCAGTGGTTCAAGAAGGCAGCTCACCACCATCGTCTCAATGGCAATTAGGGATGGGCAATAAATGCTGACCCAGCCAGCAACACCCACATCCCCCGAACGAATTTTTAAAAAAGGCATCTCAGTTCATATTCTTCCTGATGCATCCAGCAAAGTAGAAAGAGTGCACATTCAACTTTTATTGAGTGGCAGGTCCAGGGTGCCATTATGTGACCTATGTGACATTGAAAGCTCTGCTTGACTAACACATCAATTACATCACCAAAAAGAGTTATTAATCTCTTAATGTGAAGCTTACATTTGATGCTAATTGTTAGAACTCAGGTAGCCAGCTGGTGAAGTATAGAATACCGAAGCCAAATCTTTATTCACCTACAAGCTTTTTATTTACAGCAGTACACACTGCATACCATAAACCTCCAACCACTCAGCCCTCTTTTGTTCTGCTTCTATATATAGGTGCACAGGTAAATACCACAATTAATACCAACCACCTGAATACAATTAACACCCAACTGAAATGCAATTAATATTAACCATCTAATTCTACTTCTGAACACATTCTACCCTGGAAGCTGCCATAATGCTTTTGTTCTCTGAAAATCCACTATACCTGCATTAATCTGCTGGAGTATTGTAACAGGATGGTTGTTTGGAGACCCCTTGCAAGCATGTCTGATGACACCATCCTGGCATCCAAGGTGAGCTGTGGACAGCAGGTATAACTGTATGCATCATCATTGCACACATAATCAGGATTCTGAGTTCCAGCTTCAGGTACCTCAATAGGTCTGTGGGAACCTTTTATAGCCCAGAAAGGTGCTCAGAATTAGAGTGGCTGGCTACATGCAACTTTGCAATTTGGAACGGATAGGTGCCTACATAAGCAGATGATGAGGAGGAAGCATTACTAGCAGCCCCCCGTCACCCACCACCGCCCACCCCCCCAACCATTTTTGAAAAATGCAGAAGTTGCCTATGAGTTGGGTGTGTGAGTAGTGTATTTTATTTATTTATTTTATTTTTATTTAGAGATACAGCACTGAAATAGGCCCTTCGGCCCACCGAGTCTGTGCCGACCATCAACCACCCATTTATACTAATCCTATATTCCGACCACATCCCCACCTGTCCCTATATTCTCCTACCACCTACCTATACTAGGGGCAATTTACAATGGCCAATTTACCTATCAACCTGCAAGTCTTTTGGTGGTGGGAGGAAACCGGAGTACCCGGCGAAAAGCCACACAGACACAGGGAGAACTTGCAAACTCCACACAGGCAGTACCCAGAATTGAACCTGGATCGCTGGAGCTGTGAGGCTGCGGTGCTAACCACTGCGCCGCCCGCATTTATTGTTCATTTATTGTTCACAAAAGGATCACTGATCACTACTAAGCATAGTTCACAAATCATCACATGAAATGCATCATTCTTCAAAGTGTTGCAAACACCATCGCAAGTGTTATGTCCGATTCAGCCATCAACACTTCAGCTGAGGCACGTAAATTAAATGAGACAACACCTGATGTCACATGTTGATATCCTACTCATGAGCGGAAAGGTCCGCCATACTTATGTGTAAAGGCCGGCTGGGGTCTGCAAATGAAACCTGACCCGAGCCCAACAGAACCACCTGCGACCCGGCCCGAGTCCTTTCATTTTTTCCCGAGCCCGACCCGACCCGACCCGACCACTGGAATGTTCAGTTCACCTAGCTTGCATTTTTCACTTTTTAAGCTTGTGCCGATAAGCAACAAAAACTGTAACTGGACTTGAAAGGTTGTTTAAAAAGTACATTAATATTGGACGTGGTGATAGAGTGTGTCCGACCCAGCCCGACCTGACGTGACCTGAACCCAAATGCCGGACCCAGAAGAGCAACTCGACCCGACCCGAACCCGACACCTGTCGGGTCCCGTCAGGTTCTGGTCGGATAGCCATGCTCTACTTACGTCATTGAGTTAAACTTACATTAAGTTTGAAGGTGATATAGTTCATTCTGAAACTAGGGTCTTAAATCAGAACGAAGGAAACTGTGAAGGTATGAGGAGCAAGTTGGCTATGGTGGACTGGGAAAATACATTAAAATATTTGACAGTAGACAGGCAATGGCTAGTATTTAAAGAAGTATTACACGGTTTACAACAAATGTACATTCCTCCAAGACATAAAAACCCAACAGGAAAGGTGAATCAGCCGTGGCTAACAATAGAAGTTAAAGATTGCATTAGATCAAAGGAAGTGCCTTCAAAGGTCGTCAGGAAAAGTGGTAGGCCTGAGGATTGGGAGCAATTTGGAATCCAGCAAAGGGGGACCAGGAAACTGATAAAGAAAGGGAAAAGAGAATATGAATGCAAGCTACCTATAAACATAAAGGCAGACTGTATAAACTTCTTGAGGTATGTGAAAAGGAAACGATTAGCATGGACAAATGTGGGTCCATTACAGGCGGAGACAGGAAAATTTGTGGTGGAGAATAGGGAAATGGCAGAGACTACTAAACAATTATTTTGTGTCTGTCTTCACTGCGGAAGATACAGAAAATGTCCCAAAAATATTAAGGAACCAATGGACTTGTAAAAATGTGGAACTGAGAGAATGTAGTATCAATAAAGAGGCCGTACTTGAAAAATTAACTGGATTGAAAGTTGATTAATCCCTGGACCAGATGAGCTACATCCCAGAGTGTTGAAGGAGGTGGCTGTAGAGATAGTGGATGCATTGGTGGTTATCTTTCAAAATTTTGTAGATTTTGGAAGGGTTCCTGCAGACTGGAAAGTAACAAATGTAACCCTACTGTTTAAGATGGGAGGGAGAGAGAAAACAGAGAACTACAGGCCTGTTAGTTTGACATCAGTAGTAGGTAATATGTTAGAATCTATTATAAAGGATGTGAAACTGGACCCTTGGAAAATAATGATTTGATTGGGCAGAGTCAACATGGATTTATGAAAGAGAAATCATGTTTGACAAACCTGTTGGAGTTTTTTGAGGATGTTATTTGTAACATAGATAAAGGAGAACCAGTGGATGTGCTGTATTTGGATTTTCAGAAGGCTCTTCATGGGGTCACACACAGGAGGTTAGTAAACAAAATTAGAGCACATGGGATTGGGGGTAATATACTGCAATGGATTGAGAATTGGTTAACAGACAGAAAGCAGAGAGTAGAATAAATGGGACATTCTCAGGATCGCAGGCTGTGACTAGTGGGGTACCAGAAGGATCAGTGCTTGGGCCACAGCTGTTCACAATCTATATAAATGATTTGGATGTGGGGACCAAATGTAATATTTCTAAATTTGCTGATGACACAAAACTAGGTGGGAATGTAAGTGTGAGGAGGATGCAAGGAGGCCTCAAGGGGACTTGGACAGGCTAAGTGAAAGGGCAATAACATGGCAGATGGAATATAATGTGAATAAGTGTGAGGTAATCCACTTTGGTAGAAAAAAAACGGAAAGGCAGAGTATTCCTTAAATGGTGAGAGGCTGAGAAGTGTTGATGCCCAAAGGGACCTGGGTGTCCTTATTCATGAGTCACTAAAAGCTAGAATGCAGGTGCAGCAAGCAATTAGGAAGGCAAATGGTATGTTGGCCTTCACTGCAAGGGGATTTGAGTACTGGAGTAAAGATATCTTGCTGCAATTGCATAGAGTCTTGGTAAGACCGCACCTGGAGTATTGTGTACAGTTTTGTTCTCCTTATCTAAGGAAGAATATACTTGCCATAGGGGGAGTGCAGCAGAGGTTCACCAGACTGATTCCTGGGATGGTGGGATTATTTTATGAAGAGAGATTGAGGAAACTGGGCCTGTATTCTCTAGAGTTTCAAAGAATGAGAGGTGATCTCATTGAAACTTACAAAATTCTTACAGGGCGTGACAGGGTGGATGTAGATCGGATGCTTTCCCTGGCTGGTGAGTCTAGAACTAGGGGACACAGTCTCAGACTAAAGGGCAGGCCATTTAAGACTGAGATGAGGAGGAATTTCTTCACTCGGAGGCTGGTGAATCTTTGGAATTCTCTACCACAGAGGGCTGTGGAAGCTCAATCATTGAGCATGTTTGAGACAGAAATCGATATATTTCTGGATACTAATGGCATCAAGGGATATGTGGATAGTGGGGAAAATGGCTTAGAGGTAGATGATCAGTCATGATCTGTTTGAACGGCAGAGCAGGCTCGATGGGCCAAAGGCTTACTCCTGCTCCTACTTCCTGTGTTCCATTATGTTACTAACTGAAGTAATGTCCAAACAGAACCATGTAAACAAACCATTGAAGCTCTCATTTACAATGAAAGGGAGGGATGTAGTGTATTGTTCCTTTATTGTTCATTTGATATGCAGCATATTATTCATTTGAGGTCATTGTACATACTTGGTGTAGCATGTGCAGTGTGCCACTAGAGGGAGTCGATAATAAAGGTTCAATTAACAGCAGCAATCCAGAAGGTACTGCCATGTTTCTTCCAGAGATTTACAATAACAATGTGAGATCTTATAGCGAGGGACCCCTGAGGCCCATGTTGCCTAATTGAAACAAGACTGGTAACCCCTTGCCCATCACTAACTGCTGCCACTAGATTTTTTGGCAGTTCTTCAGCACAAACCATGGCTCTGACATTTACAGGAAGGCAGGGAGGGAGTGGCAGCGTGTGTCAGTGGCTGGGAAAACTGGACACTCCAGGAAGTAGGCAGTTTGGCTGAATTTAATGACAGGACTTTATGAGAATTTTGTTACTCTGTTTCCCACCTGACAGCAGGTCAGATTGAGACGCTGGCTGACTGCCAGGCAGGAAAGCTTGCAGTACAGACAGTAACTGGGGATTGCTGCAGATGGTCCCTGGTAATTGAAGAGATTAGAAGTCAGTGGTGCGCAGTGCCAGGGGATTGGAGCATGAAAGTGAGAGAGGGAGAGATCGTGGGGGTTGGGGGGGTGGTGGGGGGGGGGGGGGGGGTGGTGAGATCAGATGCCAAGGGATGGGGAGAGATTGGTTCAACAGGGAGGTCACATCATATCCACTTGGGGGTGGAGTGGTGCTGGGGGAAGCACCTGGACAGCAGGCAGTGCTGGAAAAGTACTTACCTGCTGGTAGCTCCTACTTCCCCTCAGCTGCTGGGTTTCTAGAGCCCTGGGAAAACCAGCTTGCAGCCATTAAATTTAAATGGGTATAAAAATCTGAGGAACGCAGCTTCGTTAACATATTAAGATCACTGACCCACCTCTCCAAAGCAGGTTATTCAGATGATCTCAAACCCACCCCGGTGTTACTGAATCTTGTAATGAGCATTGCCCTTTAGTTAGCTGTGATTTTTTATACACACTGCCGCTGCACAGCATTTTCTGCCCTCCCAGTAGCAATAAGCCACTCAGGAGCATAAATACCATTATATACCTCCCTGCACATGAAGTAAGGTTGGCCTAGGGACGATGAGATGGCGTTTTGGCAGTGTTGTATGAGCAGTGCAAGTCCCCCCCTACCCTCCATAGTTCTGGCAGGAGGAAGAATATTGAAGCACAAGAGTCTTAAATAAGTCTTGTCTGCAGGGTGTAGCATTAACCTGACATCAGTTTGCCTATTTATAGTTGATGGTGCCAAATTACTCCGAATGAAAGCAGTAATTGAAGATTTGTTACTGATTATTTAAGGTAATTTTATTACTGTTGTAAATCTCCTGTACTCATTAATACACTCCAGAGGACTCTCTTTAAGTTAATCAGCACCTGCTCTTTGCACATTCCCTCAAACAGCCAACTATAACAAGAACATGCCTTTCATTTGATGGCCAATCCTTCTCTCACCTCTCATCTCCCAGCTCCTGCTCTCTCTATTCTTCTTTATCTTTCCTTATTTTATTAATCCTCCAATGTTCTTTGATTGCTGTTTTGTTCCTCCAGACGTCTTTAAGATGCTTAGGAGGTAATTTTTCAGCTTTGTGTCAGCCGTGGCTCAGGTGGTAGCCCTCTCACCTTTAAGTCCCACTCCACAGACCTGAGCACAAAAATTCAAAGCTGATGCTCTAATGCAGTACTGAGGAACTGCTGCAGGGTCAGTGGTAATGTCTTTCAGATGAGATGTTGAACCAAGGCAGGTGTAAAAGATCCCACAGAACTATTTTTGAAGAAGAGCAGGGGAGCTATCCCTGGTGTCGTGACTAACGATTAACCCTCAATTGACATCATGAAAACAGATTATCTACTCATTAGCACATTGCTGTTGGTGGAAGCTTGCGGTGCGCAAACTGGCTGCCCCATTACAACAGGAACTACACTTCTAAAAATGTACTTAATTGGCTGCAAGGTGCTTTGGGGCATCCTGAGGTTGTGAAAGATGCTATATCAATGCAAGTCTTTTTTTCACTGCCTGGGTGGTAATCTGGTGGAGTGCATCACGAAACTTACAGGAATACAGGTCTTTTAGAATGTTGCAAAATGCTCAAATTTTGTAATTGTGCACATATGCCATCCTCCTCTCTCCATCCATCATGTGTTAAAATCAATACCCGTTGCATCACGTCCTACTCCAACTTTTTCTTTCCAAAGGCCTCAATACTGTGGTACACTTCACCTCCCTCAGCATTCCCTTCTTCCTACAATCTGGATGCTTTTAAACACAAACTACCTACAGTGTTCTTAATTTATCTTATGGTCTTCTTTACCTTTTTCATGGCTGGTGGTGTTCTGTATTGGTCTTTCATATAGGTTTCTCAATAAAATAAAAATTGTCATTTCAATCCCAATGTGAATCACTTTTGCATTGAGCACTTCTTTTATTGTCTTATTTTGGGCAGTATTATCCATAAATCAATGCCAAATCATTATGTCAGAGAATGACTGAAACAAATGAAAATAAATGCTAAAATGGCTTCAATCAAGGCAGGCTCTGGAGAAGTGGAATGAAAAGGAATAATGTGATATCTGGCTGTGAGCAGGTTGATCGGAAGGTTTTGTTCTTTTGTTAAGACTCAGGAACAGCACAGGCAGTAAATCCAAAAGACAATCAAGCTATCATCAGCACTCTGCTCTTTCCTGCTTGTTTTAGCTACTTTATATGTTTTTGATCAGTCATTACACAAGGATACAAAGTGATACGGATAATGCTTTGCCCAATTACATTTGAAAAGGCTTGAGTAAGATGTAAAGAAAACAGCACACCGCAAACATTTACTCACATGGATTGGGTCCAGAATCTTAACTGCAGCCTTGCTGTCATTTTTTTTGTTTAATACTTTGAAGACTTTGCCATATGTCCCTTTTCCAATGGTTTCAATAATCTCCCACGTATCTGAGGGATCAGGGAAGCTGTCAAAGATGATCGTTTTTCCAGTTAACGGGAACATCCCTAACAGCGATCTCCTAACAAACAATGGAAAAGAAATAATAAATAAAATGCATTAAGCGCAAGTTAACATTCAGATCCAACAAATAAAATCTTGTTTTGACCCAACACAACAATCTTGGATAGAAATTCAAAAGGTAATGTGATTTAAATGAGCATTCTATCCTCCTCCTGTCATCTTGTGTATAATATTTACAGAAGGCCAGGCCAGGTCAGGCTTTCTCCAAACAGCTTTGTGCTCATGACAAAAGGGCAGTTCCCATAAGCCAGCAAAGATTCCTATGATATGATACCTGTGTCCTGATCTGTGTTGAGAGTGGGATAGCATGAAATGGAATTAATAATGACCCCCTGGTTGTGGCACACAAGAGAAGACAAGGGATGCAAGAAAGACTTGCATTGACATCGTACCATTCATGACTCAGGACATCTCAAAGAATTTTATAGCCAATGAATTACTTTTGAAGTGTTGTTGTAAAGGTAGAATTTACCATTCCATCAGACAAATGAGTACAAGGGCAAAGCTAGAATCAGGTTTACTTATTGGTGGAATAATACAGAGACAATGAAGGACAGCAAGATACATTGGGGATCCGGCAATCAGAGGCTCTCAATGACAACAGCACATAATCAGGAAATACTTTCTGCCCATTATAATGAATGGAGTTAAAACCACAGGGTATGTGCTGCATTTTCCACAGATGCTTGAAGGAGAAGTATTTGCAGGGATATAGGGAAAGAGCCGGCGAGTGGGACCCAACTGCATTGCTCTTCAAATGAGCTAGCAGAGACTTGTTGGGCCAAATGGACTCCTACTGTGCTGTACTATTCTACGATTGTATGCACTGTCTAACAGGCTGAGTTGCAGGCTCACCCCATTACAGTAACTAACTTAGAAAAGAACAAGGATAACGTCAGTCCATAAAAGGTTAAAATCTCCTTAAAATATATTCCACAGGTTGATAATTTTCAGGACTTTTAGATGAAAACGTCTTTCATAGACCTTAATAATGCAATGCTTTATGGGGATGACGTGATTCCCAGTTGTTCGGATCTCTTCTTAGAAATGAAGACAAAGTAATCTTGCCCTTGATTTATGTTATGGGTATTTTTTCATGATATAGCTAAGTGCCAGCGAGGGAAAAAAACAGAATGGTTGAAATGGCTGAAATGGCTAAAATACACATACCTTAACAAAACTGTGTCTTTTCCATGAGTCCCTGTAAAACTACTGTTGCCTAGCAACCCTGGACATTGTTTAATGTTGTTGTGATTTAGATCTGACATTCTACACACCAGAATGGTGGGAAATTGTGTAGAAAGAACATGTCCTCAAATTACTATATAAATGATGTGTCCATCTGTTTGAGTTGGGCTGTCAGTGGAACATTCGGGTGCCTATCTATTCTGTTCCTGTGTGGATTATTGGTGTTGTGCTGAACACATTGAAATTTATCTCATTTTCGTATATTCAACCACTTCACCTACTTTAACCTTGGTAATTCTTTAACCTGTCTGCAAGATCTCAAAATAATCACACTCTAGAATCTCTGCTTAACTTGCGAATCCCAGAAAGAAAATGTGACTTGTTGTTGATTTTCAACATATCACGAGCAATCTATGGACATTTGCTGTGTAAACTGCAGAATTGCTGGAACTCAATTGCAGCATTGAACAGTGCAGTGAATGGAAATTTACCTCCTCATCATATAATTATCAAAAATGAAATTGTGCATGATCTAGTGATAGAATTTACTACAAGGCCCACAGCTCAACTTGGACTCTGTAGCAGTCTCCCTCACATATGGGCAACAGCAGGAATTTTCCATTCTTTGCTTTGATTCTTAGAATTTGCCAATTAATAGAATCAGGTTTACTTTTTGCAAAAACTTTTCAGACCCTATCACTTTGCTACTACAGCATTTAGTTTCCCTAGTACTTCTTTAAAAGGCTCCACCTTTAACTAAACCCAGGAGAAAAACTGTAAGGAGTGGTACATGTACTCACTATTTATATATTATTAAGCATTTTACAGAGCAAAAGGAGACCATGGCCAAAGATGCCTCTTTAAG
This sequence comes from Heterodontus francisci, assembly GCF_036365525.1. Classification (NCBI taxonomy): domain Eukaryota; kingdom Metazoa; phylum Chordata; class Chondrichthyes; order Heterodontiformes; family Heterodontidae; genus Heterodontus; species Heterodontus francisci. Next base: position 174,297,077 of record NC_090372.1, on the reverse strand, counting down.
ATCTCTCCACCTAGTCCCATTGCTTTAACTTTTTTTCTTTTCCACTTTCCTTTTACAAGCTAGTTGGGGTTCTACTTCCACGCAGTTTTTAGTAGGACACATCACGTCATAGCAACCCTCTCCGGGTTATAATCTTAAATTTGTGCCCTGCAGCTTTCACTGACTGATCTGTGGACCTGGATTTTCTTGATTTTTCTTATCAAAATCGCTCATAAACCTTCACTACACTAAAGGAAAACAATTTTTCTGATCTTTCTTAATAACTAAAGCCTATCATCCCTGATATCATCATTGCAAATGTCTTGTACTCTCCCCATGACCTTAACATTTTTCCTAGCGTATGGTGCCCAAAACTGGACATAATAGTCTAATTTTGGCCTGTCCATTGCTCAGTAAAGGTTTGCCATTATCTCTTTGCTTTTACATTTCATGGCCCTATTTATTCAATCCAGGATCACATGCACTTTTTCATAACTTTATCAATTTATACTCCCACTTTTAAAGATTTATGCATTTTAAATGCTTAAGTTTCCCTGTTCCTCTTCTCATTTTAAAGCTTTACCTTTAGTGTATATCTTCTCTCCCTTTAATTACTACTAAAATTCTATCCATCAACTCAGCAGTGATGATGGGCCTTTTTATTCCTCCTAAAATGTATTAACTCACATTTCTTGGCATTAATCTTCATCCAACGTCCATCTGCCCAATCTACTAACCTAGATATGTCCTTCTTAAATAACTTATAATCTTTGTCATAATTAAACAAGCTTCCTATTTCTGTACTGTCTGAAAATGTTAATCTTGTACCTCTTGTAACGGAGTCTAGAACATTTATATATATTTAGAAGACAAATAGTCTTAACACTAACCCCTGGAGACACTTTTGTTTATATCCAACCAGTCTGAAAAACATCCATTAACCAATATTCTCTGTTTTCTATTCCTCATCTAAGCTCCTAACCATGCTATCACATTGCTTTTAAAACCATTAATCGCATCAACAATCCTTCGATGTGGCATCTTATTAAATATCTTTCAATATCTACATCCACATCCATTTCCACTGCATTTTCTTTATCAGTACACTTCATTATTTCTTTGAAGAACTATTCTATTTGTCAGACATAAGCTGCCTTTTACAAATCCATATTGCATATCCTTATCCCCTCCACCTTACCATCTCATGACCCTCTCTACTCCCATTGTCTCAGTCTCTGATCACTTCCTTTTGTTCCTCATGAAACATGACCCCCTCCTCCCTTCCAACTTACATCCCTCCACATTTGCCTCTGAAAAATTCTCTCCAAAGTCATTTTCCACTGTACTTTCAAATGTTCAAATATCTATCCTTTGGTCATTCGCTATGATACTTCTTCAGGTGTTGATAAGTTTAATCACTCCCTCAGCTCCACCTTTGATGTCCTAGTTCCCATTAAAAGCTTTACTTTCTTCCATTGTTCCTCCAGTGCGGCTCCCTCAAGTCCAAGGGGTACAAACTTAAATGTATCAGGTACACAACTCGGTTAAGAATCCATCTCCAGATCTGTTTGGACCACATCAAACACAATCAGCCCTTACACTTTTCAGCCAAAACCATTTCCACTCCAGGATCATCCTCAAATGCAAAGATAATTCCTGGCTTCTTTTGTCTACTATGAATTGTCTCTGTAAACCCCTCTCCCCTTGCTTCTCGATTTTCACCTTCAACAACAAGTGCAAACCACACAACATCCCTTCCTGGCCCCATCCTAACTGACATTGTAAATATTTCCATCTCCTCAGGTACTGTCCCTCTCCCTTCCAAAACTGCTGTTGTCAACCCTCTCCTCAAAAAGAAACACCATTCAATCTTCTGTCCTTGCAAACTTCCTCCCCATCATGAAGACTGTCTCCTTCCACCTCCAAAATGTTGCCTGTCAGAATCCCTATCTCAGCGCTACTGTTGCTTAAATCCTCATCCATGCCTTTGTTACCTCTGAACTATTCCAATAATCTCCTGTCTAGCCTTCCATTCTCCATGCTCCATAAACTCAACTCATCCCAAACTCAATGCCTCATATCCTAAATCGCACCATCCCTTCACTCTGTACATTTGATCTACATTGGCTCCCAGTCCTCCAAGGCCTCCAATTGTAAATTCCCATCTTGGGAATCCCTTCAGGACCTCACCCCTCCATATTTCTGTAACCTACTCCAGCTCGATAACCTTCTTGAAACTTTTCCTTCCTCCAACTCTGGTCTTTTGTTTTTTCCCCCATTCCCTTCACCCCACCGTTGGCAACCATGCCTTCAGCTGCCTAGGCCCTAAAATTTGGTGTTCCCTACCTAAATTTCTCCATCTCTCTCCTCCTTTAAGTCCCTCCTTAAAACTGATCTCGTTGATCAACCTTTTTATCTAATATCTGTTTTTTTGGCACTGTTTCAATTTTTGTCTGATTACATTCCTGTAAAGCTCCTTGGGATATTTTCCTATGTTAAAGATTCTCTATAAATATAAGTTGTTGTTAATTATATTGGCTTGTCTTGCATAGAGTTAGTCTTTTCATCCCATTTTGTCTTACTGAACAGAGATATTACATTGGCAACTCTCTAGTTCTTTGGCAGAACTTCCATATTCAAGTATGTTTGAAAGATTATCGCTAGAACCTCTGCTTTTGTCTCTGATTTTCTTCAGTATTCTAGGATACATGTAATTAGGGATGGGTGCCCTGACACTTTAAATTCCATCAAATATTTCCATATTTGTTCGTTAGTTATAATTATCCCACCTAATTCACTCACTAGCAAGGTGTCAGCCTTGATTCAGTTGGTAGCACTCACATCTCTGAGTCAGAAGGTCATGGGCTCAAGACCCACTCAAAATATTTGAGCCCGTAATCCAGGCTAATACTCCCTTGCTGCACTGTTGATAGTATCATTTTTCAGATAAGACATTATTTCATAGACCCCCTGGAAAGTCTATGTACTTCTGCAGACCCTAGTTTGAAAACCATTGTCCTATATTACAACAATGACAACACTTCCAAAAGTACTTCATTGATTGTGTGCGCTGCAACACATGATACTGGGAATGTAATTTAATGTTTATACATGGCAACACATCATACATGGAATGTAATTCAATGTTTATACAGTACAGACTCAGAATGTAATTTAAAATCACCAACATTAATAATTCAAAGTAGTGGCATATCAGTGCACCTTCCTCTTCTATTAACGTGTAATTGTTCACTGCACCCATTTGAGCAGTATTAACTAGCTGCTTACTTGTAGGCAGCAACATGTATGGTTTCTCACACTATCCACTTCCATCTTTGATAATATAAGGCTAGCATTAGGAACAAAAGATCAGGGTTAGAGTGATTTTATGTCAGATCAGTTGCATATTTCTGAGGCCCTCATGAAAAATGTAAAGGTCTTCAGCAAAGAAAAATAACAAGGACAAGAAACAGCACAAAGGGGCATACATATAATAGGCACTAACAGATCAAATAAAGAGGAATTTTAAGAGGAATTTCATAACACAGAGGAGAGTGAGAACATGGACTGGTTGAAGCATACACAGTTAATAAATGACAAGTGGCAATAAGTGGGCAATAAATGCTGGCCTAGCCAGTGATGCCTGCATCCCATGAATGAATAAAAAGAAAGTTAAGGATGGGGGTGGGGTTTGGTGTATACATGAGGGAGAAAGAAAGAAAGAGTAGGATATGGGACAAGATTAGAAGATGTAATCAGAATGAGAGGAGACTCAGGAGGAGTATAAACACCGGTATAGGCCAGTTGGGTGGAATGGCCTGTTTCTGTGCTATAGATACTATATAATTCTATCTGAACGCAGATCCTGAGAGCATAGCATTGACATGACCCACAGCCATGTGGTTGACTCTTAACTGCCCTCTGAAATGGCTTAGCAAGCCACTCAGTTGTTAAGGGGCAATTAGGGATGGACAACAAATGCTGGCTTTGCCAGAGACACCCACATCCCATGAAAGAATAAAAAAAGTACAAAGCTAGTCAATAATCAGTGGCTATTGAAACGTGAGTGCCATATAATTTGAAAAATATTTAAACAACAGTGCAAAGATTCTCCAACTGAAATTATTGCCAAAGGAATCAATACTTTTTTACTTATTAAGATGATTTTTAGTAAAAGAAAACACTGTTTTAAAATGCATCTATAATAAGCCTATGGTTAATACTGTCCAAATAAACAATTTACCTCAATGCCAATGTAAAGCTATAATTTACAATACAGTTAGACTAGCAAATTGTTACCACAGAACAGTAAATTTTTATTTTTGTAAGAGTTATAGAAATGAAAATAATCACTTACATATTTTAGATGCTAAATCTGTATCATAAATAATTACAAAAAGCCCCAGGAAAATTGTCCAGCTATTCTTGGTTCATTACTGTACAAGAATCTTGATGAGCTCTTGGAGGGAGGAGCTATTAACTAATCCCTAAAGTCCAAAGCAAGCAGGCAGCAGCACTGAGATCTGAACACCATGGAGCTGTGTCAAGGATTAGTGGGTATTAACGAGGACTTCAAACAGAGCCTTTCCTAATATGATTTTGATCTTCGAACACACAAACCATTTAGTTCAACTATAAATGATGCGTGAAATTCATTGCAGCACATTAAACTTAGATATACACTTGATAGAAAGGCCTAAATTATAATGCAAATGGTAACCCCATTAAAGTGAATGGGTTATAACTGATGTTACAATTGTAAAATTGAAGTCAAATTGTCTGGTAGCTGCAGAAACTTTTATTCGCCCTGATATTCCTCTGAGAGCACAACAAGAAGGCTCAGTCTCCCACACAACAGGGAAGAAAAAGGCAATGGTATCCGATGCAATGTTACCCTAAGATTCTCCAGGTTTACCCAAAAAGACAGGTTGGCCTGGTGCCAATGAGCAGGGCCATGGAAAGGAAGAGAGATGGGATTGCTCAAGCTCTCCTGTCTAAATTTCTTCGTTCATTTTCAGGGATACCAGAATGAGCTGGTCTTAGGCCTTGCAGACCAGAAGGCCTGAGGGAGCCAAACAGCAAAGCAAAGGAGGCCTTTTTGCTCATTTCTGCAGCTTTGCCATTGATCTACAATAGCAGTTTGAAGGCTGTGGTCGCCAGCATAGTTTCAGGCCTCTCAGGAGTGCATCCAGCTGTCCACACGTCATGATCCACCAAGTTCAGGCCTGGAGAGAGGCAATACACTTTGGGTGTACCTTGCCTGCTCACAGGCTAGGCAAAGTAGGCGCAAAATATCAAGAACTGAACCTGAATATCACAGTATATAACTGTCTATGTGTTTGTGGGGAGCAATTGGACATCCTCATTAGGGACAGTGTGGCCTCGATATTTACAGGGAGGCAAGGAGATGCAGGTGATGCTGAAAGCATCCAAAGAACCCAGCAATGGACATGGATGAACTTAATGGCCTGGTCACCGGGCAGGAGAAAACACTCTTGAGGACAGTTCTGGCAATCAGGAGGTGGGAGTGGGAGGTCAGAATCTGGAAAGGAGGAAATTGGGAATTGGGGGAGGTCGGAGATCAGGAGGGGTGGAGGCCGGCAATCGGGAGGACTAGGGGGAGGCTGCCGATCAGAGCTGGGGGAGGCCAAGACTTCCTTGAAGGTCTGGTACATCCAGCCTCTGGCCTCTGTTTCACTGCTGAGTTTCCCAACCCTTGGGAATCCAATCCTGCATCAGTTAACTTCAAGTTGGGCTCCCAATTACACTGTAGGAGCCCTATTTAAACATGTTAATAGGTATTCCACCACTCTATGGCAGGACTCTTGGACAGCCCAAAATCCAGCACCATAACAATAGCGGCAGCCACATACGCACAAGATTGAGATTGCATTCTACGCATTCATCGACCTTCTCCTTCTGTCAATCGGGGGTTAATATGAAGACCTCTGTTTTTGAGTGTTGTCATTTTATAGCTAAATTAGTCCCGAGAAAAAGTCTGCACTTGGTGTGGCAAAGTTCATTCTGCTGGTTTTAAAAATGTGATGTATGTTTAATACAGCAGTATTTGTTTTATTATCAGACGACCAATTAGTCATTATTTGGAGGAGAACCTAATTCACTTAGTTAATTCAGTCATGATAAAATTCTTAAGATATATGTATTATAAATCCTAATACTGCCATGGAACTAAAAGCACTGCGCATGAAGAAAGAAAAATAACTCAATAATCTAAAATACAACCTTGGAAGACATATGGTAATAATCCAAAACTAACAGTGGCACATCAAAAGTGCTGGATAAATGCAAGTTGATGTTGTCACAGAGCTAGCACCAATGGTACCCTTCTGATATTGATGTCAGAAGCAATGTGTATATCTAAATCAGCTTCACAAAGTATTTTGAGCTATGCTAAGGAGCTTATAGTTCACATTGACAGTACAGTACTTCTTATCCTTGTTCATTTCAAAGCTGAAAGTACTCTAGGTATAAAGCGTTTTTACCCAAGCTAAGGAGCATGGGTAAGATTGTCACCTTTAAAGGTTGAGAAGCTACAACAACAACAGTAACTTATATTTATATAGCACTTTAAAGTGATAATACGTCCCAAGACACTTTTCAGGAGCATTATAAAACCAAGTATGACACCGAGCTGCAAAAGGAGATATTAAGTCAGAGGATCAAAAGTTTGGTCAAAAAGATAGGTTTTAAGGAGTGTCTTAAAGGAGGAAGCTGAGGTGGAGAGGCGGAGAGGTGTCGGGTGGATATTCCAGAGCTTGGGGCCTAGGCAACTGAAGGCGTGTCCACCAATGGTTGAGTGATTGAAGTCAGGGTGCACAAGAGGCCAGAGTTAGAGGAGCGCAGATATCTTGGAAGGTTGTGAGGCTGGAGGAGATTACAGAGATAGGAAGGGGCGAAGCCATGGAGGGATTTGAAAACAAGGATGAGAATTTTAAAATCAAGGCGTTGCTTGACCAGCAGCCAGTGTGTGTGCTCAGCAAACACAGGGGTGATAGGAGTTAAGACAAAGGCAGCAGAGTTTTGGAATTAACATCAAGCTTACGGAGAGTATAATGTGGGAGACCAGACAGAGGGCATTGGAATAGTCAACCTTGATTCCCCCTCACTGTGGTTGACAGGGCCCTCAACGGTGTCCGGCCCATTTCCCGCACCTCTACCCTCACCCCTTCCCCTCCCTCCCAGAACCGCGACAGGGTTCCCCTTGTCCTCACTTTCCACCCCACCAGCCTCCACATCCAAAGGAATGTGAAGGGGACTGTCAGAGAATACAGCAGAATATAGATAGATTGGAGAGTTGGGCAGAGAAATGGCAGATGGAGTTCAATCAGGGCAAATGCGAGGTGATGCATTTTGGAAGATCCAATTCAAGAGTGAACTATACAGTAAATGGAAAAGTCCTGGGGAAAATTGATGTACAGAGAGATTTGGGTGTTCAGGTCCATTGTTCACTGAAGGTGGCAACGCAGGTCAATAGAGTGGTCAAGAAGGCATACGGCATGCTTTCCTTCATCGGACGGGGTATTGAGTACAAGGGTTGGCAGGTCGTGTTACAGTTGTATAAGACTTTGGTTCGGCCACATTTGGAATACTGCGTGCAGTTCTGGTCGCCACATTACCAAAAGGATGTAGATGCTTTGGAGAGGGTGCAGAGGAGATTCACCAGGATGTTGCCTGGTATGGAGGGCGCTAGCTATGAATAGAGGTTGAGTAGATTAGGATTATTTTCATTAGAAAGACGGAGGTTGAGGGGGGACCTGATTGAGGTGTACAAAATCATGAGAGGTATAGACAGGGTGGATAGCAAGAAGCTTTTTCCCAGAGTGGGGGATTCAATTACTAGGGGTTACGAGTTCAAAGTGAGAGGGGAAAAGTTTAGGGGGGATATGCATGGAAAGTTCTTTACGCAGAGGGTGGTGGGTGCCTGGAACGCATTACCAGCGGAGGTGGTAGACGCGGGCATGATAGCGTCTTTTAAGATGTATCTAGACAGATACATGAATGGGCAGGAAGCAAAGAGATACAGACTCTTAGAAAATAGGCGACATGTTTAGATAGAGGATCTGGATCGGCGCAGGCTTGGAGGGGCGAAGGGCCTGTTCCTGTGCAGTAATTTTCTTTGTACTTTGTTCTTTGATAGTCCGCCATTTCTGCCACCTCCAGCGTAATGCCACCACCAAACGCATCTTCCCCTCCCCTCCCCTGTCAGCATTCCAAAGGGATTGTTTACTCTGTGACATCCTGGTCCATTCCTCCATTACCCCCGACACCTCATCCCCTTCCCACGGCACCTTCCCGTGCAATCACAGGAGGTGTAATGCCTGCCCCTTTACCTCCTCTCTCCTCATTATTCAAGGCCCCTAACACTCCTTTCAGGTGAAGCAGCGATTTACTTGTACTTCTTTCAATTTAGTATACTGTATTTGCTGCTCACAATGTGATCTCCTCTAGATTGGGGAGACCAAACGCAGACTGGCTAACCATTTTGCGGAACACCTCCGCTTAGTCTGAAAACATGACCCCGAGCTTCTGGTTGCTTGCCATTTCAGCACTCCCTCTGCTTTCATGCAAACATTTCTGTCTTTCACCTGCTCCAGTGTTCCAGTGAACAACAACACAAGCTCGAGGAGCAGCACCTGATCTTTCGATTAGGTATTCTACAGCCTTGCGGACTGAACATTGAGTTCAAAAACTGCAGAGCATCACTGGCCTGTTTTTATGCTTTATTTTTTAACCATGTGCCTGTTTTTCAGGTAGTCAGAGCTGCTCATTACTCTGCTATTCAACACTCTCTCTGGACTAATGCTTTGTCTTTCACTTCAAGCATTAACACACTCTTTGCCTTTGTCCCAGGACAGCTTTGTTATTTCATTTCTCCTGCCCTCTGTCCTATCAAACAGCTTCACCTTTGTTCTCTTCCCTACCCCCTCCCCTTCATCTACTTAAAACTTCATTCTTTTGTAACCTTTGCCAGTTCTGATGACAGGTCACTGAGCTGAAATGTTAACTCTGCTTCTCTCTCCACCGATGCTGCCAGACCTGCTGAGTATTTCCAGGACTTTTTGTTTTTATTTCAGATTTCCATCATCTGCAGTATTTTGCTTTTATTATATTGGAATAGTCAAGTTGCGAGGTAATGAAGGCATGAATGAGGGTTTCAGCAGCAGATGAGCTGAGACAGGGGCGAAGTTGGGTGATGTTATCGAGGTGGAAATTTGTGATGGCACGAATATGAGTTGGAAGCTCATCTCAGAGTCAAATGTAACACCAAGGTTTTGAACAAACTGGCTTATTCTCAAATTGTTGTCAAGGAGAGGAATGGAGTCAGTAGCTACAGAACACTGTTTGGTGCAGGGACTGAAAACAATGGCTTCAGTCTTCCCAATATTTAATTGGAGAAAATTTATGCTCATCCAGTACTGGATGTTGGATAAGCTGCTTGATAATTTAGCAACAGTGGAGGAGTTGAGAGAAGTAGTGGTGAGGTAGAGCTTAGTGTCATTAGCATGCATGTGAAACGAACGCTGTGCTTTCGGATGATGTCGCCGAGGGGCAGCATGTAAACGGGAAATAGGAGGTTGCCAAGGATTGATCCTTGAGGGACACCAGAGGTAACAATGCGGGAGCAGGAAGAGAAGCCATTGCAAGTGATTCTCTGACTACGATTAGAGAGATAGGAATGGAAACAGATAAGAGCAGTCCCACCCAGCTGCACGACAGTGGAGAGGCGTTGGAGGAGGATGGTGTAATCAACCACGTCAAAGGCTGCAGGCTGGTCGAGAAGGACGAGGGGGGAAAGTTTACCTTTGTCACAGTCACATAGGATCTCATCTGTGATTTTCATAAGAGCTTTTTTCGAACTGTGGCAGGGATGGAAACTTGATTGGAGGGAATCAAACATGGACTTTTGAGAAAGATGGGAATGGATTTGGGAGAAGCTAAGACAAGAACATTCATTAAAGTGGTGAAAGATAAATACAGGGTTAGAACGAATAACAAATACAATATCTCGGCAGAAGGCATTAAAGGATGCAGTAAAACAATAAACAATTGGAGTGTTGAATGGAAGGATTATGTTTTGCTGTTGTAGGCCTGAGGCCTGCTGACACTACCTTTTGTACTTTTTTTCTGTTTTTCATTTTACTTCTGCCTTGCTTTTGCTTTGCTTTTAACTTAAAAAAAAACCTGTATTAAACCTGGAGTGAATTTTTAAAGGTTACTTCGTAGACATTGATTTAAAACTAAGTGTGATTGTACTCTGATTAAGTCAAGTAATTAATCAATTATGTAATCAATTGGCAATTAATAGTATGAACTTGTTTTTCTCCAAAAACTTTTACTTTTTGTTTTCATGATGGTCAGGCCCGGCCATGCACAGCTGTTGTTTTGTCAAAACTACTGTTTTTCTCTTCTTGAAAATAACAGTTGCTTTCTCATTGTTTAAACAGAAGTCAGTTCTTATGGTATTCGATGACCCTTGAACTACAAGCTAGGACAACGGACAACATTGCACATGGGATGGTCCACTATGGTGTGGTATCAGAAGATGGAGTTTAATTGATGGACAGTATAACCTAAGTTATGCCAGGTGAGAGACACCATCAAAGAATGTGTCAACAGTCTGAATGGTCGCGTAGTGCCTGTAAGAAGAATTTGATAAGGACTCATGGTGTCAGACTCTTGTTTTGAGAACGCCTGATGGAGGCCTCAGAAAGCTGGCATGGAGCCAGAAATTGGACTTAAAGGGACACAGCATCCAACATTCGGGGTTGCAGCCGGAATCAAGCACTAGTAAAGCACTGAAGACTACGAAGGAAGTGTCGTTGACAGAGTGACTGACCGGAGAGTCCACCCCCATGCAAGGTTCTCCGGAGACTTGGTGGTGTATGTACCAAGGGGAACACTGTACCATTTTAGGGAACTGTTGCAAACAGACTAATTTGGGCTTATAGCAGTGCAAAATAAGATTTTTTGTCTTTCTATACTCTTTTCCTTCCTTTCTTTTCAATAAAATTATCTTTCCTTTTTTATCATTAATAATTATATAATAATTACTTAATAATTGCTCAATAAATATCTGTTTTACACATTATTTGTTGTTGACTCACTCATTCCTGTTACGTCTAGAGTACAGATCCGAACCTAAGTGAGACTATGCGGCAGACTCTCATGCCCTATACTGAAGTCCAACCAACAACACTTATATACTGACTTTAATGTAGTACATATCCCAAGGGGTCTTACCTGTGTAATTATCCCACAAGTGTACATGACCCTCATTCATTGGTATTGATGGCCAGATTTTCTATATAAGCCAGTAACTTTGAGATCGGAGATCTGAGATTAGGTACAATTCAACAGTTGTTGGAGGAATAAAAGCTGTTTTTTTTCACTTTATTCCGTGGTTCATATACATAATCCAATTGATGGGTGAGTTAGTATTTAATTCACAATACTGAAGATAACTGAAGTTTATTCGAACTATATAGTGTCCTACACATTGATTAATTTAATTATTCATAGTGCTATTATGTGGCAATTACACTATCAAAACAAAAAAATTAAATTTTGTTGAATCATTTTTATCAGTTACAGCAGTGACCATGAAGAGGCAGATGAGATGCTTGTTGCAAAATAATAGTGGACTTAGATGAAACTGGACTAACTATTATGGATGCTGACTTCAAAGTTATTGTTACTGACAATTGCTTGACAGGGTCAATCTCCTCTAAGAAACAAGTGAGAGAATCTTGAGTGACTTGCCAAAACCTACCAGGGGAAGGAACAGAGGAACCATGCCCCAACAGTCTTTTTTGATACTGGTTATGTCTTGCCAACCCCTGCCCTCCCCTCATCTCCTTCTCTGCTCCAAACCCTGATATGCTCACAAATCTATATATGATGGTGATTCTGTTAATCATGTCCACATACACAAGTGCACACAGACGCTATTTTTTATAGAAGGCAAAAAATTCCCCCTTGTTCGTTGCTACAAATTGTCGCAGCGCTCAGGAGTGCCATTTTCTGACCTCTGGAGAGAATGAACATACCAATTCCCGGAATACATGCTGTCAACCAGAAACTGTACTGTTTCCATGGCAACTCATCTTTTGATTCTGGGACAATTTTTAAATAAAATGCTTTAAGAATAGCACTGAGAGGCACTTACCATTGCTTTCAGATGCCTACTCTTGATATCCTTCTGTACAGACATCCCGCAGTAGTGCACAAAAGGAAATCTAAGGAAGGCATTCTCAGGTAGGGCTCTCTGAGAACCATAATACAATTTGTTTCTGTCAAGTGCGTAGAGCAATAAGGGTTACTTTAAACGTAAAATTTGACAATCCTACTCACATCCTGACCTTGGAAAATATAAATTAGTTCATTTAAATCAATCAAGTTAATAACTCATTTTTTAGGATTATTGAAACTAAAAGTTAGCTGTCACATTTACTGACAGCATTAAAACAGAGAGAACAGTAGAGACAGAGGGTGTAGCAAAGGATTTGGAATAGGATTTAGACCAACTCAGCAACTGTCAAACTACAAATGGAATTTAACACTGAAAAATGAAATGTTTTATGCAGTGCTCAAAAATATAAAGGTCACAAGTACAAAATTAATGAGCCTGAATTATTACGGGAGATTTAGAAACAAGTGTCCTCATCACTTTCAATATCGAAACATTGTGCTGTTTAAAAAAGCTAATCAAATTCTGACATACATAGCCTGAACAGTAGAGCTCAATGCCAGGATTTTCTTCTACTATCCTGTCCAAAATTGGAGAATGAGGGAAAATCTGCCATCTCACTACCTGTGTTGTATTTCCCTCCTGCCAGCCCCACTAGGTCCTACACTGGTCTCTCCTTCCATATTTGTCACATGTAAATGGTGGCAGGGTGAGGGGCGGGAAGGTGCCTGGGTCCCCAGAAATTTCCCTTCTATGCACATTTGTTACCACCACTTTCTGGAGCTGCTTTGAGAAATGTAGAGAGAGACAGGCTCCTCATGGAGGAGAGATGCTTACAGCGACCTCCTCTGACTCTGGTCTGGCCCCCAACATTTTCCTGCTGAAGGCCCTGGTTATAGCCAAGGTTTCAGTGGGTCATTTCACTTCGCCCTTTCAAGGTGGGTCAACAGTTCTTCTAATGCTGTCCTGGAGTCGCCACTGTACCACCATTGAGATTGTCCTCTTTGAACAGGCAGTCTTCTCCTGAGTGACAGGAACCTCAGCGGGGTCTCACAGTGCATCACAGATGAGCCCTAATCACAGGAAATAGAATAGGGTTGGGGTGGATTCAGAGAGGAAGGTTGAAATGATGTCCCACAATTTTCGTTACTGAATTTCAGTTACCACTGATTTCCTGTTTGCAGAATTTATATGACAGAAGGCTTCGCCACCCAAATTTTCTGTTATTGTCAACCACACTCATGGAGGGAGATATTCAAAGAACAAAGAACAAAGAAAATTACAGCACAGGAACAGGCCCTTCGGCCCTCCAAGCCTACGCCGATCCAAATCCTCTATCTAAACCTGTCGCCTATTATCTAAGGGTCTGTATCTCTTTACTTCCTGCCCATTCATGTATCTGTCTAGATACATCTTAAAAGACGCTATCGTGCCCGCGTCTACCACCTCCGCTGGCAATGCGTTCCATGCACCCACCACCCTCTGCGTAAAGAACTTTCCACGCATATCCCCCCTAAACATTTCCCCTTTCACTTTGAACTCATGTCCCCTTGTAATTGAATCCCCCACTCTGGGAAAAAGCTTCTTGCTATCCACCCTGTCTATACCTCTCATGATTTTGTACAGCTCAATCAGGTCCCCCCTCAACCTCCGTCTTTCTAATGAAAATAATCCTAATCTACTCAACCTCTCTTCATAGCTAGCGCCCTCCATACCAGGCAACATCCTGGTGAACCTCCTCTGCACCCTCTCCAAAGCATCCACATCCTTTTGGTAATGTGGCGACCAGAACTGCACGCAGTATTCCAAATGTGGCCGAACCAAAGTCTTATACAACTGTAACATGACCTGCCAACCCTTGTACTCAATACCCCATCCGATGAAGGAAAGCATGCCGTATGCCTTCTTGACCACTCTATTGACCTGCGTTGCCACCTTCAGGGAACAATGGACCTGAACACCCAAATCTCTCTGCACATCAATTTTCCCCAGGAATTTTCCATTTACTGTATAGTTCATTCTTGAATTGGATCTTCCAAAATGCATCACCTCGCATTTGCCCTGATTGAACTCCATCTGCCATTTCTCTGCCCAACTCTCCAGTCTATCTATATTCTGCTGTATTCTCTGACAGTCCCCTTCACTATCTGCTACTCCACCAATCTTAGTGTCGTCTGCAAACTTGCTAATCAGACCTCCTATACTTTCCTCCAAATCACTTATGTATATCACAAACAACAGTGGTCCCAGCACGGATCCCTGTGGAACACCACTGGTCACACGTCTCCATTTTGAGAAACTCCCTTCCACTGCTACTCTCTGTCTCCTGTTGCCCAGCCAGTTCTTTATCCATCTAGCTAGTACACCTTGGACCCCATGCGCCTTCACTTTCTCCATCAGCCTACCATGGGGAACCTTAGCAAACGCCTTACTGAAGTCCATGTATACGACATCTACAGCCCTTCCCTCATCAATCAACTTTGTCACTTACTCAAAGAATTCTATTAAGTTGGTAAGACATGACTTTCCCTGCACAAAACCATGTTGCCTATCACTGATAAGCCCATTTTCTTCCAGATGGGAATAGATCCTATCCCTCAGTATCTTCTCCAGCAGCTTCCCTACCACTGACGTCAGGCTCACCGGTCTATAATTACCTGGATTATCCCTGCTACCCTTCTTAAACAAGGGGACAACATTAGCAATTCTCCAGTCCTCTGGGACCTCACCCGTGTTTAAGGATGTTGCAAAGATATCTGTTAAGGCCCCAACTATTTCCTCTCTCGCTTCCCACAGTAACCTGGGATAGATCCCATCCGGACCTGGGGACTTGTCCACCTTAATGCCTTTTAGAATACCCAACACTTCCTCCCTCCTTATGCCGACTTGACCTAGAGTAATCAAACATCTGTCCCTAACCTCAACATCCGTCATGTCCCTCTCCTCGGTGAATACCGATGCAAAGTACTCATTTAGAATCTCACCCATTTTCTCTGACTCCACGCATAACTTTCCTCCTTTGTCCTTTAGTGGGCCAATCCTTTCTCTAGTTACCCTCTTGCTCCTTATATATGAATAAAAGGCTTTGGGATTTTCCTTAACCCTGTTTGCTAAAGATATTTCATGACCCCTTTTAGCCCTCTTAATTCCTCGTTTCAGATTGCGCCTACAATCCCAATATTCTTTCAAAGCTTCGTCTTTCTTCAGCCGCCTAGACCTTATGTATGCTTCCTTTTTCCTCTTAGCTAGTCTCACAATTTCACCTGTCATCCATGGTTCCCTAATCTTGCCATTTCTACCCCTCATTTTCACAGGAACATGTCTCTCCTGCACGCTAATCAACCTCTCTTTAAAAGCCTCCCACATATCAAATGTGGATTTACCTTCAAACAGCTGCTCCCAATCTACATTCCCCAGCTCCTGCCGAATTTTGGTATAGTTGGCCTTGCCCCATTCATTCCTTCTAAGACTCATTGTAGTATCCCAATTTTACTAACTTCTTTCACGACTTCAAACTGTGGCATTCCTTATATCCCTCGTTCGTCCTCTTACAATCACTAGGCTTTTAATACTCAAGTTTTGCATTACCTAAGCACTACATTCCAAATTATTGTCTCTTTACTTTCATTCTTTGTGGGCTTTCATACTGTCCTGCACTTTGGGCATGGGCCCTTCACCTTGGTTTATCAATAAATGAAAGGATTCAGGTTTAGGTTCCTGCTGAAAGTGAATGTTACAGTTCACTGGCTGGGATAAGCCACCTGGATAATATTGTGAGGGCAGTACATGTTTTTATGTTTTTTCAGATTTTTCTCCTCTTACATCTCCACTGCTAACATAACAGGTATAATCAAGTCAAAGGCAGTGTCTCACGTTGGGCTCCAGATTCACAAAACTAAGTCTTGTCCAAGTGATCGTCCTTTATTTGGGAGCCTAGGTCAACTTATTCAACTGTGGAAGACATCAGAGTTGAACCCACTCCTGTCTATGCTTGTGGACTTTCAAGCAAGGTCTTAATAGAGTGAACAAGATGACTTTTCTCCTGATGAAAATTGTAGTGTTTTCATCAGAACATTTGGGTGAATCTTGGACCTTCCTAGGCTGTCTGGTTTAGTATTACATCATGGTGTGCTCTTACACACTCAGCTATTTGGGAAACCCGCTGTACTTATATTTTATTAAAAATTCACAAAACACACATATGGTCAGTAAGAGATTTTGTTCTCTGATTTGGCACGATTCCACAAAAGGATCTGTGTCAGTCTTCTTACTTAATAATTTAAATTTACAGCAACACAAACTAGAAATGCCCCTGAAATTAGAAATGTTCTCTACGGGCATTCCTTTCCAGTGCTCAGGATTAAACTCAATTGATATTCATTATCCACACTGTTTACTGCAATACTCTGAACAGAATATAGTTTTATAAGAAACCTGATTACAAGTGATGCAAATGATAATAAAATTCACCCTTAAGTACCATGTTCTGGCAGTCCTAAGCTACCAAATATTGAATGCTTACAATATCATGGTTATAATTAGCCTGTTCTTACTATTTTTTTCACTTGTTATTGCTAGTACCGATAGTAAGTTGGTTATTTGACAATGATCCATTGACATAGTCACCACACATTTGCATTTTCCACAATGTTAAATACAGTGAGTGCTTAACATATTCCTCGTAATGACTAAAACGTCAATTAAACTAATAAGTAATTTAATTTTAATTAAGCAAAGTCGAAGTCAAGTCTTTTCTGGACAGCTTTTCAAAGCATAGTGGGAATCTTTTAGCATACAGACTGCAGCTGCCAATTGGACAAACATTTCCCGGTCAGAAGAAACAATCAGGGAACATCATGTATTTAACTATGCTGAGAATGTTACACCAATATTAATAAAGTTACGGCCACGTCGTGAGGGGTTTGCTGGTTCCACTGTTCAATTCCCACCTGGCCACAGCAAGTGTTTTTGTTATGAGGGTACTGAGTTTGGATGATCAGCCATGATCGTAATGAATGGCGATGCAGGCTCGAAGGGCCGAAAGGCCTACTCCTGTTCCTATATTTCTATGTTTCTATGTTTCTATGTTTAACCCCTTTGTGTTTTATTTGTCAAGAAAACAGACGACGACAGATTTTCTTGGAGGTTTAAAACAGAAAACCAATTATTTATTGATCAATACGCCTTAACCCGAAACTGTCACAATCACATCCACTCACACATTCACTTGCGCACACACGCACACAAGAGACAAATAGAGAGGAAAAAGGGTAAGTAGGTTTAAGTGGGGGTAGGTTTCGGGGGTCACGGTAAATCTGTTGAACTCAAGTTCTTGCTGATTACAGGCCTGAGGTGTTTGTCGATTTCCCTCTTGGTTGAAAGTTCAGTTGACGACAGTTGAATTCACTGCTATATAAGTATAGATGTAGAATACGTCCCTTCTGCCTGGCTGGAAAGAAGCTTCTTGGATGCTTCTTTCTAGAAACATAGAAAAAAGGAGCAGGAGTAGGCCATTCGGCCCTTTGAGCCTGCTCCGCCATTCATGATGATCATGGCTGATTATCCAACTCAGTAACCTGTTCCCGCTTTCCCCGATATCCTTTGATCTCTTTCGCCCCAAGAGCTATATCTAACTCCTTCTTGAAAACATACAACGTTTTGGCCTCAACTGCTTTCTGTGGTAGTGAATTCCACAGGCTCACCACTCTCTGGGTGAAGTAATTTCTCCTCATCTCAGTCCTGAAAGGTTTACCCCGCAACCTCAGACTATGGCCCCTGGTTCTAGACTCCCCCACCATCAGAAACATCCTTCCTGCATCTACCCTGTCAAGTCCTGTTAGAATTTTATAGGTTTCTATGAGATCCCCCTCACTCTTCTGAACTCCAACGAATATAATCCTAACCAACTCAATCTCTCCTCTTACGTCAGTCCCACCGTCCCAGGAATCAGTCTGGTAAATCTTCGCTGCACTCCCTCTATAGCAAGAACATCCTTCCTCAGATAAGGAGACCAAAACTGCACACAATATTCCAGGTGTGGCCTCATCAAGGCCTTGTGTAATTGCAGCAAGACATCCCTGCTCCTGTACTCGCATCCTCTCGCTATGAAGGCCAACATACCATTTGCCTTTTTTACCACCTGTTGCATGTGCATGCTTACCTTCAGCGACTGGTGTACGAGAACACCCAGGTCTCGTTGCATATTCCCCTCTCTCAGTTTATAACCGTTCAGATAATAATCTGCCTTCCTGTTTTTGCTACTAAAGTGGATAACCTCACATTTATCCATATTATACTGCATCTGCCATGCATTTGCCCACTCACTCAACTTGTCCAAATCACCCTGAAGCCTCTCTGCATCCTCCTCACAACTCATCCTCCCACCCAGTTTTGTGTCATCTGCAAATTTGGAGATATTACATTTAATTCCCTCATCGAAATCATTAATGTATATTGTGCATAACTGGGGTCCTAGCACCGATCCCTGCGGTGCCCCACTAGTTACTGCCTGCCATTCGGAAAAAGACCATTTATTCCTACTCTTTGTTTCCTGTCTGCCAACCAATTTTCTATCCATCGCAATACACTACCCCAATCCCATGCGCTTTACTTTTACATGCTAATGTCTTGTGTGGGACTTTGTCGAAAGCATTCTGAAAGTCCAAATAAACCACATCCACTGGCTCCCCCTCATCAACTCTACTCGTTACATCTTCGAAGAATTCTAGTAGATTTGTCAAGCATGATTTCCCTTTCGTAAATCCATGCTGACTCTGTCTGATTCTACCACTGTTCTCCAAGTGCTCTGCTATAAAATCTTTGATAATGGACTCTAGAATTTCCCCCACTACCAAAGTCAGGCTGACTGGTCTATAATTCCCTGATTTCTCTCTACCTCCCTTTTTAAATAGTGGGGTTACATTAGCTACCCTCCAATCTGTAGGACCTGTTCCAGAGTCTATAGAATCTTGGAAGATGACCACCAATGCATCCACTATTTCTAGAGCCACTGGATGTCTCTGGATGTCTCTCTCTCTCTCTTCAAGGGCTGCCCTTTTAAGGTAGAAAGTATGTCACATCATCTTCTGGTAGGAGATGCTTTGCTCTCTCCCCCATGGTGATCACACAATGGCCCAGGATGAGAATAATCTGGTTATGATGTTGTCACTTAACACCTTCTTTGTTTCAGAAGAACCCATTCAATTCGGGAAGGTTTCAGGATGGGTGTGGGATGGGTGCAATTGACACCTCTTGGATTTGAAGATATTCCTTTGTCCCCTGTCAGACAGTTTGAATGTACAAAGGCCAAGTCCTTTACCTTTGGTGGCCATTTTGGAGCACACTGTTCACTTTTTAAAAGAAAAGGTAAATTTTTTTAAAAGCCAAAGTCAATTATTATAGCTCTTCAGTTTTAGTCCATAATTTTTCATCATCGCACTTCTTGTATGCATGACAATACCACAAAAAATTCTCGATCATGGGGGTAATTTTTACACTGAGCAGGGTGTTGTAAACATTGGTGGTTGCAGATTAGCTGTCAGTTATACACCTAACCCAATTGTCCAATCTGTTGACTTCAACAGAAAGTAAAATTGGGCAGAGTGTATAGGGGCAGCTGATTCACAACTGTCAGTTCTATGCTCCTGCACAAAGCGAAAATTACTCTTCACGTGTGACAGCAATGTTAAGAGAATGGCCATGTGTGGCTGAAGGAGTCGAAGGTGGAGACAGGGGTTGAGGGAGGGGAGAAGATTGAGAAAGTTGGTAGGAGGGTGAGTTCAGGTGAAGATTGAAACTAAGAATTGTTTACTGAAGAGAATGAAAGCAGAAAGGAGGAAGGTGATTTTAGGTGAGAAATGGATCTGGAAGGAAATGGATAATGAAGATCTTAAGAACAAGTGGGTTGATACAGGGTAAAATGATCAGCAATGGAAAGGGAACTGGAAGATTAAGGGGCAGGTTTAAACTAAATTGGCAGCATTTGGGCACCAGCATATAGAAGTAGAAAAGGGGAATGAGGTGCATAAAGGAGTACGAGTGTTGGACACTACTAAAGAAGGAAGTAGCACCATATTAGATAGAAGCAGACTAAGAATGACTACAAGAATAACAAAGGCAGCATTACAATGCATGTATGCAAATGCACAATGGGTGGTGAATAAGGTTAGTAAGCTACAAGCATGAATAGGCATGTAGAAATATGAGGTTGTTGCAATCAAGCAACCATGACTTAAAAATGGTGAGGACTGGGTGCTTAATATTCAAGGATAGAAAGTGTTCAGAAAAGATAGGGAAGGAAGAAAGGGAGGTGGGGTGGAAATACTGATTAGGGAATACATTGTGGTGTTGGATAGAGTGAATGTCCTTGAGGGGGCAAGGACAGAATCCATTTGCTTAGAGTTGTGAAGCAAAAAGGATATGAACATGCTATTGGGTATTCTATAGGCCTCCAAGTTGTGTGTGTGTGAGAGAGAGGAGCAAATCTGCAAGGAAATGAGAGAGATGTGCAAGAACTATGCAGTGGTGATATTAGGGGACTTTAATTACCCAAATATTGATTGGGATAATGTTAAAGTAAAAGTTAAGGAGGGGAAGGTACTTCCGAAATACATTCAGGAGAACTTCCTTGACCAGTATGTTCTTGGTCCACTAGGAAGGAGGCATTGCTGGATCTGGTGCTGGGGAATGAGGTGGGCCAAGTGGATCAAGTGTTGTGGGGGAACACTTGGGTAAGAATGATTATTGTATCATGAGGTTTCGAGTAGTAATGGAGAAGAGCATAAAACAATCTAAAGTAGAACTACTAAATTGGAAGAGGGCTAACTTCAGTGAGATGAGAGGGGATCTGGCCAGGGTAATAAGGAATCAACGACTGACAGAAAAAAACTGTAAATGAACAATGGGTGTTCTTTCAGAAGGAGATGTTTCAGGTACAGGCTCGGTACATTCCAACAAGAGGATAAGGTAAGGGAACCAAAAATCAGGCTCCTTGGATGATGAGGGAGATACAGAAAATGATGAAACAAAAAAGACAGTGTAGGTGAATATCAGTCAAATTCTTCTAGCGAAAATCTGGCCAAATACAATAAGTTGAGAGGAGAGGTGAAGAGGAAAATAAGACTAGCAAAGAGAGAATATGAGAAGAGAATGCCAATTAACATAAAAGGGAATCCAAAAATCTTCGACCGGTGGGTATTAAAAGGAGGTGGGTCCTATTAGCAACAAGGTGGGTGATATATGCTGAGAGGCATAGGACAAAACTAGAAAACTTAATGAGTATTTTGTATCATTGTTTACTAAGGAACGGGATTCTGACAAATTATCAGTAGAAGTGGGGCAGCACAGTGGCGCAGTGGTTAGCACCGCAGCCTCATAGCTCCAGTGACCTAGGTTTGGTTCTGGGTACTGCATGTGTGGAGTTTGCAAGTTCTCCCTGTGACCATGTGAGTGTCCACCGGGTGCTCCGGTTTCCTCCCACAGCCAAAGACTTGCAGGTTGATAGGTAAATTGGCCATTGTAAATTGCCCCTAGTGTAGGTAGGGAATATGGGATTAATGTAGGATTAGTATGAATGGGTGGTTGTTGGTCAGCACAGACTCGGTGGGCTGAATGGCCTATTTCAGTGCTGTATCTCTCTCTATGACTCTAAGAGGAGATATTAGAGGTAATGGACGGGGTGAAAATTGATAGGAAGAATATATTGGAAAGACTGGCTATGCTTCTAGTGCATAAGTTGCCCGATCTGGATGGCTTGCATCCCAGGTTGCTAAAGGAAGTGGGGGTGGAGATAACAGAAGGACTGGCATTATAAACTTCTAGAGCAGGATTTTCCATCCAAGGGCGGGAAACGGATCTGGACTGTTTCCGGGTCCCAAACCCAACCCCAGAGGGCAAACAGTCAATGCCAAGTTTCTGTTGATGGTCTATGTAGAGTCTCCTTTCCAATGACTCCTGAGGCTCTGCATTTGTGCCCAGCTGAGTTGGGCTGTGTCTGTGCTCCATCCTCTTCGAGAGACTGACCACACCTGCCTCTGCCTCTGGCACCTCCTCCTGCACATGAGTGCTGTGCTCATCACCAGTGGCACCCATGTGCGAGGACCCAATGAGGTGACTGTATCTGAGCTGGTGGAGGGTGTGCTTGTAAAGTGTGATGGTGCTTCTTCTGAGCTTTGCTGCTGCTGTGCTTGGCCCAGTGATGGTGAGTGAGTTGGTCTCCTTGCCTTGACATCTGCACCTGTGGGAGACACCAAAAGAGATCATGAGAACTAGCCTTGGAGAGCAGAAGCCTCTGCGGGCCTGAGGCTTCCCAATGCAACTCAGTCTTCGTCATGCTGCCGGTTGGGGTGGAGTGCAATGCTCCCCCTTAAAGAATGCATTGCACTCTCTATTCACCTTCTCCCCCACGGATGCCCATTTTTCCATGTCCAGCTTCCTCATGGTCTGCAACTCTGGCAATGTCCATGGCTCCCTTCTCAATGGTTGCGATCAGGTGAAGGTAGGGAATTCCTCCACCAGTCTGGGCCCTCTTCTGGGCATTATGAGCCCATTTCTCCTGCAAGAATAAAAGTGAAAAAGACATGGCATTGCTGTCCTCTATGGCCAATGGCAGCTGTTCCTATTCATGAAAAGCTACATGTTTCAGTGCTGGCAGGTTCTCAGCAGCACTATGGCTCTACTTCATTCTGAGGGCTCAGTAAGTGACCTGGAAACACAATCCTACAAAGTTCAGGAGCAGCATGCGGCCTCAGCTTCCTCAGCTGGTGTGTCTGTTGGAGGGTCAATACCCAGCGGCCTGTCCTGAGGGTTGGGGGTTACACTCACCTTGCCACAGCCTATCAGGTCATTAAACCTCTTCCAACCCTGGATTCAATTTCTGTGCATCACAATCCTTCTGCTAACTGTGTCAGCTATCTCCATCCAGGCCTGCTTCGTTTGGGTGGGTAGACTCTTCCTGCCGCCCTCTGGGAGACGGACCTCCCTCCTCTCCCTTACAATCTCCAGAGGGATTTCCAGGTCTGCATCAGTGAATTGAGAGGCTGTCCTATCCCGAGTGCCTGGTCTCTGGCTCTCCTGAAACATTCTAAATTTCTCTGAATGTATGATCTCGTAAACAGATGCATACAGTAAAATAGCAGACACGGTAATGGTGGCCGTGGTCTGTTTACATCGGGCCCACACTTGAGCAGTTCTGTTCCCATTCCCGCCTCCTTGGCCGCTAATTGGCCGCCAGGGACGCCGGCACCCCCCTCCCCCACCCCCTTCCGCCACAAAACGTAGCATTGACTATTCCCCCACCCCCTGGGGACACGGTTGGGACCCGGAAACAGTCCAGATCCATTTTATGCCCCTGGAGAGAAAATCCTGCCCTAGAAGTTTAAAATGTCTTGACTATAGCCATTATCATAGTGCAAAGTATAAAGAAGGGACTAGTGGCTAACTTGATCCAGAGCTGGCCATAAGTGCTAAATGCCAAAGGAGAGGTGGGAATAACTGCTCTCAACATCATCATGGCAGTGTTTGACTGAGTATAGCACCAAGGAGCCATAGCAAAACTGAGATTAGTGAGTGTTAAGGAGAAAAGCCTCCTGTGGCTGGTACAAAGGATGAGAGTTGTGGTTGTTGGAAGCTAATCACCTCAGCACCAGGCTATCACTGCAACATTTTATCAGGGAGCATCTAAACTTAACCATCTCCAGCTGCTACTTCAAAGGCATATTTTAAAAAACTTCCTTCCTGCTGTCTATTTAGAGAAACAGTAATTGGAGCAAACATTTGTCAGGCAATGTTGTAATAAAGTTCCTTCACTGGTTCGGTAACTAAGAAGAGTGGCAGAGCAGCTTTACTGGCACCCCAGAACATATCCAGAATATATTCTGAATGTGACTGCATTCTTCAGTTGCAGACCAGTACAGTCAGTAGACTGGTGAGAGGCAACTTGCATACCATATGGCAGGGAACATAGGGACTGGAATAAGTCATTGAATCCCTTGAGTCTGTACCACCATTTAATGAGGTCATGGCTGATCTGTGACCTAGATACACCAACATTTGCCCTATATCCTTTAACATCTTTGATAAAAAACATCTATTAATCTCAGATTAGAAATTATCAATTGATCTAGCATCGACTGCCATTTGCAGAAAAGAGTGCCAAACTTCTACCACCCTTTGTCACAGAATCACAGAGTTATTACAGTGCAGAAGGAGGCCATCCAGCCCATCATGACTGTTCCGGCTCTCCTAACAAGCATTTCACCTAGTGCCATTTTCCCGCCTTCTCCCCGTAACCCTGTACATTCTTCCTTTTCACATAACTTTTGAATGCCTTGATTGAACCTGCCTCCACCACGTGTTAGGGTCTGTTAATGAAGGTTAGTTCAAGATAATGAACAATTATGTTGAACAATTACTTTGCCTCAGTATTTACAGTTGAAAAGGAGGATAACTTGCCGGAAGTCCCGAAAAAATTAATAGCCGATAGGGGACAGGGACTTAATGCAATTAATGTAAGTAAATCATCAGTAACAAGGAAATTAATGGAACTAAAGAGTGAGAAGTCCCCAGGACCTGACGGTTTCCATCCGAGGGTGTTAACGGAAGTAGGGGAGCACATTGTAGATGCCCTAACTATAGTCTTTCAAAGTTCCCTAGATTCAGGAGTGGTCCCTCTGGATTGGAAAGTTGCACATGTCACTCCACTTTTTAAGAAAGGTGAAAGGGGGAACCAAGGAAATTACAGATCAGTTAGCCTGACATCTGTGGTGGGCAAGTTGCTGGAGTCTATAATCAAGGATAGGGTGACTGAACACCGAGAAAAATTTCAGTTAATCAGGGACAGCCAGCATGGATTCATGACGGGAAGGTCACGCCTGACAAATCTCTTTGAACTTTTTGAAGAGGTGAGTAAGGTAGTGGACAGGGGAGTGTTTATAGATGTTATTTATATGGACTTCCACAAGGCATTTGATAAAAAAAGTCCCACATAAGAGACTGTTAACTAAGGTAGAAGCCCATGGAGTTGAGGGCAAATTATTGACATGGTTAGAAAGTTGGTTGAGTGGTAGGTGACAGAGAGTGGGGATAATGGGTAAGTACTCCGATTGACAGGATGTAACTAGTGGTGTCCCGCAGGGATCTGTGTTGGGGCCTCAATTATTCACATTATTCATTAACGACTTGGATGATGGCATAGTAAGTCATATATCCAAATTTGCTGATGATACAAAGTTAGGCAGCATTGTAGAGAGTCTAGACAGTAAACAGATTATGGAAAGATGTAGGAGCAACAGGGTGGTGGTGATAGGAGATTTTAATTTTCCCAACATTGACTGGGATTCACTTAGTGTTAGAGGTCTAGATGGAGCAGAATTTGTAAGGAGCATCCAGGAGGGTTTTCTAGAGCAGTATGTAAATAGTCTAACTCGGGAAGGGGCCATACTGGACCTGGTGTTGGGGAATGAGCCTGGCCAGGTGGTTGAAGTTTCAGTAGGGGACTACTTTGGGAATAGTGATCACAATTCCGTAAGCTTTAAAATACTCATGGACAAAGACGAGAGTGGTCCTAAAGGAAGAGTGCTAAATTGGGGGAAGGCCAACTATACCAAAATTCGGCAGGAGCTGGGGAATGTAGATTGGGAGCAGCTGTTTGAAGGTAAATCCACATGTGATATGTGGGAGGCTTTTAAAGAGAGGTTGATTAGCGTGCAGGAGAGACATGTTCCTGTGAAAATGAGGGATAGAAATGGCAAGATTAGGGAACCATGGATGACAGGTGAAATTGTGAGACTAGCTAAGAGGAAAAAGGAAACATACATAAGGTCTAGGCGGCTGATGAAAGACAAAGCTTTGAAAGAATATCGGGAATGTAGGACCAATCTTAAACGAGGAATTAAGAGGGCTAAAAGGGGTCATGAAATATATTTAGCAAACAGGGTTAAAGAAAATCCCAAAGCCTTTTATTCATATATAAGGAGAAAGAGGGTAACTAGAGAAAGGATTGGCCCACTCAAGGACAAAGGAGGAATGTTATGCTTGGACTCAGAGAAAATGGGTGAGATTCTAAATGAGTACTTTGCATCGGTATTCACTGAGGAGAGGGACATGACGGATTTTCAGGTTAGGAACAGATGTTTGATTACTCTCGGTCAAGTCGGCATAAGGAGGGAGGAAGTGTTGGGTATTCTAAAGGGCATTAAGGTGGACAAGTCCCCAGGTCCGGATGGGATCTATCCCAGGTTACTGAGGGAAGCGAGAGAGGAAATAGCTGGGGCCTTAACAGATATCTTTGCAGCATCCTTAAACACGGGTGAGGTCCCGGAGGACTGGAGAATTGCTAATGTTGTCCCCTTGTTTAAGAAGGGTAGCAGGGATAATCCAGGTAATTATAGACCGGTGAGCCTGACGTCAGTGGTAGGGAAGCTGCTGGAGAAGATACTGAGGGATAGTATCTATTCCCATTTGGAAGAAAATGGGCTTATCAGTGATAGGCAACATGGTTTTGTGCAGGGAAGGTCATGTCTTACCAACTTAATAGAATTCTTTGAGGAAGTGACAAAGTTGATTGATGAGGGAAGGGCTGTCGATGTCATATACATGGACTTCAGTAAGGCGTTTGATAAGGTTCCCCATGGCAGGCTGATGGAGAAAGTGAAGGCGCTTGGGGTCCAAGGTGTACTAGCTAGATGGATAAAGAACTGGCTGGGCAACAGGAGACAGAGAGTAGCAGTGGAAGGGAGTTTCTCAAAATGGAGACGTGTGACCAGTGGTGTTCCACAGGGATCCGTGCTGGGACCACTGTTGTTTGTGATATACATTAATGATTTGGAGGAAAGTATAGGTGGACTGATTAGCAAGTTTGCAGACGACACTAAGATTGGTGGAGTAGCAGATAGTGAAGGGGACTGTCAGAGAATACAGCAGAATATAGATAGATTGGAGAGTTGGGCAGAGAAATGGCAGATGGAGTTCAATCAGGGCAAATGCGAGGTGATGCATTTTGGAAGATCCAATTCAAGAGTGAACTATACAGTAAATGGAAAAGTCCTGGGGAAAATTGATGTCCAGAGAGATTTGGGTGTTCAGGTCCACTGTTCCCTGATGGTGGCAACGCAGGTAAATAGAGTGGTCAAGAAGGCATACGGCATGCTTTCCTTCATCGGACGGGGTATTGAGTACAAGAGTTGGCAGGTCATGTTACAGTTGTATAGGACTTTGGTTCGGCCACATTTGGAATACTGCGTACAGTTCTGGTCGCCACATTATCAAAAGGATGTGGATGCTTTGGAGAGGGTGCAGAGGAGGTTCACCAGGATGTTGCCTGGTATGGAGGGCGCTAGCTATGAAGAGAGGTTGAGTAGATTAGGATTATTTTCATTAGAAAGACGGAGGTTGAGGGGGGACCTGATTGAGGTGTACAAAATCATGAGAGGTATAGACAGGGTGGATAGCAAGAGGCTTTTTCCCAGAGTGGGGGATTCAATTACTAGAGGACACGAGTTCAAAGTGAAAGGGGAAAAGTTTAGGGGGGATATGCGTGGAAAGTTCTTTACGCAGAGGGTGGTGGGTGCCTGGAACGCGTTGCCAGCGGAGGTGGTAGATGCGGGCACGATGGCGTCTTTTAAGATGTATCTAGACAGATACATGAATGGGCAGGAAGAAAAGAGATACAGAACCTTAGAAAATAGGCAACATGTTTAGAGAGAGGATCTGGATCGGCGCAGGCTTGGAGGGCCGAAGGGCCTGTTCCTGTGCTGTAATTATTTTTGTTCTTTGTTCTTTAGACGATAGCATAAAATTGCAAAGAGATATTGACAGACTAGGTGAGTGGGCAAAACTGTGGCAGATGGATTTCAATGCGGACAAGTGTGAGGTTATCCATTTTGGACCAAAAAAGGATAGAGCGGGGTACTTTCTAAATGGGAAGAGGTTAAGTACAGTGGATGTCCAAAGAGACTTGGGGGTTCAGGTGCATAGATCTTTAAAATGCCACAAGCAAGTGCAGAAAATAATCAAAAAGGCTAATGGAATATCTAGAGGATTGGAGTATAAAGACACAGAGGTTATGCTGCAGCTGTACAAAACCCTGGTTAGACCCCACTTGGAGCACTGTGAGCAGTTCTGGGCACCACACCTTAGGAAGGATATATTGGCCTTGGAGGGACTGCAACGTAGGTTTACAAGAATGATACCTGGATTACAGGGGTTAAGTTACGAGGAGAGATTACACAAATCAGGCCTGTTTTCTCCAATATTTAGAAGGTTAAGGGGTGATCTGATTGAAGATATTAACAGGAAAAGACAGGCTAGATAAAGATAAACTATTTCCACTGGTTGGAGATTCTAAAACTAGGGGGCATAGTCTAAAAATTAGGAGCAGACCATTCAGGAGAGATGTTAGGAAGAACTTCTTCACGCAAAGGGTGGTCGAGGTTTGGAACTCTCTCCCACAAACAGCAGTTGAAGCTAGTACAGTTGTTAATTTTAAATCTGAGATAGATAGATTTTTGTTAAGCAAAGATTTTAAGGGATATGGACCAAAGGCAGATATCTGGAGTTAGGCCGCAGATCAGCCATTATCTCATTGAATGGCGGGACAGACTTGAGCGGCTGAATGGCCTACTCCTGTTCCTATGTTCTGAAAATAGGGTGAACAAGTGTTGGGTGTTAATTAGTTAATTGTATTCAAGTGTGTATATATAAAGAGCCAGCCAGCTGGCTGGTGGGTGTTGTTTGGAGAGCAGAAGTAAGATCTGTGGCAAGCAATAAACAATCTCCACCAAAGCATCCTAGTCTCAGTGTCTTCTTCACAAACAGACTTGGAAATTTTTTGAACATTGGTAGCAGAGGATGATTGCCTGAAAGTGAAGATTGGAGATTAAGCTTTGTTTTCAGACAAGAGATTAGGATTGGAGTTTTTTTTTGGAAAGCTGTATTTGGAATGTTTTTTTTTGAGATGACTGAATCCAAGTCTAAGGTGTCAGGACATGATTTTCCACCACTGTTTTGTGAAGCCGAACCTTACGATCAATGGAAGAATGAAGTTCTTATACGGACACGGGTTACGTCTTTACCTAAAAGGAAGCAAGGAATGGCCCATGCACTTTCACTTCCCACCAAAAGCAAGATCAGGGCAAAAGGATTTTCGAAGCTTAAGGTTCATCATTTGGACAGTGAGGAAGGTTTGGACAATCTCTTACAATTTATGGATAAAATTTACATAGTGATTCATGACAACGCTTCGTCAGCGCTGACGTCATCAGGATGCACCGCGGCGCGCACATGCGCAGACAGTCTCCTGCCCTCTGCGCATGCACTGCAGTCCGGCTTGCCAGGACCGTTTTGCGCATGCGCAGATGACGCGGTACGCACATGCGCACACGGTCTCCTGATCTCTGCGCATGCGCTGCGGTCCGGCTTGCCACGGACGCTTTGCGCATGCGCAGATGACGTCATCGCGTTATGTCGTCTTCCTCGGGCAACGCGCCAGGTTGGCCTCTGCGCATGCGTCAAAGCTTCGGCGCGATTTTTTGAAAGTGGAAGGAGGAGCGGTTTCGTCGGGCATTTTCTCGCATTTTATCTGAATTATTTAGTCGTTTTGGAGACTTGCTTCATTTTTATTAGACACAGGATATTGTTCCAAGGTAAGTTGCTCTGCCTTTGTAAGTTGCTTTGAAAACATTTCCATTGTCTGAGGCACCGCATGTTCTCCAGTCCCTGTTGTAAGCTGCTCTGAAAACAGTTCCATTGTCTGGGGCACCGCATGTTCTCCAGTCCCTATTGTAAGCTGCTCTGAAAACAGTTCCATTGTCTGGGGCACCACATGTTCTCCAGTCCCTGTTGTAAGCTGCTCTGAAAACAGTTCCATTGTCTGGGGCACTGCATGTTCTCCAGTCCCTGTTGTAAGCTGCTCTGAAAACATTTCCATTGTCTGGGGCACCGCATGTTCTCCAGTCCCTGTTGTAAGCTGCTCTGAAAGCATTTCCATTGTCTGGGGCACCGCATGTGCTCCAGTCCCTGTTGTGAGTTGCTCTGTGCAGGCAGTACATGTGCTGCAACCTACCGTCTTAACGGTCACTTTCGTTTTTGTAACGTTTTAATGGAGTGCATTCTGTATTTCTTATCTCATCTCATGTTTCCCGTGTGGTCCCTTAATAGCCTTCCTGAACTTCAAACTTCGATCATGGCAACGTCAGTAGATTCCACAGAGCAGTTCCTTGCCACCTTCACAACCCAGGAGTTCGACGACTATGACGACTATGACGACTTCAGCAGTAAACTTGAGATGTTTCAACAGGTAGCATGGTCTGCAGGCACATCCTGTGATGTGCCTTGTTATGTTTCACTATGTTAACAATGCTATTTAAATGCGCTTTACTGTTGTGCTTACAGGCAACGGGGAGTCTATTTAAAAAAGTGAGCACCCATACGCTTGTTCCTTGATGTGCATTGAACCAAGATTAGATTTGCAGTATCAATACATCTCGTCAGTGAGATCCTGTGCCCACAAAGCCACGCGCATACCGCCCCCGTGTCTACGGACTGCCTTTGTTGTGATTTCCTGGATAGACCAATGGGAATGCTGGAAACACAACACTCATGTATCCATGCACAGCAGTTCCTCGGATGCTTAATGAACTTAATAAAACTTCTCAATAATTAACCCCAGAATTGTTGAGGCTTTGTTTTGCATGCTATTTCCCCGGCTTTGCAACTGCACTTCAGATATTCAACTGTGGTGGAGGTAGGGGGGTAGAGGGAGGGGTGGAGGTAGGGGGGTAGAGGAAGGGGTGGAGGTAGAGGGTAGAGGGAGGGGTGGAGGTAGCAGGGTAGAGGGAGGGTTGGGTGAAGAGGGGGAGGTGAAGATGGAGAGGGGAAGGGGTGGGGAGAGCAGGGAGGGGTGGGAAGAGGGACCATGCAAAATGCAGGGACCAGACAGTTGCAATGCCTGAAGTACTGTGGAGAAGTCGGGGAGAAGCAACTGGATTGGGCATCCGCAGCTGGAGGGAACGGCTGAATGGAGAGGGCCGGAAGCGAGAGGCCGTAGAGAGCTGCGGGGAGCGAGTGTGCGAAGACATTGGTGTCGCCGGGTCCAGGGACAGGCCGGTAAGTCTTTTGCTGTTGTGTTTCTGGCGCATGCACAGAAAAAGGTACTCCTCTTCCGCTCCGCTGCTCCCCCCCACACTGTCACACACCCCCCCCACTCCCGCCCTCCCCCCTCTCCCCTCTCCCCTCCCCACCTCTCCCTCACCCCCCACTACCCCTCCCCCCCTCCCTCACCCCCCTCTCCCCTCCCCCCTCCCTCTCTTTCCCTCCCCACCCCTCCCTCTCTTCCCCCCCTCCCTCTCTTTCCCCCCCCTCCCTCTCTTCCCCCCCCTCCCTCTCCTTCCTCCCCCCTCCCTCTCTTCTCCCCCCTCCCCCCTCTCTTTCCCCCCCCCCTCTCTTTCCCCCCCCCCCCCCGACACCCTCAACGCTGCTCTCTCACTCCGGCCATTGTATACTGCCACATGTTCGTTAGGTTTCCTCTGTGTGATTCTTTGAGCAGCGCCATCTTTAGTCCTGGCAGCTGCTACAGTCGCAATCTGTGACGTTTTCGTGGCATATGCTGTATTTGCGCATGTGCCAAAACAGCGCCACCTCCCGTTCGCGTTGTCAACAAATGCGGTCTAAAATTTATGTGAAAGGTGACTTATTGAGATGTATCTAGACAGATACATGAATGGGCAGGAAGAAAAGAGATACAGACCCTTAGAAAATAGGCGACATGTTTAGATAGAGGATCTGGATCGGCGCAGGCTTGGAGGGCCGAAGGGCCTGTTCCTGTGCTGTAATTTTCTTTGTTCTTTGTTCTTTGAGTGCCTATGAGGTGTGGTCAGACTTTGATAAATTTAGAAAAATGGATGGTTTTTCCATAGAATATATTATGGAGTTTAACCGACTATATGCAAGGTTGCAACGAATCTGCTTGGAAATTCCTAGATCAGTACTTGCCTTCAAGTTGTTGGATTGTACTAGGATATCAAACATGGATAGGCTCTTGGTATTAACCAGAGTTAGATTCAAAGAAAAAGATACGCTGTTTGATCAGATGTCTGACGCCCTAAAAAAAACTTTGGGAAAACATTCCTTTCTGGCTGCTTTCATGGTGCAGATGGGCTCATTAGTGGTGACACTGAAGGTGGAGGATACAATGCTAGCAGCATTTCGAGGCCATTCAAGTATGGGGCCCAAGCGTCAGTGCAAAAGGAAAAACACACACAAAATGAATGAGGATGGAGACCTTTTTGGCAGCTATAACAGACAGCAGGAATTGGGTAATTATGGCAGAAGGTTGAACCCCAGGAATAACCAAGGGGTGGTCAACAGGTGTTTCTGATGTGATTCAAAGTACCATTATGCATTGCATTGTCCAAAAAGGAATAACAGTTTTTTGAGGTGACACATGACGTGAAAGGTTCGGAGGGCGAGGATGACGCTGCTGATCAATCAGAAGGAATTGTACTGGTCACGAGAAGCTTCAGTCCCATAATGAGTGTCCTGGTCGCAGAGTCGTTCAATTGCGCAGTACTGGACAGTGGATGTACGTCCACAGTATGTGGAGTGGTCTGGTTAAGGCGTTACATAGATTCTTCAAGTAAGGAAGACTGAAATTCAAAGAATACGACAGTTTTACGTGTTTCAGGTTTGGGGATGACAACACTTTGAAATCACTAAAAAGAGTGGTAATTCCATGTAAAATAGCAAGTGTAAACCATTTTATTAGTACGGATGTAGTATCCAGTGATATACCTTTGTTGTTAAGTAAACCGTCTATGAAAAAGGCTCAGGTGAAATTACATATGGAACATGATTGTCTTTGGGAAATCTGTAGCCTTGCGGATTAGACAGTTGGGAAATCATTGTATTCCTTTAGCGAGACCCAACGTCTCTTAGCAGGATGTTAAAGAAGTATTAATTGCATCCGGGGGTAAGGATTTAAAGGAGAAAAGGCAAATTATTTCAAAACTACATCGATAGTTTGCACATTCATCTTGTCATAGGTTGAAGATTCTGTGAAAAGATGCAGGGGTAATAGATCATGACTACACTAAACCTCTTGAAGATATCAGTGAAAAATGTGATATCTGTAAAAAATACAGGAGGACACCATCGCGACCCACAGTGAGTCTCTCATTAGTAAGAGACTTTAATGAAACCGTAGCGATGGACTTGAAGGTATGGGATAAAGAAAAAAACATTTTTCTTCTGCACTTTATAGACCTGGCGACTAGATTCAGTCTGTTGACGGTAATCTATAGTAAAGACAAAAAAGTAATAGTGGACAAGCTAATGGAAAGGTGGATAGGAACAGGACTGGGAGCACCGGCTAGATTTCTAACTGACAAAGGAGGAGAATTTGCCAATGATGAGTTCAGGAGTATGTGTGAAAATATGAATATTGTAGCAATGCACACAGCAGCAGAAAGTCCTTTTAGTAATGGCATTTGTGAGCGAAATCATGCCATGATTGACAAAATGCTCCGAAGAATTTTAGCAGAGCAGCCAAATTGTAAATGGACAATTGCTCTGGCATGGGCGGTACATGCGAAAAACACACTTCAAATGGTTGGGGCCACAGCCCATATCAATTAGCTTATGGCAGGAACCCGAAAATACCTTTGGTAATGTGGGATCATCCCCCGGCTTTAGAGGGGACTATGGTTAGTTCAATTTTTGCAGAACATTTGAATGCCACGCATGCAGGGAGAAGAGCATTTATTAAGGCGGAGGTTTCAGGAAAAAATCAGGAGAGCTTTGAGGTATCAGGTCAGGCCAACAGAAAAGAATTTTGATACCGGGGATATGGTGTATTACAAAAGAGAAGGACAGAAAGAATGGAGGGACCCAGGAAAAGTTATAGGCACTAATAGCAAAATGGTGATTTTGCAACATGGCAACCAAATCGTTAAGAGTACATTCCTCGCGGCTTATTGGCACCGATTATACATTGACAAAATCTGAACAAGTGATGGACACTGGTGATGCGCCATGTACTTGCATGCACATATGTCGGACCTTTGTGAGCAACAGATTGTGGCAGATAACGGGCTGACTGAGAGTGGACCAAGTGATAGTGAAGATCCAGATAAGGCCATTTATCCCAAAGGTCAACTACTGAAAGTTGGGACTAGAGTGACATATAGGCCAGAAGGGACTAGTAAATGGAGGGATGCTACCATTATAGGAAGAGCAGGAAAGGCCACAGGGAAATACAAACATTGGCTGAACGTGCAAGACAAGGGACAGGATATCAGACCTATAGATTGGCAGAAGGAAGTGAAAATGTGGAAAGCTAGAAAACATAGTATAAGTTCAGACAGTGGGCCTGAAGATGGTCCTAGTCCAAGGAAAAGGTCTCGAACTTGAGAAAGGAAGTCTGTTTGTAGGAGGGACAGGTCGAGTAGTAGTAGTCCAGAAAAGAATAGGAATTCTAGTAGGGGACGTGGTTTCACTGGAGCAAGGACCAGAGAGCAGGTGAAGGGTACCACAAGAAGTAGGAGCCCTTACAATAGAGAAGCTCTAGTGCTACTAACAAATTAGATGGTAAGTTGGTAAAGGATGCCAAGCAAAAAGAGCTTGACAGTTGGAGAGAGTTTTGCGTACACGCCAAGGTGCCAGATAGGGGACAACCAGCATTGTTGACAACCAGCACCTTCTCAAGGGCAATTAGGGATGGAAAATAAATGATGACCTAGCCACCGACGCCCACATCCCACGAATGAATTAAAAAAAATTGTCCCACAGGTGGATCTTACAGAGAAAGTACTTCCCAATGGTACATATGAAGCTAAGGCCAGACTTGTAGCTGGGGGATTTGAGGAATGACTAGGCGACCAAGACGTTCGAGTGGACTCCCCAACGGCAGGAAAAGCAAGTTTGAGGATTTTCGTAGCCCTTTTAGCAACACAGTCATGGGAATGCAAGTCTATTGACATCAAAGCATCATTTTTGCAAGGGGAGAAATTTCAAAGGGAAGTATTTTTAAAACCACCAAGAGAAGCTGGAGATATAGAAGGGAAATTATGGAAGCTTAACAAGTGTGTTTATGGGCTAAATGATGCATCTAGGGTGTGGTATTTTTCAGTTAGTTCCATCCTACTAAAAGCTAGTTGTATTCAACTAAAGTTGGATCTCGCAATGTTTTATTGGTACCATTAAGAAAAACTAGCAGGCATTTTCTTGATGCATGTAGACGATTTTCTGTGAGGACGATCTGAGACATTTGAGAAATTTGTGGTAAAGCTCTGGAAGATAAAATTGGAAGTCAGGCTTCGGGAGCTTTTAAATATATAGGGTTGAATATTAGGCAGTCTAAATTGGAAGTAATCCTAAATCAACAGTCTTACCTACAGAATGTTAATAGGATCACAATAAATCAGGCCAGAGCCTCACAAAAGGAAGATTCTGCAACCAAGGAAGAAGTAGACCAGTTAAGGAGCTTAATCGGGCAGTTGAACTGGTTGTGCACATGAACTAGGCCGGATACTTGCTATGATGTATTAGAATTGAGCACCATGCTGAAACATGCTAACGTTGGGGAAGTGCTGAAAGTAATTAAGACATTGAAGAGATTGAGTTTTGACAAATGTACACTCAAGTTTTCAGCACTGGGTGACCCAGAAGAGATAAAATTAGTGATTTTTAGTGACTCCTCACATGCTATTCTTCCTGATAGTTATTCGAGCACAGCAGGTTTCATTATATTTTTGGAGGGAAGAAATGATAAATGTTGTCCGTTAGCCTAGAAATCGAACAAAATAAAGAGGATAGTTAAAAGCACCTTTAGCTGCTGAGACACTTGCACTGATAGAAGTGATAGATATGGGTATGTATTTATTGAGTATTTTAAAGGAACTCTTGTATAAGGGGCAATCGGAGAAAAGCTTTCCTATAGAATGCTATATGGATAACCATTCTCTCTGGGACAATGTTCATTCAACAAAAAGTGTCGCAGAAAAGAGGCTGAGTATAAAAGAAATGTTTCAAAGAAAAGAAATTTCGAAAATAAAATGGGTTGACGCGAGTCATCAGTTGTCGGATTGTTTTACTAAGAGAGGTGCTTGTTCGAAAAAATTGTTGGATGTCCTCGAAGAGGGCCGTCTTATGTTATAAGTTAGGAAAACGTGGACTTTTTTTTTATTAAACCATTTTTTGAAAACAATTTTTTTTAGGGGGGAATATATGGCATGTTAATGACTGGTGCTGTTGGAAGTTAATGATAGATAATGTAAAGAAAAATGTGTCATTATTGTTATTGTTTCTTTGTCTTATATATATATATATTTAATTTAAAGAAAAAAGGGGGAATCTGTTAGGGTCTGTTAATGAATGCTAGTTCAAGATAATAGGGTGAAAAGATGTTGGGTGTTAGTCAATTGTATTCAATTATGCAAATATAAATAAAAGCCAGCCAGCATTGGCTGGTGATGTTGTTTGGAGAGCAGTAGTAAGCTCTGTGGCAAGCAATAAATAATCTCAACCAAAGCATCCTAGTCTCAGTGTCTTCTTCACAAACAGGCTTGGAAATTTTTCTAACACCACATTTTCAGGCAGTGCATTCCAGACCTAACCACTCACTGCGTGAAAAAGTTTTTCCTCATGTCGCTTTTGCTTCTCTTACCAAATGCTTTTAATCTGTGCCCTCTCGTTCTCGATCCTTTCACAAGTGGGATCAGTTTCTCTCTATTTACTCCGTCCAGACCTCTCATAATTTTGAAGACCTCTATCAAATCTCCTCTCAGCTTCTCTTCTCCAAGGAAAGCAGTCCCAATTTTTCCAATCTATCTTCATAACTGAAGTTCCTCATCCTTGGAACCATTCTCATCAATCTTTACTGCACCCTCTCTAATGCCTTCACATCTATTCGAAGGCGCGGCACCCAGAACTGGAGGCAATACTCCTGCTGAGGCTGAACTAGTGTCGTATACAAGTTCAACATAACCTCCTTGCTCTTGTACTCTCTGCCCCTATTAATAAAGCCCAGGATACTGTATGCTTTATTAATCGCGCTTTCAACCTGTACTGCCACCTTCAATGACTTATGCACATATAAGCCCTGGTCCCTCTGCTCCTGCACCCCCTTTAGAATTGTACCCATTATTTTATATTGTTTCTCCATGTTCTTCCTACCAAAAAGTATCACTTCACATTTCTATCTGTCAACGTCTTTCTTAACTTTACTCCTGAAAAGATTTGGCTCTAATCTTTGGGCTTTATCCCCTAGCCCCATACTCCCTAACCAGCGGAAACAGTTTCTCTCTATCTATCCTATCCGTTACCTGTTAACAGCAGTGGAGCATTGAAGATATCTTCATTTTCTGGATTCCTCAAATCGCTGCTCGTTTTCTAATGTTCTAAAGTTGAGGTATGAAAAGCTTTGAAGATGCTATTTATTAGTTAATGTTTCCCTTCACATTTTTAGGTAGAGGCGGTGATGATCTCTCTCTTATACCTGACTAAGAAGTATTCGATGGTGATACTGGATTGCAAAATGAAGAAAAAGTGCTCCATTCCCCAGCACCAAAAGCCTTACTTTGATGGAACATTATAGCAAGAAAAATACGACTGCTGCATAAAACATTGAATATTGATAACAAGACTTTATGGAATGAAGATAAAAGTGGACAGCGCAGGACTTTGTTATGCTGCTTTGTAATTTTTGTTTTTAATTTGAAACTGTCATCAGTTATACAAGGCCAAGACAAAGGGCAAGCTGCAGAAGTTAAGAAAAAGTAATATATATTCTGTAACCCATTAGTGAAGGAAAACATAGAGAAATAAATACAACACAAAGGGCTGAAATTTTCCAGCTCGCGACGAGCTTCAAAAAAGGTAGGGCGCACACTCAAGAATTATTCCTCGGAGCTACTGCGATATTTAGCATGGTGGCTCATTTACATGGCCAGGGCAGGCCACCCCCTCATGACATAAAGGGGGAAGGCGCTCCATCCCTGGCAACGGTGTCCAGCGCCACTGCACAGGCGCGGTGCCATTTTTAAAGGGCTTCCAGACCTTCATTTTAATTTACATTTTTCAAGTTACAGTACCTATAAAATTAAAGTGAAAAATTTAATAAAACTTTCAATCCCCTCTCCCACCCCAACTTGTTAATTGCTCTCTCCCCCCAAAAAATCTTACCTTGCGATCCCGCCCTTCCCCCCCCCACAAAGTTTATAACCTTTTACCTCCAACCCCATCACACCATCCCCTCCAATAATCGCAATACTTTTCCCCACTCTACCCCACCAAAAACGTACCTGCTTCCCCCACAACGTGCCTGTTTCCCCCCCCCCCCACCCCACCCCACCCCATTCCCACACCCCCCAACCAGTGTTTCGCCTCAGATCTCCAAACGGATTTCCGAAGGTGCGGCGGTTCTGGCAACCGACCGAATATCGCAGCAGTACAGCCGACGTCAGCGGGTGAGTGATTCATTCATTAATTATAATATATTAACATATGTAAATTATGAGTTTGCCACCAAGCAGCGGAGGTGGGGGGGAGCTGCCATGAGGCCTCGCTGCTGACGGTAATATGGGGTGGGGTCTTCCCGGTGTCAAGGCCTCTCCTGGAGGTATTTTCCTGGGGCCCCCTGCCACAACCCCTGACGTTTGCGGCCCGATGAAATTCGTCCCATAATGTCAACGTAAATTATAAATGGCTGATATTTTTAAGCATTGAAAGTTGTTATTCCATGTTACAATTTAAATAGTTAAAGTATAGTCAATGGAGGGGTGGAGCCAATTGAGGACCAAAAAGTAGATCTTTTTGTGGAGGCAAAGGGCATGGGTGAGGTGATAAATGAGTAGTTCACACCTGTCTTCACTAGAGAAGAGGATACTGCCAATATAGCAGTAAAGGAGGAGGTGGTCGTGATACTTGATAGGATAAAAATATATAAAGAGGAGGCACTTAAAAGGTGGGCAGTCCTCAAAGTAGAAAAGTAATTTGGTCCAGATAGGATGTATCTGAAGTTACTGAGAAAAGTAAGGGTTAAAATTGCAGAGGCT
Source organism: Heterodontus francisci (assembly GCF_036365525.1). Lineage (NCBI taxonomy): Eukaryota > Metazoa > Chordata > Chondrichthyes > Heterodontiformes > Heterodontidae > Heterodontus > Heterodontus francisci. Next base: position 174,257,846 of record NC_090372.1, on the reverse strand, counting down.
CTGACCACAATCTTCCAATCCTCCTTGAATATGGAAGGTGGTGCCAGAAGACTGGAGGAATGCACCCTTGTATAGAAAGGGAAGAGGGATATACCTGGCAACTACAGGTCAGTCAGCCTAACATCAGTGGTGGGGTAACTTTTAGAGATAATAATATGGGGGGAAAAATTAGTATTTAGAAATTATGGGCTAATAAATAAAAGCCAGCATGGATTTGTTAAAGGCAAATTGTGTTTGACTAACTTGACCGAGTAATGGAAAGGGTTGATGGGGGTAGTGAATTTGATGTGTATTTGAACTTTCAAAAGACATAATAGCCTTGTTAGAAAAATTAAAGCCCATGGGAATAAAGTGGTAGCATGGACACAAAATTGGTAAAGGGACAGAACGCAAAGAGTAATGGTGAATAGATAGGTGCTTGATGGCTGGCACAGACATGATGGGCCGAAGGGCCTGTTTCTGTGCTGTATAACTCTATGACTCTATGAATTGTTTTCCAGACTGGAGGAAGGTTACAATGATTTCTCAGGAGTCTGCTTTAGGACCAATGCTCTTTCTGATATATATTAATGACCTGGGCTTGGGTATACAAGGCATAATTTCAGAATTTGCAGATAATACAAAACTCAGAAATGTAATGAACAATGAGGAGGATGGTAACAGACATCATTAGAAATAGTAAAATGGGCAGACGCCTAGCAGAAAAGGTTAATGCAGAGAACTGTGTAGTGATACATTTTGGTAGGAAGAATGAGGAGAGGCAATATGAACTAAATGGCACAATTTAAAGTGGGTGCAGAAACAGAGAGACCTTGGCATGTATGTGCACATGTCTTTGAAGGTGGCAGGACAAATCGAGAAGGTTGTTAAAAAAACATATAGGACCCTTGGCTTTATTAATAGAGACATAGAGTACGAAAGCATGGAAGTTATATCACATCTTTATAAAACATTGGTTAGGCTTCAGGTGGGGTACTGTGTTCAGTGCTGGGCATCAAGCTTTAGGAAGGATGTCAAGATCTTAGACAGGGTACAGAAGAGATTTACTAGAATGGTACCAGGGTTGAGGGACTTCAGTTATATGGAAAGACTGGAGAAGCTGGGCGTTGTTCTCCTTAGGGCAGAGAAGGCTAAGTGCTAATTTGATAGAGGTGTTCAAAATCATGAAAGGTTTTGATGGAGTAATTAAGGAGAAATTGTTTCCAGTGACAGAAGGATTGGTAACCAGAGGAAACAAATTTAAGGTGATTGGCAAAAGAACCAGAGTTTTTTTTTGTTGTGATCTGGAATACACAGCCTGAAAGGGTGATGGAAAGGTAATTCAATAGTCACTTTCAAAAGAGAATTAGCTATCTACTTGATGGGACAAAAAAAAAACTATAGCAGGGGATTAATTGGAAAGTTCTACCAAACTATGCAATTCAATATTTTATCAATTACCCTATGAAGCAGGGAGTTGAGCCTCAAAGGGCTCTTGCTTCTGGCGTCAGAACCATCTGGGTGACCAGGTGCAACCTGCTCCGGGACAGTGGCAAACCCCCGGTTTAGGAAAATATTATTTGAACTTTATCTGCAAACCAACATGCCCTCAGTTCCAGATGGTGAGACTTTTTAAATCAGCATTTAATTTGATAGGTTAATTTACCATTGATGGTAAATTGCCATGTGACAAAGTGATAAGCGGCAGTCTAACCGTTGAATGATGACAATGAGTAATTACCATGCAATTAATGCTAATAATCTTAATCCTTTGACTGCTGGCAGCTCCAGGGAATTTAATACTTCCTTGATCAGCCATTGTTTTTCAAGATTTCAGCACGCACATTTTACGATAATAAACGGGGTAGCTTTCTTAATTATTGATCTTACATGGCTAAATTTTTTGCTCTTTCACAATGCTTAAACAATGCTGAAGGCTGCAAAATATGGCTCTGTAGCCCAGTTTTGCAGCACCATGGGTGTCTTCTTGGTTCCAGAATGGCATCCAAGGGCTTTGCACTCACTTCTGGTATTAGCTATGCCAGACACCTTTTCGGTGAGGGTGTTAGCATTCGCGCTGGGACTGTATGCTGGATATATGCACAGTAGGCAGATTGTGACATCAATGAATCATAGAATGGTTACAGCACAGAAGGAGGCCATTCAGCCTGTTGTGTCCTTGTTGGCTCTCTGCAAGGGCAACTCACCTAGTCCCACTCCTCTGCCTTTTCCCTGTAGCTCTGCAAATCTTTTCTCTTCAGATAATTACCCAGTTCTCTTTTTAAGATCTTAATTGAACCTTCCTCCACCTCACTCTCAGGCACTGCATTCCAAATCCTAACCACTCACTGCATAAAAAAGTTTTTCCTCAATTCACTGTTGCTTCTTTTGTCAATCAACTTAAATCAGTGTCCTCTGGTTCTGGATCTTTTGGCCAATGGGAACGGTTTCTCTCCATCTACTCTGTCCAGACCCCTCGTGATTTTGAACACCTTCATCAAATCTCCTCTTAATCTTCTCTTCGCCGAGGAGAACAGAACCAGGTTTTCCAACCTATCCACGTTACTGAAGTTCCTCATCCCTGGAACCATTCTCATGAATCTTTTCTGCACTCTCTCTATACCTTAGTATCCTTCCGAAAGTGTGCCCAGAACTGGACGCAATACTCCAGTTGAGGCTGAACAAGTGTTTTATACAGGTTTATCATAACGTCCTTGCTTTTGTACTCCATGCCCCTATTTATAAAGCCTAGGATCTCATAAGCTTTATTAACTGCTTTCTCAACCTAGTTGAAGGTCAATCATTAGAGCTCCAGGACATCACTGCAGGAGTTCCTCAGGGTAGTGTCCTAGGCTCAACCATCTTCAGCTGCTTCAACAATGACCTACCTTCAATCATAAGGTCAGAAGTGGAATGTTCGCTGATGATTGCACAATTTTCAGCATCATTCATGACTCCTCAGATACCGAAACAGTCCATGTAGAAATGCAGCAATATCTAGGCTTGGGCTGATAAGTGGCAAGTAACATTCATGCCACACTATTGACCAGAAACTGAACTGGAGTAGCCATATAAATACTGTGGCTACAAGAGCAGGTCAGAGGCTAGGAATCCTGTGGCGAGTAACTCACCTCCTGACTCCACAAAGCCTGTCCACCATCTACAAGGCACAAGCCAGGAGTGTGGTGGAATACTCTCCCCTTGCCTGGATGGGTGCAGCTCCAACAACACTCCAGAAGCTCGACACTTCCAGGACAAATCAGTCTGCTTGATTGGCACCCCATCTACAAACATTCACTCCCTCCACCACCGATGCACAGTGGCAGCAGTGTGTACCATCTACAAGATGCACTGCAGCAATGCACCAAGGCTCCTTAGACAGCACCTTTCAAATCTGCAACCTCTACCAACTAGAAGGACAAGGGCAGCAAATGCATGGGAACACCACCATCTGCAAGTTCCCCTCCAAGTCACACACCATCCTGACTTGGAAGTATATCGATGTTCCTTCACTGTCGCGGGTCAAAATCCTGGAACTTCCCTCCTAACAGCACGGTGGGTGTACCTACCTCACATGGACTGCGGCGGTTCAAGAAGGCAGCTCATCACCACCTTCTCAAGGGCAATTAGGGATGGGCAATAAATGCTGGCCTAGCCAGCAACGTCCACATCCCATGAATGAATTTTAAAAAACCTGCCCTGCAACCTTCAATAAATTGTGCACATATACACCCAAGTGCCTCTGCTCCTGCACCCCTTTTAGAATTGTACCCATTAATTTATCTTGTCTCGCCTCGTTCTTCCCATCAAAATGCATCACTTCACACTTTTCACCATTAAATTTCATCTGCCACTTGTCTGCCCATTACTCCAGCCTATCTATGTCCTCTTGAAGTCTATCATTATCCTCCTCACAGTTCACAATACTTCCAAGTTTTGTGTCGTCCACAAATTTTGAATTTGTGCCCTGTGCACCCAAGTCTAGAAAAGCAGAGTCCCAACACTGCCCCTTAGGAACACCACTATTTGCCTTCCTTGAGTCTGAAAAACAACCATTCACAACACTCTGTTTCCTGTCACTCAGGCAATTTCATACCCATACCCCATTTATTACATGCATTCTAACTTTGTTGACAAGCTTGTTACTTGACATATTATCAAATACCTTTTCGAAGTCCATGTATGCCACATCAACTGCATTATCCTCATCAACCCTCTCTGTTACCTCATCAAAAACTCAAGTAAGTTAGTTAAACACGATTTGCCCTTAACAGGGGCGGCACAGTGGCGCAGTGGTTAGCACTGCAGCCTCACAGCTCCAGCGACCCGGGTTCAATTCTGGGTACTGCCTGTGTGGAGTTTGCAAGTTCTCCCTGTGTCTGCATGGGTTTCCTCCAGGTGCTCCGGTTTCCTCCCACATGCCAAAGACTTGCAGGTTGATAGGTTAATTGGCCATTATAAATTGCCCCTAGTATAGGTAGGTGGTAGGGAAATATAGGGACAGGTGGGGATGTGGTAGGAATATGGGATTAGTGTAGGATTAGTATAAATGGGTGTTGATGGTCGGCACAGATTTGGTGGGCCGAAGGGCCTGTTTCAGTGCTGTATCTCTAAACTAAACTAAATCTGTGCTGGCTTTCATTAACTAATTCACATTTGTCCAAGTGGCTATTAATTTTGTATTGAATTATCGTTTCTGAAAGCTTTCCTCACCAAGACTAAACTGTCTGGCCTGTAGTTGTTGGGCTTATCCTGATACCCTTTTTTGAACAAGAGTGTAACATTTGCAATTCTCCAGTCGTCTGGTACCACACCTGTATTTAAGGAGGATTGGAAGACTATGGTGAACGTCGCTGCAATTTCCACCCTTACTTCCCTCAGTAACCTTGGAAGCATCTCATCTGGTCCTGGTGAGTTATCAACTTTAAGTACTGCCAGCCTATCTAATACCTCCTCTATCAATTTTAGTCCATCCAATGTTTCAACTACCTTTTCTTTCACCATGACTTGGGCAGCGTCTTCTTCCTTGGTAAAGACAGATGCAAAGTATTCATTCAGTACCTCAACCATGCCCTCTGCCTCAATGCATAAATCCCCATTTAGGTCCCTAATTGGCTCTACTCCTCCTTTTTCCACCCTTTTACTATTTATGTGCCTATAGAAGATGTTTGGATTTCCTTTAATGTTAGCTGCAAGTCTCTTCTCATACTCTCTTTGCTTATTTGTTTTTTCACTTCCCCTCTGAACCTTCTAGATTCAGCCTGGTTCTCAACTGTATCATTCACCTGATATCTGTCATATGCATCCTTTTCTGCTTCATCTTACCCTCTATCTCTTTCGCCATTCAGGGAGCTGTGGGTTTGTTTGCCCTACCATTCCCCCTCATGGGAATGGACCATGACTGTACCTGAGCTATCTCCGCTTTAAAAGCAGCCCATTGATCAGTTACAGTTTTGTCTTTGACGCCAGTTATGCTATTTTCAGTCTCAACCCTCCAGCTAATGCCTTTCTTAATCTCGCACAGCTGAACACGTGTTCAGCACCAGTAAGGACCCCACACCAGCACTATTTAAATAGATAATAAACAACTTGCAAGCTAGTTGCTGGTTGAAATCTACTGGCTCTTGCTGTGATTGTAGAAGTGTTTGGTGGTTTGCATATTGTTTAAGGCTGCTGAAGTCTACAGGGAGTAATGTAGCAGGTGCTGATGAACTTAATCCTGACATCAAGGATTCTGCTCCCAGACATGGGTGCAGTGGTTTTCACATCTCTCTCCCCCCCCACCTCCCCTTGGATTGCAACATGACAGGGAGAATGAGCAGAGGCAACATAGAGCAGGACAAGCTTCTGGAAGACGGATTTGGAAGATGAGGAGAAGGGCTGTCAGCAGAAGACCACATCTGCCCTGAGTGTTTAGAGAGTAATTCTCTAACCTGTGAACAGTGTGTCAGATGTCTCTGCTTCACTGAAATCTGCCTCCTGCTGCAACCACAACTGTAGCCTCAGAGCAGGGTGAGGATAGCATTGCAGGTAGGTGTGAAGGTGGCCGTGGGTATGAATCTTTTTGTGTCTGGATATTTCCAGTCTGAAACAGGCAATGTTGCACTATCCCAGTTTGCTGTCCACTGTTGCATAAGGGAGGTCATTGAGACTCTATATTCCAAGAGAGCTGAATATATTTCTTTCTCTCTTGCCAGAGAGAAGCAGGTGGAGTGAGTACATGACTTCACAAGGATTGCAGCCTCCCCAATGGTGCAGGGTGGCCTTGACTGCCTGCACGCAACTTTGCAGGTGGCACATGAAAACTTTACCACAGCTGGAAGGTGTGTGTTGTTGTTGTAGTTGCAGGGTAGCCAGGGCATTATTGAGAAAGTCTTAGAGACTGGATAAGATCAACTAATAATTCTTTTATTATTTACACATCCCTATTTACATTCTCCTCAAGCCTGCTTACCTAGCATCCTTTGAGCTGCCACTCTCTTCTTTTCCAGCCCATTACCCTGTCCCTATTACATCATTACCCACACAGTGGGCAGGGTTGCTCTCTCTGTCTCCAGCATTAACCCTTACATGTCCTTATAGTACATCTCCCCCCAAGACTTTATGCAACATTTTCTTAAACATATATACATTCTTAACTTTATCTACTACCCTTTCTCCCCCCAAGTCCCTAATTTCACAGATTTAGTCTGTTAGGAGGTTTCACGACTCTCCACGATCTGGTTGTAGTCTGACTGGGATGATCAGTAGTCTTCCTTGTAAGTCTGGATCGCTGACTTGGCTGACCTTTACTAAGGATTATAGTATTCTATTTGCTTTGGATTTGTTTATCTTCAGCTGGGTCTTCCAAATGAATGATTGACTGTTGCTTCTGGGGGATAGGCATAATATTTCTCTGATTTCTACGTATGTTTCCTTCTGGTGTGCGTACCGCATACAATCTCTGGTAGTTTTCATCTCTATGAATTACAGTACCTTCCCTTTCTAGATCAAGTATCCATACTCTTTGGCCATTATTCAGTTTTGGTAAGTCTTTGGCACAAAATCTTTTGTTGTAATTTTGAGTTTGTTGCCTTCTATAAGAGTTTTCCTGGTCTCTTGCTCTCTCGTAGTCCCGTATATTCAATCCTGGAAGCAATTTTTTAGGCAACACAGGAAGTTGTATTCTTATCTTCCTGCCCTTTGGTAACGCTGCAGGTGATAGTCCGCACATCAACGGTGTAGATCGATAAATTAGAAGTGAAGTTGGAAGGTCTTCATTCTTCTTCAACAAGGACTTTATGGTTCTTACACCTCTTTCCACTTCCCCATATAATGAGAAGCTATCACACAACACCCCATTCGACTGTGGATAATGTGATCAACTTGTGAGGTGTTGAAATCCGACTCTTGTCTGAGAGCCTGCACGACTGACTCACTGACTAATCGCCTCTTCTTTGGCTATGGAGCAGCTCTGGAGCTTGTTGCAGTTCCCCAACTGTTCTCTTGCTGCTATGGCACGAGGTAAAGTGATTTTCAATACTATCTGGTCGTTTTAACCACTGTCACCATGTTGTGTGTTGTTGTTGTGGTTGCAGTGTGGCTACGGCATTATTGAGAAAGTCTCAGAGATAAGGATAAGGTCAACTAATAACTTATTATTTACACATCCCTATTTACACTCTCCTTAGCTTCTTAGCTAGTAGCATCCTTTGAGCTGCCACTCTTCTTTTCCAGCCCATTACCCTTTGCAAGGGAGGGGTTGCTCTCACTGTCTGCAGCATTAACCCTTATACTACAGTAGGAATTCCACTCCCTCAATGTTCAGCTGGTGTGAAATTATACAGCGTGTGTCATGCAGGTCATTGCCTGGTATCCTAGCAGCAGTCACGATGTCTTCATTCTGCGGCAGTCCGCTATACTATCTGCATTTGAGCCATGATGGCAAACCAGAGGGTGGCTACTGGGCAACTGCAGCTATCCACTGATCACATGATTCATGACTCTGCTGCACAACCCACACACACGTGAGCAGCATGCATATAATGAAAGCCATGCTGCAACATGCAATGTGATCGAGCAAACCCTTGGTGTGCTTATGCAACACTTCTGCTGCCTGGGCCACTCTCGAGGAACCCGACAGTACTCGGCAGGGCATGTGTCAAGATCACTGTCTTCCTGTGCTCCCACCTCTTTCTCTGCCACCAGTGCCTGTCCAGGTGACAGTTCTTGGAGATCTGAAAGAGAGAAAGACACAATGGTAGGGTTGTGGTGAGGGGAGGGGGAAAAGCAAGAAGTGCATGATTACACCATCTGCAACTTGTAAATCAGTGGAATGAAGGGGAATTGGATGGGAGAAGGAGGATTATATATGAGGATGCTGTCATCTTTAATGGTTTCAGCCACGCTCCTGGCCACTTCTCAGTCATGGCCACTCCAAAATTGGACAGTACTATTCTCCATGGGTGAGGACATGCAGGTGCATCTGTCACCTGCTGGTTAGGTGCTGCTGCCTCAGGTTATGCGCCACCTGTAAGAGAGACGGATGTGTGTTAGCGAGTGTGGTGCAATCTGTTTGGGTGATGTGTGTGTCGTGATTGAATAACTGGTAGTTTGAACAAGCTGTGAGATGTGGGTGTGAAGCTTGCAATGGTGTTCAGTGTGTGAGGGTGAGGTGAAGTTATGAATGTTATGTATGAGTTGTGATTGATAGAGATTGTTGGTAGGTGAGTAATAAAGGTGCGGTACATTGAGCCATGTGTGAGGTTACTGGTGCAGTTGGTGAGATTATATGATCTGAAGATGAATTCACTGACCTTGACCATTTGTGTGAGTTCACTGAACATCTTGCAGCACTGCATCCAGGTCTAGACTCCTGGCATTGACCACCACAGCTATCTGCTCCCACTGCCTTAGAAGAGTTTGTCTGGAGAACCTCTTTGTTCCCTGTGGATAGAGGACCTCTCTCTCCTCTATACTAAAGCATCCAGTCCAGCTTCAGAGAACCTTACAGCATGCTCTCTACCCTGTTGTGCCATAATTCAGTGTTCTTCTTGCTCACACTCTCTTTCTGCAACCAGTTCCTGCACTTACTCCAGCCAGAATGCTTAAGAGATGCAGGCTGGCCTTAAGTAATGTAAGCTTGCTTTATGTGGTGCTAGTGTTGCACAAACCAGGGGCCCTTGCTATGGTGTGCAGCTACTCAACAGCATGTTTAGCACTGGCTGCATACCACAATCATGCAAATCAGCAGGCAGCACAAAGTTTGCATGCTGCCTGCATTGGAAGCAAATGATGTGGGTTAATTATACACTACCATACCCATGCCTATTTTCAGGCCCTGTCCAATTTCACAGCCAAAATTTAAGGTCTTATTTTTGCTCTGCCTGACCACTTATTTCCTCCAGACTCTCCTTTTTCCCCATTCTGTAATTTTTCCATGATTATGTTTGAAATTTTATTTTTATTGATTATACTTATTAGTTAAAAAGGCAAATTCATGTTTAGTGTATTTATATACTTATTTGAATTTTCAATAAGCCTTCTGACTGGTGTTCTCTACGGCCTCCATCTTTATGCTTCACACTGGCTGACAGTTTGGGCTGAATGTTTTGGGGACCTCCGAAGTCGGGAACAGAGGCGGGTGGGGGGTGGTGGTGGTAGCCCGAAAGCACCAGTGCTGGATGGCATGTCAATTTCAAGAAGCCATTCCCGACACTGGCAATAATCACCAGGGCGGGGGCAGGACTGTCAGGAATCCTGCTCTCCTCCTAGTTCAGGCCAATTAAAAGGTGTTTAAAAGCTCGTTAAGAGATTGCAAAGTTTGAGGTTTAATTTTTAAAGGGAAACACGGGTTACCTACGCCTTCAGAAACACATCAGCTGAAGGCAGGAGGTAAAGAGTAGGGAGCTAGTCATGGCTGCCCCAGGGCATTACCCTGGACCCTTAAGAGGGTCAGTAGGGCAAAGGTGGACTCGGCACTTGCTAAGGGGGTGCACTTGGTGCTGCGCAGGTGACAGAGAGATTGGGCACCGCGCCCGGGCTTTGAACAGGGCCAGCATCCCCCCCGGCATCACGGGGGCAGAAGAGCAGGGGGCAAGGCCGCTAAGGAGAATTGGGCAGCCTCCTGCCCAGTAGGGAGGCTCCAGCTGGCAATGGGGAAATGACTGTCAGATTTTGAGCCCAGTGGCGATGAGGGGCAACACCCTCCACAGGAAGGGCATCAGGGAGGCATAAGAGAGGAAGAAGGGCAGGAAGGCAACGGAGGTCAAACCCTCGACACAGGATCTACCGTCACGGATGTAGCTACCTGGAGATGACCGAGAATCAGTGCTGCAGGAGACTGTGACTCTCCAGGCAGATGGTCACATCTGTGCCCTTGTCGCTGAAGATCTCACACCTCGCAGCACTGGTTGCCATGCCCTGCCAGTGGCTGTCAAAGTCACTGTGGCCTTGACCTTCTTCGCTTCTGGCTCCTTCCAAGGATCAGCTGTAGACCTTAGTGGCATCTCACAAACAGTTGTACACCACTTCATCTCGCACATCACTGATGCCCTCTTTACCAGAGCTGGACAGCACATTCATTTAATGACAAATATGGCTTCAGAGGGACTGAGGACATTGTGTTTCACCTCCATCGCTGGCTTCCCAAAGGTGCAGGGCATCATCGATTGCATCCATGTGTACATTAAGGCAACCAGTAACAGGCCAGTGAGATCCATCAACAGGAAGGCCTTCTGATCCCTCAATATCCAACTTGTCTGTGACCACAACAAGAGCTTCCTCCATGCCTGCACTCGCTTTCCTGGCAGCTGCCATGACTCCATCATCCTCCGGCAGTCAGGGCTGCCACCCTCCGGGAGGAGGACCTCCCTCCTCTCCCTCACGGCCTCCAGCAATAGATCCATGTCATCATCAATGAAGCGAGGATCTGTCCTGCCCCGAGTGCCAGGCCTTCAGCTCCCCTGTGACATTTCGCTTCCCTCTGGTGCAATGGGAGGCTTTGGCACAAACGACAGATCTCTCCCTCAGGACAACCAGCAGCTCAGTGATGGCTACCGTGGGAGTCTAAATGAGTCCCCCACTTCATCTGACCCACCCTCGTTCCTGCCCCCCACTGTCTCTAAGTGGACAGGAAACCTGTCTCCATACCAATTAAGGGCTTACGCCAGGCGAAAATCTTAACGTTATTCAGTTTCCTACCGGAGATAGGTTTCTGACCCGAAGATAAACCCGGCTCCTGTTTACCTCTCCATGGCAAAAATTCAGCCCTTTAAATCAGTCCTTGTTGACTGAAAGCTGATACTGAAATTTGTGTTCTTTAGTGAAAGAGCAGTCCAAAAATCATAAACAAAAATCAAAAATATAAACTGCAGATACTGGAAATCTGAAGAACAGAAAATGTTGGCATCACCCAGCAGGTTAATTCAATGTCCACATCCAAAATGTTAACTCTTTTCTTCTCTCCACAGATACAGCCTGTCCTGCTGGATATTTTGGCACTTTCTCTTTTTGCATAACTCCCCCCAAAAAACAAAGTTCACAGACTGATCTGGTTACATTGCTGAAGCCAAGTAAAGCTCTGGCATAAAAATCAGGCTGACATTTGTTAGATAAATTGGTTTCAGTACCGCACCACAATGGTGACACATGTTGCCAAAAATACCGCCTATGTGAATTAGCCCACTGGCTATCTAAAGAGATTAACATTGCAGACAGAACTGTTTCAAATCACATTTCTGAACTAATTCATCAATGTTCTTCCACAGCATGACTTTAGATATCATTTTAATTGCCCATCCCAAATTGGTGTGGTAAAATATCACAGAAAAGCAGTAATATATGCAATTATACATATACACTTTACCTGCTGTCACTCCTATTTATTACAGTTAGTTACAATGGTTTCAATAGTCATTTGTATTACTGAATATTTTACTATCTAGCAAATAATACAACTGACTGAAGGCATTGCCAGCACAGACTTGAACACCTCATTTGAACAGCCTAGGGTTCAATATATAACAAGACTCGATATAATGGAAACAAATGGATGCCAACTAGTCAAATACTAAGCAATCAGTGGTGGAAATCTAACAGCATAAGTAGAGAAGATTCCGACTATGAACTGATCTGGTATCATCCAATGGTTAGAATACATAACACTGCCACTCGGATTAGATAACATTAAATACCCAACTCAGCACTGATGTACTTCTTCGAGATAGGGCATACATGGATTTAAATAGCTACTCAGCAGAAGATGTTAATGTTGCAAAGAAACTCACAGTTTTCGCAGATCTTCATATTAACTGCATGAGCTATTCATTCACAAAGCACGTTGTTAAAGCCAAAACATTCTGATGTTATTTAGGGATGCCAATGTCGAGTCTGACCTGAGCTTGTTAAATTATGCATCATTTGAGCCAAGTGGTAATCTAATATTATACAATTTGCTGAAATATTTAAACTTGCAATTAGTCTAATGGAGAGACAGGCATTGTGTCAAAACACCAGTGAGAGCCAGGAAGAGAAAAACTTTTGTCAATGCATGATTGCACGATCTATAACACTGGTACAAGGCATACGGTGCTGATCAGTCAATCAGAAGTGTTACATGCAGCCAGCTATTACAATATGTAAACATACTGAAATGAACAGATACAAGAGGCGATAAAATATCCTCATGTCAGTTGTTGATCTGCATTAAGGCTAAAACTGTATGGAAGCTGAGAGTCTGAACACGCTTGCAACTTGCCACAGTCTTCTTTATGTGTTGACAGCTCTAATGCTATTCAATATCCGAAACACTTCTGCTTGGAGTAAATTACCCTTGACCTTGGCTTAAGATGATATTTTTAGAAGCGGCTGATAAAAGAATCACAGAGGCATTGTCACTCATAATGTAAACAACATACGGAATGTACAATCACATCCAGAAACATGATCAACAAATAGGATACAGGCATGGTGTCAAGACCAGATATATTTGTGTACATTCAGCCATGTGTAACATGAACCTTGAATAAAAATATAAAGGGGATTATCTTTTACTCTGACTGTGGCATACTTTAGGGTGCGAATGCTATTATGTTTTCCTGTTGGCTCCTGGCTAGAAGTGGTTTAATATGAATGAATAAAGTCTATTGCAATTCAATATTTGCCAAAATGTATTTAGTGGTTTGGAGGTAAGAGTGGAAAGTATTAAAGAGGGAAGTGAATTGCAGTTTAAATGTGTTTACCACAGGTAGATGGCTTTATGTATTTGTGATATTTCTGTTTAACACACTAACAGATTTGACTTTTGTCATGCTAGGTACCAGCTAATGAAAATGGATGTACTTCTGATAATAAAAAAACAGAAAATGCAGACAATGCAACATCTGAAATAGGTTAATATTGCAGGCAAGATTCTTCATCAGAATAATTGCTAGGGGAGTTGATCCTTGAAAGTTAGTGAAGTGTAATTGCATTGATAAGGCGAGATATCCATTAACCTCTGTCAAATAAAATTTTGGATATAACCATATATTGTTGGATATAACCACCATGTTGTTTACATGTAAGTGCATTTTCACTGATTTCAGTCTTCCTATCATTCTGGTTAGAGGTGGGGGTGATCTACAAGTATACAATTTGCTGAAATACTTAAAAGTGTAATTAGTCTAATGCGGAGACAGGCATTGTGTCAAGCTATTAGTGAGAACCAAGAAGAAAATATTTTTCCAGGCATGTGCATGTACTGTACACAGTTCTGGCACCACACAATAGGAAGGATGTGATTGCACTGGAGAGGATGCAGAGGAGATTCACCAGGATGTTGCCTGGGCTGGAGCATTTCAGCTATGAAGAGAGACTGAAAAGGCAGGGGTTGTTTTCCTTAGAGCAGAGAAGGCTGGGGGGAGATATGATTGAGGTATACAAAATTATGAGGGGCATTGATAGGTGAGATAGGAAGAAACTTTTTCCTTTAGCGGAGGGGTCAATAACCAGGGGGCATAGATTTAAGGTAAGGTGCAGGAGGTTTAGAGGGGAATTGAGGAAAAATTTTTTCACCCAGAGGGTGGTTGGAATCTGGAACGCACTGCCTGAAGAGGTGGTAGAGGCAGGAACCCTCACAACATTTAAGAAGTATTTAAATGAGCACTTGAAATGCCACAGCATTCAAGGCTACGGGCCAAGTGCTGGAAAATGGGATTAGAATAGTTAGGTGCTTGATGGCCGGCACAGACACGATGGGCCGAAGGGCCTGTTTCTGTGCTGTATAACTCTATGACTCTATGACAGGTTCTGACAGCTCACCCAAAATATTTAAATGAGGCTGAAGGTCCAATTTAGAGCAAGCCTCAGGCTTCCTGGCTCAGGTGCGCACATTCTGTGAACCAAAAGTAGACTGTAACCAATTTCTACCTTAGCCAGCTTCCGTTTGTATTTCTATTCTGTGTGACTTTTGTGAAAAAATATCATCTTCAAAAGGAAAATGCTATTTGTGTATAAGAAGAGCCCTTGTAGATTGAAATAACCTGTAGTCAGTTAGTAATGTTTTCAGTGGGGTATCTGTTCCCTACTAGTAGGAGGTGATAATAAGCTATTGCTAAAAGTATATATGAATCCTTGGTGCATCATTTAGAGGGCTTTTCACTGATTTAGATAAGGAGCAAGAATAAGCCATTCTACCCAACAAGCCTGCCCCCTTTTTGATTGTTTTCAACCCGACATTCCCACTTTTTCATAATATCCATTTACCAGTTCTTCCTTCAGAAAGATATCTTGTTTATGTTGAATCCACTTATACTATTTCTTTCAACAAGCTTTTTACATAACTTATTTCTGGGAGTCAATTTTCCTATATAGCATTAATTGGGAGGACGGTGAGTGAGAAGTACGTACTTACTACCCATCTGATGGAGTTATTTTTGTGGTCAGGCCTCACTTAAATGATTCCAGCAAGCTGCCAGAATGACGTCCACTCCTTGCGCTGGATTTTAAGAACCCGCCATCGATCTCGGCAGCAGGCTCAAAAAATGGCGGGCCGCACACCAGAGAGCCACTGCAATCTCCCACGCAACAGCTCATTTAAATAGCCGGGGCGGCCCAACTCCCCAATCATGTGGAGGGGCTGGGTTGTCCAATCCTGGCAATGGTGTCAGCTGCCTGTGCGCAGGCACTGGCATCATTTTTAAAGGGCAGCCAGCCCTGCCGGTTAATTTGAATTTTTAAAGCAGTTTCCCCCCCCAAACTTTATCCAATAAATTTCTAGCTCCCCTTTCCCACCCCCCAGTATCAATGACATTAACTATTTGCCCTTTCCCTCTAAGACACTTGCCTTTTAAATCTGACCTTTCCCCCCAAACTGCGCAAAGTTTAAAGTTTATTCCTTCCCACCATCCCTTAGACCCATTACGTTTATTTGACCCCATTCCCCCCTTTTGCACTGAAAATCTAAACTCCTCCCCCCTCCCCACCAGTGTCACACCAGCTTTCCCTGGACAGGGAATTGAAGGCGTGGAGTGCCAGCCACCACGCCAAAGATTGAGGCAGGCCCGGAAGATTTCAGGTAAGTTTATTTAAATTTATTCATGTCATTCATTTAAATATTGAAATGCTGTTCCTGTCGCCCAGCAGCGGGGGGACTGGCACAGAGCCTTGCACCGCGGGAGTATCAGGCCAGACCCTCCTGGCGTTGGCCTCCGTGGCGGGCCGCTGCTGGACCCATATTTCGCACCCCCATTCCCCCCTCCACCACCACAGAGCACGGAGTCTGAAGTCGTGATGGTGGTAAAATACAGCCCCTTATAGGCAGCTTGATGATCTGGGGGCATGGACAATGTTGTGGAGTGGCCAATATTGGGTCTGCAACAACACCTTAAAGGGGAGGGGTCTTAGTGCCTGGACTGAAAGGAAGTAGCAGCTTATAGGGACGGGAACATTTTTGCCGCACCTAGAGCATCGAAGACATCAAATACTGGAATCTTTATGGCTTATAACACACAAGTGACTACAGTGAATGTCAATCTGCTTCCAGTCTTCCCTGATCCCCAACTTTCAGTGGGCAGTAGTAATGTGGGCAGAAATGAAAATTGCATTGTAATTATGTCACCTGACTGTATTACTTTTTTTAATTTATCCATCAGCTGTGGGTGTCACTGGAAAGGCTGGCATTTATTGCCTATCCCTCAAAATGCATGGTGAGATTTTGTTTGTCCTGGTATCTGCATTACCAGTCCAGTTACATAACCAGTACACTACCACATTCATGAGAATGCTTTCAGGATAAATTAACACCCAAAAATTGAAAATGGGTAGATTAAATACAGCAACTGGATACTTCAGGTCCCCACATGATGTTGAACCTGCTGCCGCCCCATTTATAGATGCACAAGGGATGGTAGGGAGACAAGAATCCCCCCTCCGCCTGCTCCCCCACCCCCCCAACACCTTGATTAGTTTTATATGCAATAGTTTGATCTGAATTACTAAAATACGTTAAATTGTTTAGGCATTGTATCAGTCCTACCTTTTTGAAAACATTGTGCAATTTGTCTGGATTACCTTTATCAATCCCTTCATTATTTTTAAAAGTTTATTCAGTCAACTCAATGCCTTTATTTTTTCCAACAAGAACAGACTCAATTTCCTTAACCTTTCCTTATAACATAGATTTTCAAGATGAACATCAGTCACTCTAAATTCCACTCATTTTTCTCATTGGATTTATTCAATATCAAAAATCTTTATTATATTGTGATCATTCCGATGTACCATACAATCACCCTTCACCAGCTTCCAAAATAAGGAACAATGTCATAACTAAAATATAAACAGTCTCTGCATAGTCATTTCTTCACCACTTATTAGCTTTAAAAACTAAACTATAAGTTATTTCCTATGGTTTATGTTAATCTATTGAATAGTACAGTCTCTCGGGGGCTACCAAATCCTTCATGTAGTACAATGACCAATACTCTAGATTGGGTCTACCCAGTGCCTTACATAGGACCAATATAATTTCTTTGATACTCTAGCTATCTGTTGTGTTGGGTACATGAAATGTGCACTTCGTCGACATCATTTATGCAAATTTCATTACATTCACTATCAATTAAAATGAACCTAGACTGCAGAGGATTGATATAAAATGGCAAAGAGGGGTTGGGGCTGTTTGACTCTGCCAGCTATGAGGGCCCTTTAGATGCCACTGCTTTGCAATGCAAGCATTTTCCAAACACATGGGAATAATAGTTTCTTCTCACAGAGGCTTCATGCTCTGCACTTTTCACATAGTTAAATTACCCAGCTATCACAAAGTACTGTAGCAAAGTGGAAATAAACCTCCTGATCCCAATAAGAGTTGGGATGTTCACCAACTGAGATATACTGATCAGAAAATTGAGTGCAACGTTCTTAAAAAAAAGCAACTAGCAAAGATCTTTTGGCAAACTCTGAGGTGTTGTTCAGTGTCTATGATATTTTGGAGGGTGACTTCCAGCTGGGGAATTATCTCTGTTAATCGAATTGTGAGGAGGGAAATTAGGGTGATGGCATCACTGAGCAAAATCGCAGGTCAATCATTCAAAAAAAGAGCGGTAAATGATTCTATTAGAGGTTTGTGTTGACTTCTTTTTAATGGAAACCAAACCAACAGCATTCAGCAGACAGTTTTTTCTCAGACAGGTCCAAACACATCATGCTGACTAAGCATGAATAGTTAACTCTCTTTGAGGGGAACAAATTGTCCATAGTCGTCTGAAGTATGGTATTCTGTCACAGGTAATGATTTTCTGTGTGTGGAGCATTATTAATAAGAAGTTTATTAATAGATCAATGTCAGGTATGGATGTGTCTTTATTAGTGTTCCTTGCTGTTCACGTTTGGCAGATGTCCTTGGAAATAGTAAGGTGATAAGTTCCATATTATATCTATTTCCTTCCCAGGGGATCCTCTTCATGAGTTTATCCACAATATATTATATTTGCAAACACTCTTATTTGGGCATTGTTACTGTGACAAACAATCACTCTTGCAGCTGAACACTTCTACCATTATATAGCGCTTTAGAAACAGCTAACTTACCATGTGCAGGTTCAGAGCCTTCATGGTTTCCTGGACATGATGGCCTGGAATTACTTTGAGACCCGATCTGCCACATTTAAATAGGGTCAAGGGAACATGGCATTCCCCTCCAGTTCAGACCCAAATAATAACAGTTACTATATCAGTGGTGTTAAGAGCTGTTGCAAGCTGACCTTAAGGCAGATACCACACCAAGGTGCCATTTTGTGTGCTGCTACTGAAGGTTGATGGTTCTTTACCTGCATTGTGACCACTACTGTATGTTGAGAGTTGATCCATTTTTCAATTACTTTTACTTCGCACTGCTCAAAATGCTGTTGTGCACTTTAGTCATCGATTTCAAGGGGAATCCCTTTCTTTTGATGCTATGAACAGGAGGAGGATGTAGGTATGGAAGAGCCTCAGTTAGATGCTCTTAGAGGCAGGCATCACCAAAAGGATTCTCTTCATTAAACATAGACTCAGCCGGATCTGGAGACCAAGAAGGTCTTACATAGGCAAGCCCACCACACAAGGAGAAAGTGCACAAGAAGGAAAGGAAGTAGAATAGGGGAGTCAGTAGTCAACTGTTCGAGCAAAGAGAGTACAACTGATAGCCAAGAACTTTTAATAAATGAAGCTTAAATCATCAAATGAGTTCACGGTCACTACCTGTTTTCCCACCCCAATACCTTCAGAAATTTCCTCACTTTCCAAGACTGCTGCCAAAGTCCTTCATAAGACAGAAGTCTACATTTCTTCTGTCATTATTCAGTTCCCAAAATTTGAAGGTGTATTCAGAAATGAACTCTAAATTTTATGTGGTCAAGCTTTTCCTTACAGTATTTTCTTAAACAACAATATTCACCAGGAAGTGCCAACAAAATCCATTTTCCCTTTCTACAATAACTTAATACTGTGACTCCTCTTTATGTCAAGTTATTTACTCTCGCTCCTCATCCAGTGCTCCTATGAAGTTCTCCTTTAATGAGATGAGATTAAGTAGTGGGTGGGTGGAATGGTTTCCTTGAAGTCTTAGAAACCTGAGGTGACTGTTACGTCAGGATCGTTGTTATTCCAAAGGGAGTAGCTTCCCACAGCTTTATGTGTAGCAAGGGGTGCTCAACTTATGTCTGAAGCTCCCGCATGCCATAGCGTCAGAGGGGATGTTACAAAAGTGGCAACATCTCCACCTACTCCTTGCAGCCCATTGGTGCTGGACTAAAGCTTAACAGTGCTACTGGTTTTTGTCATTACAGAATAAGATCTTGGAAAGCCCATACAAATGTAGCTTTCAGACTGACTCTTAAGGCATCAATTGAAAGATTAGTAGCTATCATTCCAGAAACCATTAATGCCCTTAAGCATTGTTCCTGGCATCTTGATGCTGCAACAATATTCTGGGCTGTCACAGTTCTCAGGGTGCTCTGCAGATCATAAGAAACTTCCTAAAATATGTTGCAAATGCATGTAATGGATTCCAAGCACCTTACTAATCATCCTAACCATATGTGTGGAAACTGTCTCCATTGCCTGTACAAGAGATGAACTCTCTGAGCCCCGAGATATCCTAGACTCCTAAATCAATAGTGGTTGTTTCTTCCCCTTCCATGGAGGACAGTGGCCCACCTTCACTTCGGTTCCCAAGATTTCCATTCTCAGTACAGCTCCATGGCTAACCTGGTGACAACCTGCTGAGCTAATTCCTCATGAATGAGTGTTTCTGTGCTGGTGCTTGTGCAGATAAGATGCAAAGACTGCACTGGTGAGGACACATCAACAGCTGTGGATCTGGAAGTGCCTGGTCAGTTGTTGGAGTAGCTGACTCTTTCACTGAGGCACCTTCTATGATGCAAAAGACAGAGGAATTTGTTTAGCTGTGCACACAGTGACACCTGCCCTCGAAGAAACAATGGGTGAATGTAAAGACCTAGCATTGCTTTAAGAAAGCACAGGGAGCTGAAACTAACAATGATGAGCCTTACCCAACCTTTACTTTCTTGCTCATCTCTTATCTCACCCTCTCCTACTGTGCATCTGCCTATTAAATTTTGCTCCTTTTCTTGTGGCTTTCAATGATGTTGGACCTCCCCTGCTTGTCCTTCTGTGGCACTAGCTATATGTCATTTTTCCCTTCGGAGGGAGAGAAGATACTGGGCTGAATTTTACCAGCCCGATGGCAATGGACTGGGAGGGGGGGTGCTGGTAATATGGCGGGGAAGGCATCGGGAGGGAGCCCAACATCTTCTGCTGCCATATCATATGACCAGTGATGGGAACCTCAGCGATGGGAGCCACTTAAGAGCCCAATTCAAGGCCACATCCCACCCCGCTGATATTTTTCCCACATTGGGAGGGCCCGCTGCAGGGTGGAGAGACTTCCAGGTAAATCCTGGCAGCCTCCCAGGGTTTCCCGAGGGGGGGGGAGGGGCCCTACTT
Organism: Heterodontus francisci; assembly: GCF_036365525.1. Classification (NCBI taxonomy): domain Eukaryota; kingdom Metazoa; phylum Chordata; class Chondrichthyes; order Heterodontiformes; family Heterodontidae; genus Heterodontus; species Heterodontus francisci. The sequence continues at coordinate 174,237,398 of NC_090372.1, read as the reverse complement.
TATGGCTGCTCCATGGCCCATGGAGGGACCACTGGCAGCAATGGTCACCCCCACGGCTGAGGCGCCATTACTGCAATATGCTCTCGACTCCTCACGCCGATTGCCAGGTCCCAGCTTGCTCAGCAAAACTTACCTTGTCTTCAAGGGTGCCTCGGCATTGAGGTGGGCCGCTGTCCTCTACTGTAGAAGAATTGAGTTCCCTTGACACACAGGTGCTTAGAGAGCAACAGTACAATAGGTAAAGAGATGAGTGAAGCTGAAGTAACGGATGGGACTGGACTTACTGGAGTCGGCAGGATTTCTGGCACCAAGCCAAAAAGACAGTGGGAATCCCGTCTGGGCCATTTGGAACCCCCCTGGATTTGTGTAATGGTGTTCGGGAAATTAACTGTCCGGTGCTGGGATCCCGGAACCCTTTAAACATGGGGATCCTACCTTCAAGAGGTGCTAGCCAATCAGCGGGCCGGCAGCTCAGTAATATAGGCAGTGCCACCGGGAGCAGTGGCCACTGTTAGTACTACAGGAGGCATTGGACCCAGGTCCAGCGCTGGAGACCCGGAAGTCAGATAAGTGAGGCAAGGTGGCTGGGGCCAGTCTGGCAGGCCAAGCGATGCGGGGAGGGAGGGTGGGCATTGAGTGCAAGGGGAGGAGTGGTTCAGGAAGCTAAGCTGTTTTCTGCTGGGCACCCTCCATGGACCACAGATTGCCCAAGGAGGCGGACTCCCCAAGCCCACTGGGAGGTTGCTTCATTTTACTGCGAAACCACCCGCGTGGCAGAAGCCCCCCCTTCCCCCCGCCGCTGGTTTAATTCCAGCAGTGGCGGAAGGGGCCCTTAAGTGGCTAATAATAGGCCTCTTATGGGCCTCAATTGGCCTCTGGCATGAAGGCTATCGTCGGCCTTTCCCCCAACTTAATTGTGGTGTGACGGGAAGGCAAAGGGCCCTTCGCCCCAATTCTATGGGCCCCCCCGCCTCTAAGTCTGTCTCCGGGGGACCCATTAAATCCAGCCCATGATGTGCATTAGCACCATAGGCTTGACCAACCTTGGTTACCCTTGTGAGGTCATTGAATCTTTGAAGGCACTATGTGGCAGATCTCGGACTCCAACCTAGGCCATTCTCTTATTTTATGGAGCGTCATGTACTCAGTGTTCAACAGGCAGTCCTTTCAGGACCTCATTTCTTCCAGCAGCATTTCCACAAATGCATCAGAAGTTCAGGGAGCCCTTCCAGCTGCTGACAATCTGAGCCTGCTGCTCCTCTGCCAACTTGCTGAAAAGTGATTGCTCTATAACTGGCTGCAGCCTTTTAAACGGAGCATCAGAACCATGTTTCCCTGTTTCCTAGTGGTGGCAAGGGAACTAATAAATAAAGGAATAGCAGGGGTGCTTCAACCTCGAGAGTGCACCTCCTGTGCTATGTGGGAGCTTCCCATATCCTGAAGAACCATTTGTGCAGCAGCTCGAGCTCCGGGTTTTGGAACTTGAGCGACAGCTGGTGACACTGCGGTGCATTCATGAGGATGAGAGCTACGTGGATAGCACGTTTATTGATGTTGTCATCCCACAGCTTAAGATTATGCAGGGAGAGAGGGAATGGGTGACTGCCAGGTAGTCAAAAAGAATCAGGCAGGTAGTGCAGGAGACCCCTGAGTGCATCTCACTCTCCAACAGGTATTCAGTTTTGAATACTGAGAAAAGTGATGCTTCACCTCGGAGGGCAGCCAGAGTCATGTCCATGGCACCACGGGTGCTTCAGCTGCACAGAGAGGGTACAGGGAAGACTGGAAGAGCCATAGTGATAGGTGATTCAATAATCAGGGTAACAGACAGGCGTTTCTGTGGCCACAGACGTGAATCCAGGATGGTGTGTGGCCTCCCTGGTGCCAGGGTCAAGGATGTCACTGAGTGGCTGCAGAGCATCCTGAAGGGGGAGGGTGAACAGCCAACAGTCATGGTCCACATCGGAACAACGACATAGGTAGAAAGAGGGATGTGGTGCTGCAGTCAGAATTTAGGGAGCTAGGTAAGAAATTAGCAAACAGAACCTCAAAAGTAGTCATCTCCGTATTACTCCCAGTGCCACTTGCAAGTGAGTATAGAAATAGAAGGATAAGACAGATGAATGCATGGCTGGAAAGACGGTGCAAGAGGAAGGGCTTTAGATTCCTGGGACATTGGGATTGGCCCTGTGAGAGATGGGACCTGTACAGGCCGGACGGGTTGCACCTGAACAGAGCCGGGACTGAGTTCCTTACGGCACGTTTTGCTCGTGCTGTTGGGGAGGATTTAAACTAGTTTGGGAGGGGAATGGGGACCTGAGGGTAGACTCAGTTGGAACAAAATCAGAAATGAAAATGGAAGGCTGAAAATTAATGGATGAGTCTGGAAGACAGAGGAAACAAAGGTTAGAAAATAAAAAAGAGGTTGGCAGTGCTCAAGGGTATCTATTTCAATGCAAGGAGTATAGCAAATAAAGCAGATGAGCTGAGGGCACAGATAGACATGAGGCAGTATGATATCATAGCTATTACAGAAACATGGCTTAAGCAGGGACAGGAATGGCAGCTCAATGTTCCTGGTTACAGGGTTTTCAGACACAATAGGAAGGGGATAAGCAAGGAGGGGGTGTGGCAATTTTGGTCAGAGAAACAATTACAGCTGTGAGGAGGGATGATATGTTGGAAGGTTCATCAAACGAGGCCATATGGATTGAGCTAAGGAACAAAAAAGGGGCAATCACACTGCTGGGAATGTACTGTAGACCCCCAAACAGTCAGAGGGAGCTAGAAGAACAGAAATGGAAGCAAATATCTGAGAAGTGCAAGAACAATAGGGCAGTAATAGTAGGGGATTTTAACTACCCCAATATTAGCTGGGATAGTTTTAGTGTGAAAGGAATTGAGGGTGCAGAATTTTTGAAGTACATTCAAGAGAACTTTTTTGGCCAGTGTCTACCAAGTCCAATGAGAGAGAGTCCAATAAAAATAAAAGTTTTAAACTTAGTGTTAGGAAATGAAGCTGGGCAGGTGGAAGGAGTAGCAGTGGGAGAGCATTTTGGTGGTAGTGATCATAATTCAGTCAGTTTTAACATAATTATGGAAAAGGACAGAGATAGAACAGGAGTTAGAGTTCTCAATTGGGGCAAGGCCAATTTTACTAAGTTGAGTGATTTGGCGAAAGTAGACTGGAACAGCTACTTGAAGGTAAATCGGTGTCAGAGCAGTGAGAGGCATTCAAAGGGGAGATGCAAGGGGTTCAGAGTAAACATGTTCCCACAAAGAAAAAGGGTGGAATGGCCAAATCTAAAGCCCCATGGATGTTGAGGAGCTAACAGGGTAAGATAAGGAGGAAAGGGAAAGCTTATGTCTGACACCGAGAACTCAATACTACAGAAAGCTGAGTATAGAAAGAGAAGGGGTGAAATCAAAAAAGAAATTAGGAAAGCAAAGAGAGGGCATGAAAGAATATTGGCAAGAAAAATCAAGGTGAGCCCAAAGATGTTTTTATCAATATATTAACAGTAAGAGGATAACTAAGGAGAGAGTAGGACCCATAAAAGACCAAAAAGGTAACCTATGTGTAGGGGTGGAAGATGTTGGTATTGCTCTTAATGAATACTTTGCGTCTGTCTTCACAAGAGGGGGGGATGATGCAGAGATTGTAGTTAAAGAAGAGGGGCGTGAAGTATTGGATGTGATAAACTAAAGTCCTTTAGGGAAGGAAATCTGAAGTCCTTACCTGGTCTAGCCTACATGTGACTCCAGACCCACAACAATGTGGTTGACTCTTAAATGCCCTCTGAAATGGCCTAGCAAGCCACTCAGTTGTATCAAACCGCTACAAAGTCAATAAGGAATGAAACCGGACGGATCACCTGGCATCAACCTAGGCACCGGAAACGACAACGGTAAACCCAGCCCTGTCAACCTTGCCAAGTCCTCCTTACTAACATCTGGGGACTTGTGCCAAAGTTGAGAGAGCTGTCCCACAGACTAGTCAAGCAACAGCCTGACATAGTCATACTAACTGAATCATACATTACAGCCAATGTCCCAGACACTATCATCACCATCCCCGGGTATGTCTTGTCTCACCGACAGAATAGACCGAGCAGAGGTGGCATCACTGTGGTATACAATCGGGAGGGAGTTGCCTTGGGAGTCCTCAACATCAACACCAGACCACAAGAAGTCTCATGGCATCAGGTAAAACATGGGCAAGGAAACCTCCTGCTGATTACCACCTACCGCCACCGCACCCCGCCACCCCCCACCCCTCAGCTGATGTGTCAGTATTCCTCCATGTTGAACAGCACTAGATTTCGAACAGATCTAGCAATGCAAAGCTGGACATCCAGGAGGCTCTGAGGGCCATCAGCAGCATCAAAATTGTACTCAACCACAATCTGTAACATCATGGCCCAGCATGTACCCCACTCTAAAATTCCCGTCAATCCAGGGGACCAGTCCTGCTTCAATGAAGAGTGCAGGAGGGCATGCCAGGAGCCGCACCAGGCATACCTCAAAATGAGGTGTCAACCTGGTGAAGCTAAACACAGGACTACTTGCTGTCAAGCAGTGTAAGCAGCATGCGATAGACAGAGCTAAGCGATCCCATAACCAACGGATCAGATCTAAGCTCTGCAGTCCTGCCACCTCCAGTTATGAATGGTGGTGGACAATTAAACAACTAAGTGGTTCCACAAATATCCCCATCCTCAATGATGGGGGAGCCCAGCATATCAGTTCAAAAGTAAGGCTGAAGTATTTACAATAATCTTCAGCCAGAAGTGCCGAGTTGATGACCCATCTCGGCCTCCTCCTGAGGTTCCCAGCATTACAGATGCCAGTCTTCAGTCAATTCGATTCACTCCACATGATATCAAGAAACGACTGAAGGCACTGGATACTGCAAAGGCTATGGGCTCTGACAATATTCCGGCAATAGTACTGAAGACCTGTGCTCCAGAACTTGCCGTGTCCCTAGCCAAGCTGTTCCAGTACAGCTACAGCACTGGCATCTACCCTGCAATGTGGAAAATTGCCCAGGCATGTCCTGTACACAAAAAGCAGGACAAGTCCAACCTGGCCAATTACAGACCCATCAGTCTATTCTCAATCATCAGTAAAGTGATGGAAGATGTCGTCGACAGTGCTATCAAGCAGCACTTGCTTAGCAATAACCTGCTCAGTGGTGCTCAGTTTGGGTTCCGCCAGGGCCACTCAGCTCCTGACCTCATTACAGCCTTGGTTCAAACATGAACTCAAGAGGTGAGGTTAGAGTGACTGCCCTTGACATCAAGGCAGCATTTGACCAACTGTGGCATCAAGGAGCCTAGCAAAACTGGAGTCAATGAGAATCAGGGGGAAAACACTCCACTGGTTGGAGTCGTGCCTAGCGCAAAGGAAGATGATTGTGGTTGTTGGAGGTCAATCATCTCAGCTCCAGAATGCAGGAGTTCCTCAGGGTAGTGTCCTCGGCCCAACCATCTTCAACTGCTTCATCAATGACCTTCCTTCAATCATAAGGTCAGAAGTTTGCTGATGATTGCACAATGTTCAGCACCATTCATGACTCTTCAGATACTGAAGCAGTCCATGTAGAAATGCAGCAAGTCCTGGACAATATCCTGGGGATTACCATTGATCAGAAACAGAACTGGAGTAGCCATATAAATACCGTGGTTACATGCGCAGGTCAGAGGCTAGGAATCCTGCAGCGAGTAACTCACCTCCTGACTCCCAGAAGCCTGTCCACCATCTATAAAGCACAAATCAGGAGTGTGATGGAATACCTTCCACTTGCCTGGATGGGTGCAGCTCCAACAACACGAAAGAAGCTCGAGACTATCCAGGACAAAGCAGCCCACTTGATTGGCACTCCATCCACAAACATTCACTCCCTCCACCACCGATGCATAGTGGCAGCAGTGTGTACCATCTACAAGATGTACTGCAGCAATGCATCAAGGCTCCTTAGACAGCACCTTCCAAACCCACGACCTCTACCACCTAGAAGGACAAAGGCAGCAGATGCATGGGAACACCACCACCTGGAAGTTCCCCTCCAAGTCACACAACATCCTGACTTGGAACTATATTGCCGTTCCTTCACTGTCGCTGGGTCAAAATCCTGGAACTCCCTTCCTAACAGCACTGTTGGTGTACCTACCTCACATGGACTACAGCGGTTCAAGAAGGCAGCTCAACACCACCTTCTCAAGGGCAATTAGGGATGGGCAATAAATGCTGACCTAGTCAGCGTCGCTCACATCCCATAAACAAATTTTTAAAAAACACAGGGAGAGAGGAGGTATTAATGGGATTAGCATCCTTGAAAGTTGATAAATCACCAAGGCCGGATGAAATGTACTCCAGGCTGTTAAAAGAAGCAAGAGAGGAAATAGCAGAAGGTCTGACCATCATTTTCCAGTCCTCACTGGATACAGGTGTGGTGCCGGAGGATTGGAGAACTGCTAACATTGGACCTGTTTAAAAAGAGAGCAAAGGATAGACCGAATAATTACAGGTCAGTCAGTCTAACCTCAGTAGTGGGCAAATTATTGGAATCTATTCTGTGAGACAGGATAAATTGTCACTCAGAAAGGCACAGGTTAATCAAGGATAGTCAGCATGGATTTGTTAAGGGAAGATCTTGTTTGACCAACTTGACCGAATTTTTTGAAGAAGTAACAAGGAAGTTAGATGAGTGTAGTGCAGTTGATGTGGTCTACATGGATTTTAGCAAGGCTTTTGATAAGGTCCGACATGGCAGACTGGTTAAAAAAAAAACCATGGGATCCATGGAAATGCAGCAAGGTAGATACAAAAATGACTCAGTGGCAGGAAACAAAGGGTAATTGTTGACAGGTGTTTTGCGACTGGAGGACTGTTTCCAGTGGCGTTCCGCAGGGCTCAGTACTGGGTCCCCTGCTTTTTGTGTAGTGGGCATGATCAAGAAGTTTGCAGATGACACAAAGATTGGCCGTGTGGTAGATAGCGAGGAGGGTAGCTGTAGGCTGCAGGAAGATATTGATGGTCTGGTCAGATGGGCAGAAATGTGGCAAATGGAATTCAACCCAGAGAAATGTGAGGTAATGCATTTGGGGAGGTCAAACAAGGCAAAGGAACACACGATTAATGGGAAAATACTGAGAAGTGTAGAGGAAGTGAGGGACCTTGGAGTGAATGTCCACAGATCACTGAAGGTCGATAAGGTGGTTAAGAAGTCATATGGAATCTTTTCCTTTATTGGCCGAGGTACAGAATACAAGAGCAGGGAGGTTATGCTGGAACTGTATAACTCATTGGTTAGGTCACAACTTGAGTACTGTGTGCAGTTCTGGACACCTCATTACATAAAGCAGGTAATTGCACTCGAGAGGGTACAGAGGAGATTTACAAGGATGTTGCCATGAGTGGAAAAATGCAGCTATGAGGAAAGATTGGATAGGCTGGGGTTGTTCTCCTTGGAACAGAGAAGGCTGAAGGTAGATCTGATTGAAATGTACAAAATTTTGAGGGGCCTGGACAGAGCGGTCAGTGACTAGGGGGCACAAATTTTAAGTGATTGGTAGAAAAATTAGAGGGGAGATGAGGAAAAATGTTTTCACCCAGAAGGTGGTTGGGTCTGGAACTCATTGCCTGAAAGGGTAGTTTGAGGCAGAAACCCTCAACTCATTCAAAAGGAGTCTGGATATGCACCTCAAGTGCCGTAATCTGCAGGGCTACGGACCAAATGCTGGAAGGTGGGATTAGAATGGGTGGATCGTTTTACGGCTGGCACAGACACGATGGGCCAAGTGGCCTCTTTCTGTGCCTTAAACTTTCTATGATTCTATGTTTCTATGAAGGGTGTTTTGTTTTTGCCTCTAAAATGCATAGCATGGCTTAAAAGGGATATGGAGTAAACTGTGGTGGGTAAGCAGCAGTTTCAGATTGGTGGATTTTAGAACAGCCCCACAGGAAACCCACCAATAGGAGGAAAAGTCAGGGCAAAAAATCTCACAGCCTTCTGACATGGGTACACTGGAGTGAAGTGGGAAGACACTGTCTGGAGGAGGCAATCCTAGTTGGCTTGTTGTGAAGTCAGATTAGGCACTGACTCTGGCGTTGTACTACTATTTTTTAGCTTCTTGCCAATGTTATCGTTCGAATCGAACAAAGCTGACAAACCTGTGGTGGATCTCACTACAGTGTGCAGATTTGCATAACTTGATTATCTACTTATCTATATCAGTGAATGTACAGCGGCTGCTAACTAATGGAGCCAATAGTGGTCATTTCATCCCCCTCAATGTGTCACGTTTTTTTGCTTGGCTCACTGAAACACATTTTTCATATTCACTATTTTTTGACATAACATATTTAATGAGCTTTTGTACAATTCCATCATAGTCATTTAGTGCTCCAGTTTCTGGCAATGTGTCAAAAACTTCATAAACATTTCCTTGCATCACATAAAAGCATCAATCATTTTATGGCTTCATCTAATATGCCAAAGGACATTAGAAAAATTTTCAAATCAGTGGATTCACTATTTCAATTGAATGCTAACTTAATTTGGGTCTGTCTCAATATCAAATAAGGAAATTAGGTTACAAGAGCAAAGATTGGTGGATGCTGGAAATCTGAAATAAAAACAGAAAGTGCTGGAAATGCACCGCAGGTCTGGCAGCATCTGTCGAGAGAGAAACAGATTTGTTGGGCTGAATTTTACCGGGCCCCTGATGCCAGGAGTGGTGGCGATGGGGCCCAGAAAATACCTCCGGGAGAGGCCCGCCATGGGCCTCGACCCCGGGAAGGCCCAGCTCATATTACTGGACAGAGCAGCCCGCTTGATTGGCACTCCATCTACAAACATTCACTCCCTCCACCACCGACGTACAGTGGCAGCAGTGTGTACCATCTACAAGATGCACTGCAGCAATGCACCAAGGCTCCTTAGACAGCACCTTCCAAACCCGCGACCTCTACCAACTGGAAGGACAAGGGCAGCAAATACATGGGAACACAACCACCTGCAAGTTCCCCTCCAAGTCACACACCATCCTGACTTGGAACTATATCGTCGTTCCTTCACTGTCGCTGGGTCAAAATCCTGGAACTCCCTTCCTAACAGCACTGTGGGTGTACCGACCCCACATGGACTGCAGTTCAAGAAGGCAGCTCACCACCACCTTCTCAAGGGCAATTAGGGATGTGTAATAAATGCTGGCCTAGCCAGTGACGCCCACATCCCATGAATAAATAAAAAAATCTGGCGGTGGCCAGGCCTTGTGGCAGCCTCCCCCTGCCCCACCACTCGGTGCCAGGGACATCATTAAGATATGTTAATGAATTTAAATGACTGAATAAACACTAACCTCACCGCGCCGGCTGTCCTGCTGCGACATTCCAGCCGGTTGTCGGAACTCCTGTGCGTTTGGATCTCCGTTCGGAGAACTGAGGCGGAACACTGGTTGGGAGGGGGGAGGAGTTAAGTTTTCAAAGTAGTGATGGTGAGGGGAGTGGGGTGAAACCTTCCCGATTGGTCTAGGGGGTGGTGGGAAGGGGTAAAGGTCAGAGTTAGTAAACTTTATGGGGGGAAGGTCAGTATTGTAACATTAGCTTTTTTTGGGGGGGGGGAAGAGAGCAGCTAATAAATTGTTTGCTTATTGGTGGGATGGGAGACGGTCTTGAAATCTTTATTAAAATTCTCACTTTAATTTTATACAGCCTATTCCTTTAAAAATTTAAATAAAGTGGGGCTGGACGTCATTGCCAGGGATGGAATGCCTGCCCCCTCCATGTCATCGGGATGCGGGGATCTGCCCCGGCCATTTAAATGAGCCACTGCACTAAATATCACGGCGACTCTGCAGAGTAATTCTCGTGTGGTGCGCCCCGCCGGTTTTGAAGTTCGCCGCTGAAATCAGCCGACACTTCAGGTCAATTTCCTGTTTTTATTTGAGGAAATGAAGTTCTCTGTTTCTTTGTATGCATTAAATGACTAGCTTTCTACCAGTATTGCTTCCAGAAGTACAGATGATAGCCACAGGGTGAGGAGAACTGGAGTTTCATGGGAGAAATCCACTTTGATATCACACAAACATTCTCTCTATGAGTACTGGTAAGAGAAACTTCAACTCCCTAAGAGGAATGATTTAAAACAGACTCAGTTACAATCATTCATTACTGAGCAACGTATGATAGTACTCTTGTCCGGCCAATAATGTATATTTATTTTTAGTGACGTAGTTTAACTGTAGGACATATTGGAGATGATGTATCTCTCCAATCCACCTAAGTACAATTTGGGCAGGGTGCACACAAACTACGTACCACTTGACAGGGTCTGAACTCCCCCTTTGGAGGTGCATTATGATGGAACTAGCATACTCTAGGCTGAATTTTGTCACCCTGTCCCAGCATCTGACTACGCGGGAGGGAGCACTACATGGAAGGGAGTGACCACAAAGGCGCTGGTGGGGTGGAGGGGGATGAGGCATCAACACATACTGGCAGATGCATCACTGCATCTCGGCGATAGGCTGCCTTCTTTCAGAGCTCACCCCCATTGCCTCCCCTGAGAGCAGACGTGGGAAGGAGCCATTTAGGAGACCGCATCAGGGGATGAGGGGATGTCATTAGGATAACTGTTCTGTTGCTCTTCCTGTGAAGTTTTACTACGTCCCTTTCTCTACTTGCAGGCCACCAGGCCCATAACACCCGAGAGAGACCTAGAGGACTGATGGAGGCATCCTAGATCCACAGCCTCGATTGTCAGCTGAGGAGGAGGCACTGGAGCTAATTGGGGCCCAGGATGGCTGGTCAATGATGAGAAAGGAGGCTCCGCACAAGAGAGTGAGGAGACATTGTGTTTATGTGCCCCCCACCACACTTCTGGAGATCTACATCAGGCACAGTTGGCATGAGGAGATCCACACAACCTAACCCATAAATGTTTGTGTTTTCTCAGGCAGGTCGTCGACCGCAGGAGGCTAATGCTGATGCTGCGACAGAGGGACAGCCATCAAACTCGGAGGAGGAGGAGCAGTCAGAGGATGCACTGTCACATCATTCTCCTGCACCTTCCACCAGCAGATACTTTCACCTCTGTGGGTATGTGTTCGGGATTAGATTCAGGGTCACAAGCTGGTGAGAACACCACACATACGCACCCGAGCAGCTGACTGAGGCTGTGACATCTGAGGCCACTTATAGTCGGAGGATTGTGGGTGGCTAGGCCAATGCTGAGCCCCAGGCTGATGACGAGCCTCTGGTGTCAACAGCACAAGCCATGCTGGAGTTGCAGAGAGAGGTAAGGTAACATCTGGCACAGCTGCCAGAGGCAATGCACAGCCATGAGCAGATGATGGAGGAGTATCAATCCATGCCAAGAGTGCTGCCATGTCTCAGGCATGTGAGCGCATGGCTTCCAGCATTGAGAGATTGGCGATCCTCATGCAGATTCAGATCCCACAGATGCGCACAGACCCGCACATCATTGCTTTGTCCGTGAGCTCAATGCAGCAGTGGCATAGTGAGAGAAGGGCGAGGTGCCTGGAGTCTTCTCCAGCTCCAGCGGCACAGTGGCGCAGTGGTTAGCACCGCAGCCTCACAGCTCCAGGGACCCGGGTTCAATTCCTGGTACTGCCTGTGTGGAGTTTGCAAGTTCTCCCTGTGTCTGCATGGGTTTTCTCCGGGTGCTCCGGTTTCCTCCCACAAGCCAAAAGACTTGCAGGTCGATAGGTAAATTGGCCATTATAAATTGTCACTAGTATAGGTAGGTGGTAGGGAAATATAGGAACAGGTGGGGATGTTTGGTAGGAATATGGGATTAGTGTCTTTTTTTCTTTCTTTTGGGCCTCCTTATCTCGAGAGACAATGGATACGCGCCTGGAGGTGGTCAGTGGTTTGTGAAGCAGCGCCTGGAGTGGCTATAAAGGCCAATTCTGGAGTGACAGGCTCTTCCACAGGTGCTGCAGAGAAATTTGTTTGTTGGGGCTGTTGCACAGTTGGCTCTCCCCTTGTGCCTCTGTCTTTTTTCCTGCCAACTACTAAGTCTCTTCGACTCGCCACAATTTAGCCCTGTCTTTATGGCTGCCCGCCAGCTCTGGGTTCAATTCCTGGTACTGCCTGTGTGGAGTTTGCAAGTTCTCCCTGTGTCTGCGTGGGTTTTCTCCGGGTGCTCCGGTTTCCTCCCACAAGCCAAAAGACTTGCAGGTCGATAGGTAAATTGGCCATTATAAATTGTCACTAGTATAGGTATATAGTATAGAGGCCCCTCTACATTGCCTTCATTGATCTCACCAAAGCCTTTGACCTCGTCAGCAGACGTGGTCTCTTCAGACTACTAGAAAAGATCGGATGTCCACCAAAGCTACTAAGTATCATCACCTCATTCCATGACAATATGAAAGGCACAATTCAACATGGTGGCTCCTCATCAGAGCCCTTTCCTATCCTGAGTGGTGTGAAACAGGGCTGTGTTCTCGCACCCACACTTTTTGGGATTTTCTTCTCCCTGCTGCTTTCACATGCGTTCAAATCCTCTGAAGAAGGAATTTTCCTCCACACAAGATCAGGGGGCAGGTTGTTCAACCTTGCCCGTCTAAGAGCGAAGTCCAAAGTACGGAAAGTCCTCATCAGAGAACTCCTCTTTGCTGACGATGCTGCTTTAACATCTCACACTGAAGAATGCCTGCAGAGTCTCATCGACAGGTTTGCGTCTGCCTGCAATGAATTTGGCCTAACCATCAGCCTCAAGAAAACGAACATCATGGGGCAGGATGTCAGAAATGCTCCATCCATCAATATTGGCGACCACGCTCTGGAAGTGGTTCAAGAGTTCACCTACCTAGGCTCAACTATCACCAGTAACCTGTCTCTAGATGCAGAAATCAACAAGCGCATGGGTAAGGCTTCCACTGCTATGTCCAGACTGGCCAAGAGAGTGTGGGAAAATGGCGCACTGACACGGAACACAAAAGTCCGAGTGTATCAGGCCTGTGTCCTCAGTACCTTGCTCTACGGCAGCGAGGCCTGGACAACGTATGCCAGCCAAGAGCGACGTCTCAATTCATTCCATCTTCGCTGCCTTCGGAGAATACTTGGCATCAGGTGGCAGGACTACATCTCCAACACAGAAGTCCTTGAAGCGGCCAACACCCCCAGCTTATACACACTACTGAGTCAGCGGCGCTTGAGATGGCTTGGCCATGTGAGCCGCATGGAAGATGGCAGGATCCCCAAAGACACATTGTACAGCGAGCTCGCCACTGGTATCAGACCCACCGGCCGTCCATGTCTCCGTTATAAAGACGTCTGCAAACGCGACATGAAATCGTGTGACATTGATCACAAGTCGTGGGAGTCAGTTGCCAGCATTCGCCAGAGCTGGCGGGCAGCCATAAAGACAGGGCTAAATTGTGGCGAGTCGAAGAGACTTAGTAGTTGGCAGGAAAAAAGACAGAGGCGCAAGGGGAGAGCCAACTGTGCAACAGCCCCAACAAACAAATTTCTCTGCAGCACCTGTGGAAGAGCCTGTCACTCCAGAATTGGCCTTTATAGCCACTCCAGGCGCTGCTTCACAAACCACTGACCACCTCCAGGCGCGTATCCATTGTCTCTCGAGATAAGGAGGCCCAAAAGAAAAAGAAGTATAGGTAGGTGGTAGGGAAATATAGGAACAGGTGGGGATGTTTGGTAGGAATATGGGATTAGTGTAGGATTAGTATAAATGGGTGGCTGATGTTCGGCACAGACTCGGTGGGCCGAAGGGCCTGTTTCAGTGCTGTATCTCTAATCTAATCTAATCTTTGGTGAACAGAAAGGTTCATGTGAGTCTTGAAAGGGAGGAGAGAGGCTGGCCTCCATAGCTGGGGGCCTCCCTCAGGGCACTGCAAGTGTGGGCAGTGGTTCCTCAGCACCTCCGCCAGTGGGCCCAGCTCCAGTAGCTGGGAGAACCGAGGAGAGTGTTGCACCTGTGCAGAAAATCCTCAGCACGCAGGGCCTTCCAGGCCTCAGGCACCCAGAGCACGGCCACAGGTTTGATCCCAGGCCAAGGGGCAGGCTCATCAGCAGCCTGCCTGCACCCCAGCTGCTGGCACAGGGGTCACACCTCATAGAGGCACTCATAAATGTACAAAGAAGAGCACCAAGCCACACTTGAGGATTCATGGGTGTATTATATCTGCTCTTTATATTGTTGTCTGCATTTTTTCAATAGAGTTCACATTCATTGTTGTAAAATGCTCATTCTTTCCTGCCTGAATTGTGAGATACTGCCATCAGCCTTGCTCCCTCAATGGGCTGCTGCTGTAGGCACAGGCTGCGTTTGATTAGCGTCTCAGAAATGCCAGAGGACATGGTGCAGCTGAGCGCTAGCAACAGATTTGAGATAGAAAGCAAGCAATAGGCACAAAACAGTGAGGTTAATCTTTAGTAAGGTCACTTTGAGAGGCCATCATGGTAGCAGGAACTGGGTATGTATGAGATTGTCTCTTGCGTCCCTTGCATGTCTATCAATGGCCCTGGTCTCTGCTGCAAGGGAATCATTATGCACTGGTGCCTGCTGATTATCCAGTCTACATTCTCCTCGTCGGATAACGACTGACGATCAATCTTCATGCAAGTCTTCCCCACTCTGCAATGCTAGATTGTGCAGAGCACAGCAGCCCACCACAATACGTGAGACCGTCACTGGAACATACTGCAGGGCTCCACCAGATCACTCGAGGCAGTGGAACCTCATCTTCAGTAGCCCAATGGCCTGCTCGATAGTCACTCCACTGCATTGCGAGGGTTCCTCAAAGGCATGAGTAGCCATGTATTCAATGGCTATCCCTTGTCCCCATGAATCCATCCATGCAGGGGAGCAGTGGACCTAAAAAGCTAAGACATCTGGCACTGTCGAAGTATGTAGGCATCATGGCTGCTTCCAGGAAGCGGGCACACACCTGCAGAAACTGTTTTCGGTGGTTGCAAACCAGTTGAACATTGATGGAATGGAAGCTCCTGCTGTTGATGAAGGCGGCTGGTTGTTCCATGGGAGCCTTGATGGCCATATGTGTGCAGTCAATGACACCGTGCACCTGGGGGAATCTAGCACTGGTCCCGAACCCAATGGTCTTGACTGTCAGGGTCGGTCTGGTAGCGCTTATGGTCACCGGCCCTCTTGAACAGAGAATTGTTCAGCTCCTTTATGCAGCGATGGGCTGCTGCCTGGCAGACGCCACACATGACCCTGGTGGATTCCTGGAAAGAGTCAGACATGTAAAAGTTGAGTGCCACAGTGATCTTCAGGGCCATGGGCATTGGGTGTCCACCGAAGCCGATAGGTCACATACGCCATGATGCAGGATGAGCTACGTCGGTGACGACCTCCCTGGGAGACGCGGTCTTTGGTGACACTGCCGCTCGGACATTTGGAGGTAGCTGAAGCTAGTCTGGTAAACTGTCTGACGTGGGTAGGCCCTTCTTGGTGTGGCTGGCTGCTGCCACTCTCTACTTGGTGCTGCATGGGTGGCCGTAGCTACATCCTGGCCTTCCCTCCCTCTGAGCCATGGCTGCATGGCAAGGGGCCCACAAAAGCAGGATGTATGAGACCCATGCCAGCTGATCAGTAACCCTTGAGCACACTGTCCTTGCAGATATGAACTAGCCTTGCCACCTTTCACTTTGCTACTCCCCTCAGAATACATGCTAATGCCCCTGTGCTCACCTTTACTGAGACCAGCACCCAATATAAAGCTTGACCAGGCAGAGAGCCTGATACTATGCCCACCGGACTCTTACACCTGAAATATGGCCTGACTGTGCAGAGAGTACAGCACTGCAGGCCAATAATGGCCTCAGTACCCACCCCCCCCCCCAACCCTGCCACCCCTTCCCGGGGTGGTGGGACTGTCCTATGAAGAGAGATTGGGGAAACTGGGCCTGTATTCTCTCGAGTTTCATAGAATGAGAGGTGTTCTCATTGAAACCTACAAAATAGGAATAGACCGGATATATCCAGCTAAGATGTTTCCCCGGGTTGGTGAGTCTAGAACCAGGGGACACAATTTCAAAATAAGGGGGAAGCCACTTAGGACCGCGATGAGGAGAAGTTTCTTTACTCAGAGGGTTGTGAATCTTTGGAATTCTCTACCCCAGAGGGCTGTGGAAGCTCAGTCATTGAGTATGTTTAAAACAGAGATTGACAGACTTCTAAATATCAATGACATAAGGGGATATGAGGATAGTGTGGGAAAAAGGCATTGAAGTGGATGATCAGCCATGATATTATAGAATGGCATACTCCTGTTCCTGTGTTCCTATATGTTTTTCCCATGTTTTTTTTCCTATCCACTACTCCCCATGGCTGTCTTCCCGCGGTCTTGCCTCTGTGCCACCACCTTTAAACGGTCAATAATCAGAAGGCACATGATCCCCTTTCATTGTGGACAAAATTTAAAACCCCCTATAAAATCGTGGTCAATTCCATGCAAATGTATTATAACTAGCTGTTATAAATCACATCTCAGCTTTCAGTAAATATTCTGGGGAAGATAGTTGGTGATAGTTGGTGGAAGAATTTTGCCAAGAAATATCATTACAATCATTTTATTTATTCATTCAGGGGATGTGGGTGTTGCTGGCAAGCCCGCATTTATTGCCCATCCCTAATTACCCTCAAGAAGGTGGTGATGAGCTGCTTTCTTGAACCGCTGCAATGTGTGTGGTGTAGACACGTTCACAGTGCTGTTTGAGAGGGAGTGTCAGGATTTTGACCCAATGACAGTGAAGGAACAATGATTTATTTCCAAGTCAGGAAATGTGTGTGACTTGGAGGGAAACTTGCAGGTGGTGGCATGTCCATGCACCTGCTGCCCTTATTCTTCTATATGGTAGAGATCATGGGTTTGGAAGGTGCTGTCGAAGAATTCTTGGCAAATTGTTGCAAAGCATCTTGTAGATGATACACACTGCTGACATTGTGCACTGGATGGGGTGCCAATCAAGCAGACTGCTTTGCCCTGAATGGTGTTGAGCTGCACTCATCCAGGCAAGTGGGGAATACTCCATCACACTCTTTATAGATGGTAGAAAGGCTTTGGGGAGTCAGGAGCTGAGTTATTCATTGCAGAATTCCCAGCCTCTTATCTGCTCTTACAGCCACAGTAGTTTTTTTATTTATTTAGAGATACAGCACTGAAACAGGCCGTTCAGCCCACCGAGTCTGTGCCGACCATCAACCACACATTTATACTAATTCTACATTAATCCCATATTCCTACCACACCCCCACCTACCTATACTAGGGGCAATTTACAATGGCCAATTTACCTATCAACCTGCAAGTCTTTGGCTGTGGGAGGAAACCGGAGCACCTGGCAAAAACCCACGCAGTCACAGGGAGAACTTACAAACTCCGCACAGGCAGTACCCAGAATTGAACCCAGGTCGCTGGCGCTGTGTGGCTGCGGTGCTAACCACTGCGCCACTGCGGCTGGTCCAGTTCAGTTACTGATTAATGGTGTCCCCAAAGGATTTTGATGGTGGGGTATTCAGCGATGGTAATACATTGAATGTCAAGGGGCGACCGTTTGATTCTTTCTTGGAGATGGTCATTGCCTGGCACTTGTGTGGCACAAATGTTACTTGCCACTTATCAGCCCAAGTCTGAATGTTGTCTAGGTCTTGCTGCATGTGGGCATGGACTACTTCATTATCTGAGGAGTTATGAATGGAGCTGAACACTGTGTAGTCATCGGTGAATATCCCCACTTCTGACCTTATGATGGAGGGAAGGTCATTGATGAAGCAGCTGAAGATGGTTGGGCCTAGGACACTACCCTGAGAAACTCCTGCAGTGATGTCCTGGGGCTGAGATGATTGGCCTCCAACATCCACAACATCTTCCTTTGTGCTAGGTATGACTCCAGCCAGCAGACAGTTTTCTCCCTGATTCCCATTGAGTTCAATTTTGCTGGGGCTCCTTGATGCCATACTTGGTCAAATGCTGCCTTGATGTCAAGGGCAGTCACTCTCACCTCACCTCTGGAATTCAGCTCTTTTGTCCATGTTTGGATCAAGGCTGTAATGAGATGTGGGGCCAAGTGGGTCTTGGCGGAACCCAAACTGAATATAGGTGAGCAGATTATTGGTGTTTAAGTGCTGCTTGATAGCACCGTCGCCATCACCTTCCATCACTTTGCTGATAATTGAGAGTAGATTGATGGGACGGTAATTGGCTGGATTGGGTTTGTCCTGTTTTTTGTGGATTGAGTACACCTGGGCAATTTTCCACATTGTTGGGTAGATGCTAGTGTTGTAACTGTACAGGAACAACTCGGCTTGGTGTGTGGCTAGTTCAGGAGCACAAGTCTTCAGTACTACAACTGGGATGTTATCGGGGCCCATAGCCTTTGCTGTAACCATTCCGCTTAGCTTTTACTTGATATCATGTGAAGAGAACCAAATTGGCTAAAAATTGACATCAACGATGGGGATGTCAGGAGGATGCTGAGATGGATCATCCACTCAGCACTTCTGCTTGAAGATGGTTGCAAAGGCTTCAGCCTTGTCTTTAGCACTGACATTCTAGGGTCCGTCATCATTAAGGATGGGGATGCCCATGGAGCCTCCTTCTCCTTTAGTTGTTCGATTGTCCATCACCATTCATAATCAGATGTGGCAGGACTGCAGAGCTTTGATCTAATCTGTTAGTTGTGGGAACATTTAGCTCTGTCTATAACACATTGCTTTTGCTGTTCAACATGCTGTAGTCCTGTGCTGTAGCTTCACCAGATTGGCACCTCATTCTTAGGTATGCCTGGTGCTGCTCCTGGAATGCTCTCCTACACTCCTCATTGAACCAGGAATCTTAAAGCCTAGAAGGAAGCTATTCAGCCCCTCATGCCTGTGCCAGTTCTTTGAAATAACTATCCAATTTGAGCCATTCCCTCATTCCTTTCCCAATGCCCTGCAGTTTTTTTTTCCTTTTCAAGTATATATCCGAATGCCTTTTGAAAGTTCCTATTGAATCTGCCTCCAGCACTCTTTCAGGCAGTGCATTCCAAATCATAACAGCTCACATGGTTAAAACATTCTAATCATCAAGACTGCTTCTTTCATCTGTGTCTGACCCAACCCGCCAGTGGACACAGTTTTTCCTTGTTTACTCAATCAAAATCCCTTATAATTTTGAACAGTTCCGTTAAATCTCCCCTTAACTGCCTCTGCTCTATGGAAATCAATCCCAATTTAGCTATTCTCTCTTAAGCAAGTATGCTTGTGTCTAGTACTTTTCCTATCACTGTTTATTTCTTTACAAAAGTAAAAAAAAACTAAATTTGCCTGTTCAGCAGTATCTTGGAAAAATTACACCAGTTGTGAATGGTGTATTGATCTGACTTTATCTCTCCTCATTAACTCTTTGAAACTACTTATAGAGCAATGAGAAAACAAGAGTTGTTGCCTTCCTACCCATCCAGCTGCTGGTCCAACTTGTCCCTGACTGAAGCTGTCTTTTATAACTTCTGTGAATCCTCAATACCTTCATCTCTAGAGACCTAGATCGAGAGAGGGTACAGAGGAGATTTACATGGATGTTGCCCGGACTGGGAAAATGCAGCTTTGAGGAAAGATTGGATAGGCTGGGGTTGTTCTCTTTGGAACAGAGAAGGTTGAGGGGAGATCTGATTGAAATGTACAAAATTTTAAGGGGCCTGGATAGAATGGAGCTGAAGGGCCTATTTACCTTAGCAGAGAGGTCAGTGACTAGGTGGCATAGATTTAAAGTGATTGGTGGAAAAATTAGAGGGGAGATGGGTAAAAACTTTTCTGCACAGAGGGTGGTGTGGGTCTGGAACTCATTGCCTGAAAGGGTAGATGAGGCAGAAACCCTCAACTCATTCAAAAGGAGTCTGGATATGCACCTCAAGTGCTGTAATTGGCAGGGTTACGGACCAAATGCTGTGAAGGTGGGATTAGAATGGGTGGATTGTTTTTCGGCCGGCACAGACAAGATGGGCCAAGTGAACTCTTTCTGTGCCTTAAACTTTCTATGATTCTATCTCCTTCCATTCTGATGTACAGCTGCTAATTCTTCCAAAGAAAAGTCTGTCTTTTCAGTTTACCTTTAGCCTCCAACTCTAAAACCATCTTAAAAAATCTTGCCTCCAATATCCTATTCAAACATTATGACCAACAACAAAATTTTCCCTGCCAGTTTTGTTGAATTCTTTGCTCTCTGATAGTATCCATCCCATCAACTTCAAGATATGTGCATTCTTTTCAATCGTTCTTACTCCCACTTCACAGCGACCTGATCTTTGCAAGCACAAATCTTTGAAAGTGGCAAAACAAGTTGACAAAGCTGTTAACAAAGCAAATAGGGTGCATGTTGGCTTTATAAGCAGAATACAAAAGCAAGGAAGTTATGATAAACCTTTATAAGTCACTGATTAATCCTCAGCTGAATATTATGTCCAATTCTGGGCACCTTTAGGAAGGATTTGGACCACAGAGTAAGACTTGGCGTGGGGAGTGAGAAGACTGAACATCTGGAGATGAGAAATGTCCTCAGAAGGAAGGAAGCCACAGCTATTCTGGGACAGTAAGGGCGGTTGAACTGACTGATAAGGATCCATAGCAAGGAGAAGGGAAAGAGATCTGAGAGGTGAGAATCTAGACAATATCAAGGAATAACAAAAATTCATCAAAATATGTCATCATTAATTAATCAATCAACATTTCATTGATTTGTAGCACCGGTTTCAGTTCAAAATACCCAATGCGCAATGTGTACCATCTACAAGATGCAATGCAGCAACTCACCACACCTCCTTCGACAGCACCTTCTAAACCTGCGACCTCTTCCACCTAGAACGACGAGGGCAGTAGAAGTGTGGAAACACGACCATCTGCAATTTCCCCTCCAAGTTACGCCATCCTGACTTGGAAATATATCACTGTTCCTTCACTGTCGCTGGATCAAAATCCTGGAACTCCCTTCCTAACAGCACTGTGGGTGTACCTGCACCAGATAGACTGCAGTGGTTCACAAAGGGAGTGGACCACCACCTTCTCAAGGACAATTAGGGAAGGGCAACAAATGCTGGCCTCGCCAGCGAGGCTCATATCCCATGAAATTAATTTTAAAAAACACTATGGTTGCAAATGTCGGCTCTGTAGCACTGCTGCCGTCGGCACTACAGAAACCAGGATCTCCAATAATGTCGGCTGGAATGCATCCAGCCACTTCTGCACAGTGCGCAGATGGCTTTGCAGCACGATCTTGAAAAGCTCTGGGCCTTGAGGGCTTGGCTTTGGACTGCACCACCCCAGCACAGGCAGCAGCAGTCTAGACTGGGTGGTTGACAGGCAACAGAAAGGGCACTGGCAGAGTTCCGGTGGTGGGAGAAGGATTGCTGTAATCCTGAGAGAGGACAGCAGGTTCATGCTGCACGGAGCCACTGCCACTCCCTAGAGCAGCGCCTCCGCAATCCTAGTAATCTGCTGGAGCATAGATTGGCCTGCTGTAAGAGCCTACAGGCCCCTTTGAACACTGAGATCTGCAGCCATGATGACAGCAGTCTGAGCCTGCATGGTAGCAAGCTGGGCTTGCATGGCACTAAGCAGAGATTTCATGATCTCAGTCTGAGCTTCCACTGCAGTGCTGAGGCATTGGATAGCTTTTACTTGTGCTTCAATGGACGCTGAGACATGGGCCATCAGACACTTTATTGTTGTTGAGTCTGCAAGTGCTGCCATGGAGTTGGCCACCACTTCCATGCTGGAAAGGACGGGGTCAAAGCTCTGCACAAAGCCCTGTGCCACTACATTTCTGGGAGGTAATTTGTGTCCTCCTTTGGTCTGCCATTTCTTTGCTCCCCATTATAAATTCCCCTGTTTCTGACTGTAAGGGACCCACATTTGTCTTCACTAATCTTTATCTCATCATAAAGCTATAGAAGCTTTTACAGTCAGTTTTTATATTCTCTGCAAGCTTACTCTCATACTCTATTTCCCCTTCTTAATCAATCCCTTTGTCTTCCTTTGCTGAATTCTAAACTGCTCCCAATCCTCAGGTTTGCTGCTTGTTCTGGCATAATGAGTTATCTGTGCTAATCCTATTTCTTTATTTTTCCACCATTTAGAATGTTTGGAGTTTGGACAGATACACGGCTGACTTAGACTGCAGACCCCACATCAGGCAGGTAGTGGGGAGATCAAAACCATTTTGCAACAATACCAGCAAACTAGGCCCTTCATGCATTGGGGATATTCAGACCCTTGATATTAAACACCATCCTATGACGGACAGGAGGGGAAGGATTAATCCCTAAAAATGGGGAACGTGTCCCCAAACCAACATGTTTGAACATGCTGCCATTTTTATGGCAAGGGTCTCCTGGCGTGTAAATGTGCCATCTTGCAAGGGGAGGAGATTTCATCATTGTATTCAAATCAGGCTCCCACAGTGCTACTGGGAGGCTGATTTAACTTTAACAGGTGTTGGCCAGGTTTCTCAGGGTTCAGGAAACTCGGCAGTGAAATGGATGCCGAAGTTGTGGGCTGCAGAAGGTATGTGTTTTTTGTCATCTCCCTCCTGCTGATCACGGCCTCTCTCTAGCCCCTGCTAGGGTCAGCAGCTTTCTCCCATCCCCCAATCTGATGCCTGGCCTGAACTCTGCTGATTCCCCCAACTGATGCCAGACTCACAATCAGCCGACACTCCTGAAATGATTCCTGACACACGATTCACTGACACAAGCCCCCGCAACTGAAGCCTGACCCATGATTTACCAACATGCCCCAACTGACCACGACCACCATTGCTGGGGACTGTCCCCTAGGCTGTGGCCTCCTGCCACTGGTTTTCCAATCTGGCAACCTGCCAGCCTGTCAATCTGGGTGGCTGCTGGCCGGGAAATGGAAGAACAAACATATGAAGATACAAATGAGGAGCAGGAGTAGGCCAGTCGGCCCCTTGAGCCTGTTCCGCCATTCCATAAGATCATGGCTGATCTGTTTGTGGACTCAACTCCATTTCCTGCCTACCCCCCGATACCCTTTGACTCCCTTATTTGTCAAGAAATGATAATAAGATTCTGCTGTTGAATTCACATCACCTCCATGTCCCCGGCCTTGTTGAGTTTCCCTTCGCTACTACACCCCTGCTCCCTCCCTACTTCTCTGTAAATATTGTGGCCATTGTATTTCTCAGGTACATAGCTTGCTAGTATCTGATGCAGTGTTAGACAAGGAATCTCACTTCCCAGATAAATTGTAGTTTACTTATTGATAGTGTCTGAAAACCACATCAGTGCAGAAGCTATAATGTAAGTTGACCATAAGACCATTTAATGCTATCATGTGATAAGATGCCCAGGTTTAAATCAAGGCCTATAACCAATCACTTTCTTTTCTGCAGCTGCTAGAATGACAGTAATGGCAAACTGGTTGCGGCTAACTGAACAATTTACTATTATTGAGTAAGTCACACTTAAAACACAATCACCTCTCCATGTTCTTAAGAAGCAAATATCCAGGCAGGGATTCCTTTATCATTTGTCATTCCAACTAAACAACTAGACCACTTTCTGTTAAATATTTTAGGTGAACAATTTCCAACAGATGAAATACAACTCTCAAGTGGAATAATTCAATGAGTACATAGAGATGTAACACTCAAGTTAATTATGCAGCATAAAAATAATTGCATTTTCTCATTACACTCAATTCTACATAGCTATTTTTTAAAATATCTGCTCACAGAATAAAATTATTCTTGTTAGTTGAATAATTTTAATTGTAAACTCCTGCTAAACAAATACTGTTATGACTGAACAACACACTATACCAGAATTTCAGTTAATCCTGAATTGTAAAATTAAACACCGGGGAAAAAAGTACATTATGGAAATTATACAAATCATAGAAATTTAAGCACAGAAGAAGGCCATTCAGCCCATTGCGTCCATGTTGCTGACAAGCAGTCACCCAGCCTAATTCCACTTTCACTCTTGGTCCATAGCCCTGTAGGTTACAGCAATTCAAGTGCATATCCAACTACTATATAAATGTTATGAGGGTTTCTGCCTCTACCACCCTTTCAGGTAGTGTGATCCAGATCCCTACCACTCTCTGGGTGAAAAAACTTCCCCTTGAATTGCCTCTAAACCTCCTATCTCTTACCCTAAATCTATGCTCCCAGTTATGGACCCCTGAACCAAGGGGAATACGGCCTTTCTATCCACTCTCGCTAGACCCCTCAATTTTATACACTTCAATTAGCCCTCAGCCTCCCCTGTTCTAAAGAAAACAAGCCAAGACTATCCAATCATTCCTCATGTTACAACCAAGGCGGGAGGGGTGCACTGTTGATTCAGTCCAACTATATTAGTGGTCACAGCATATTAGTAAAGATTCCCACCTACCAAAAAATAGCCAAATTAAACACTCTATTTGTCCCCCCGAATAAAGCACACCAAACCAGGTTTCTTTAAACAACAACAAAATTAACTATTTATTCATAAACTAAGTCTTAAACAATAATGAGATAATACCTTTTGTGAAGATTCTTTTAAAAAAAATGTATTCTTCCTAACCCTCATGCACACACATATACATTAGAAAAGTTAACCAGAGAAAAAGATGTTTTGGTTTACAACTGTTTCTTAAGAATAAAAAGGAAAAAAATAAAATGAGTTTATCACTTTCTGGTAAGATGCTTCCGGTGAGGTGAGGTGTCCCAGAGTCAACTAGTCGGATGCCACTCAAACTCTCTCCAGGGGAGGTTGATGAACAGGCTGTGATGGGTAGGCTTTCAAGGAAATTTGTCTGCAGCAGGCATCACACAGGTCTTTCAGCAAAGAGTGGTGCAACAGGTCTGTTTGTTTTGAAGTAGCAGTCTAGAAGTAGAAGCTTTCTTGAGATTTCAGGATCTTCCAAAACACACGAGGCAGCAGGAATCACTCTTGAGGCAGGGATTTTTCAGAGGCTGCAGGCAAAAGGAATCTGCTACCTTTAAAATCCAGAGCTTCTTCTCTGCAAAGCAATCATCCTCCACAGAGAGTAGCAACTCCTCTTTTCCTGGGTATTTTCTCTCTCCAAGGTCTTTTTCTCTCTCCAGACAGACCACAGCCACACCTCAAATGTAGGATTTCTTTCCAAGAGATGCAAGTCTTCCTTTTCAGGGAGAGGTCTTTTCTCTGGTCTGCAAACAGGTCCCAGTCAGATTTCACTTATTGCAGGAAGGTTTCACTGCATCCTGTTTGTCCAGCTCACTGCTCTTTCACAATGCAAAGTGAAACTGGAACGCTAACAATTAAGTCATGTGACCTATCATTTCCCTGCTAGGTTGCTTGGAAACAGGTGCTTTGCAGTCTGTGTTTCACTCAGTTCAAACACCAAGGGCTGGATTTTATGTCGGGTGGATGGGAGCTGGCCACCGACATAAAAGTCGGTGGCGAACCCGCTTCCGCCTGGCCTGGGGATCCATCCCGCATTTTACGGGTGCCCGGGCTTTAATTTTTCCGAGGCGGGACTTCCACCCGCTTGAGGGAGGAAGTCCCGCCTCATTGTGTTGCCGGTCAATCATCGGGCCAGCAGCTCTTAGTCCCAGCAGCAGCACCAGGAGCGGTGGCCACTGCTGGAACTGCAGCCCAGCTGAGTTCACAGAGCCGGGACTGAAGGTAAGTTGGGGTTTGCCTCGCCGTGGGAATCGGTCGCGAGCCAGTGAGGCAAGGGTGGTCGATTGGGGGGAAGGGGGGGCACCTTGGGTCTTGGGGGTGGTTGGGGAAGCAGGGGCGGCCCTCAATCAGGCACCCTGTGCCCGATTGTCAGGGCCCCCAAGCCCGGTGCGCTGAGAGGCTGCCAGGTATCACTGGGGGGCCTTTCACATCTACCGGATGTTCGCTTACCACGGGTAAAATACTACTGGAGGAGGGCGAAGGCCCTTAAGTGGCCGTTAAGTGGCCACTTAAGGGCCTTGATTGGCCTCGGGCGGGCAGCCCATTTCTCGCCCCCCGCGGCCAAAGTAAAGTGGGGTGGAGGCGGGAGCGGGCCGGGAAGGCCTCCCAGAGCCTCCTGCTCAATTTTACGCCACCACCCCCCCCCCCCCCCCCCACCACACCCCACACCCACCCTCACCCCCATCACCATCCAGCTCACCGGGGTGGCGTAAAATTCCAGCCCAAGTTTCAGCATTCCATGTTCACAGAGATAAATCCTTTTTCTCAGTTCTTTTAAAAACACACAGAATTCTAAGCTTTCAATAAAAAAACTCTTGTAACACTCATAACTAAAATGTCCCAGTCCAGGCAACATCCCCGTATATCTGTCCTCCACCCTCTCAAGTGCAATCACATCTTTCCTATAACTCAGGGACCAGAAATGCACACATTACTCTAGCTGTAGCCTAACTAGTGTTTTATACAGTTCCAGCATAACCTCCCTGTTCTTATATTCTATGCCTCAGCTAATAAAGGCAAGTATGACGACCTTATCTACCTTTCCAGCCACCTTCGGGGATCTGTGAACGTGCACTTCCAGGTCCCTCTGTTCCTCTACGTTTCTCAGTATCCTACCATTTACTCTGTATTCCCTTGTCTTTTTAGCCTTTCCCAAATGCATTACCTCACACTTGACTGGATTGAACTCCATTTGCCACTGTTCTGCCCACCTGACTAGTCCATTGATATCTTACTGCAGTCTACAGCTTTCTTCTTCATTATCAACCACACGGCCAATTTTTGTATCGCCTGCAAACTTCTTAATCATACCCCTACATTCAAATCCAGATCATCGATTTATACCACAAAAAGCAAGGGACCTGGTACTAAACCCTGTGGAACCCCACCAGAAACAGCCTTCCAGTCACAAAAACATCCATCAACCATTCTGATGAAGGGTCACTGACCCGAAACGTTAACTCTGCTTCTCTTTCCACAGATGCTGCCAGACCTGCTGAGTGGTTCCAGCATTTCTTGTTTCCATCAACCATTACTCTTTGCTTCCTGCCTCTGAGTTAATTTTGGATTCAAATTGTCACTTTGCCTTGAATCCCATGTGCTTTTACTTTCATGAAAAGTCTGTCATGTGATATCTTATCAAAAGCCTTGCTAAAGCCAATATAAACTGCACCAAATGCACTACCCTCATCGACCCTCCTTGTTACCTTCTCAAGAAAATTCAATCACGTTAGTCAGACACGACCTTCCCTTAACAAATCAATGCTGATTGTCTTTGACAAATCCGTGTCTTTTGAATGAAGATTTATCCTGTCTCTCAGAATTTTTTCCCATAATTTTCCCACCATCGAGGTTATGCTGACTGTCTTGTAATTACTTGGTCTACCCCTTTCTCCCTTTTAAACAATGGTACAACGTTAGCTGTCCTCCAGTCCTCTGACACCAGACCTGTAGCCAGAGAGGATTGGAAATGAAGATCAGAGCCTCCACTATTTCTTCTCTTGATTCCCTGAACAGCCTAGGATACATTTCGTCCTGACCTGGGGATTTCTCTACCTTCAAAGATGTTAAAATCCTTAACCTCTCTCGCTATGTTAATTTCATCTGATATTTCACACAACTCAGGGAGAATTTTATGCTGTCCCCCACATTGGGTTTGAAAGCAGGGAGAGCATATAATCGGATGGGATGTGGCGGGGATCGGCAGGTGGGGGGGGCCCGCCACCTGCCAACCTCCACCTAAATTAAGTCCGGGGCAGGAAGGACTGTGAACGGCAGGTTACTTGCTGGCTCGGGGGTGGGGGGGCGCGGGGGGTCCCTTGTTAAAAGGCACTTAGAGTTGGATTTTATTATCCCACTGCCAAGAGTGGCGGTGGGTGTGCGAAATGGCAGCGGTCCTGCCTGTGAGGTTAACGGCTGCACCACTGCGATTACACAGTGGGTGGTCATTTAGCATAATGATGGTGGCCCTCCCCCCCAATCACATGGCAGGGCGGCATTGGTGACGCCATTAACGGCATTTCCTGATGTTGGATTTCAGAGTTCCCTCCTTCCCCCAACTACAGTATCCACTTGCAGAGTTCCAAACTTCCCTTCAATCTGCAGATTGAGCTCAGTGGCAAAGTCCGATGTGAAAAAAAATTCCACAAGATAACAATGGATATATTACCTAACCTGTACAGGCACCAATGACTCTCGACTCGGTGGTGCCAGATTTTCAAAGACGGGAAAGAGAAGGCACGTAAGTGCTACAAGTCATGCATAAGACTGTGAACACCTGGTAGGATAGCGGCGAATTAGATACAAATTCATGCAAAATAGTATGTAACAGATTTAAATTGCGATCCCGTCGTGTCATGGCAGAGGTGCGTCACGGAACTTCACCGCCTCCGAGAAAATCGGAAACCGGCATTATGGCGTCAGGTTCCATAGCAGACGACGCCGCGCCGATTCTCTGCCCTCCCCTACAAAAAAACACGCCTTCCAACAGAGTATAAAATCCAGCCCTTAGTGCCTGAACAAGGGACCAGGCATCACGAAGTGGGGGAGGTGTCCCGCTGAGAGCCACCCCCTGCCCTTGCTGCCAACCCCCCTATAACCCCTCCCCCACGACCCCTATCCCACGAAACCGCTCCCGTTGTGACTTTCCTGTGGCCCGGTTCCAGGGGCTCTTTGCCCCTTTTTTGTTCTTCAGTTCAATGCATAGGGCCTCATTTGATGATCCTTCCACCATATCATCCGTCCTCACAGCTATAATTGTTCCTTTAATCAAGATTGCTAACCCCTCTCTCCTTTTCTAACTCTGCTTTCTATCTCATCTGTAAACCCCGTAACCAGGAATGATGAGCTGCCATTTCTGATCTCCTTTCAGCCATGTCTCAGTAATAGCTATAATATCATACTCCCACATGCCAATCTGTACTTCAGCTCATCTGCCTTATTGCCTAGACTTCTTGCATTGAAGCATATTTAGCACTGCCAAACTCCCTTGTTGTCTATTTTCTAGCCTTTGTTTCCTGTGCCTTCCAAACACGCTGACCAATTTTCTGCCTTCCATTTCCAACTTTTCTTCTCTCCCTCCCTTCTGAATCAACTCTCAGGTTCCTATCCCCCTGCCAAATTAGTTTCAACCCTCCGCAATAGCACTAGCAAAACCCCCTGTGAGGATATTGGTCCTGGTGCTATTGAGGTGCAACCCATTCAGTTTGTATGGGTCCTACTTCCCCCAGAAGTGGTCCCAGTGCCTCAGGAATCTAAAGCCCTCCCTCCTGCACCATCTCTCCATCAACTTATTTATCAATTCTATCTTCCTATTTCTGTATTCACGAGCACATGGTACAAGGAGTAATCTGGCGATTACTACCTTTGACATCCTGCTTTTCAATCTTTCTCCTGCCTCCCTAAACTCTGCCTGCAGGATCTCATCCCTCTTTCTGACTATGTCATTGATGCCGATTTGGACCATGACCTCTGGCTGTTCACCCTCTCCCCTCAGAATGTCCTATAGCCACTTAGTGACATCCTTGACCCTGGCATCAGGAAGGCAATACAACATTCTGGAGTCACGTTTACAGCCTCAGAACCGCCTGTCTGTTCCTCTTACTATCGAATCCTCTACCACAATTACAATGAGAATTATACAAGAAGAATTGTGAAGTAGAGGATTTGAGCTCCTGATAATGATGTGATAAGGAGATCACTTATTTAACAAGAATTGGCTGTATTGGAAATATAGACTAGCAAAGTTCAGACAGAACAAAAAATATTCTGCTGCAGATCCATCATTGTGTAATGATTGCACTTGTGTGGATTTAAGCTCTTTTCAGAATATTTCAGTAAATAACTTATGTTCTTATGTTACACTTATTCAAACTGACAGACTGATTTATGAGGGTTCAAAGTATTGATTATTGTTTAAAAAAAGCAGTTTATTAACAATGCTCTATAGGCTGTCTGATGGACTTCAAGAATTTGTGGATGAAATACTGGAACATTATGAAATACCAGAACATTAACAAGCAGAGTACAATGTCTTATTTCACAGTTTACAGGTCCTACAGAATTATTGGCCCAAATCATACTGGAGCAGGTACCAGATACTCTACTGCCCTCACACATGCTGTTTGTTAGACATTTTCCTGCACTCTTCAATTCAAAAATATTTTGCCCTGTAAGTTGCTGGATGTGTGAGCTGATAATGGCACAGTAAAAGTCACTTGGGACCTCTGTGAACAACAGGACCAAAAGTCTACCTCCTTAACCAATGATATTTAAAGACTGACAAAGAAATGGAGGAACAACAGAGAATGAGTTTGAATTGAAGTCCAATCAGGTAGATGAGGGGAGATAAAGAGAAGAAAAGTAATATTGGATGGAGAGAGAGAAAGAGTAAAAAGACAGAAAGGAAATGTAAGAAATGCTTTTTAAATTCAAATTTTTGCATGGGTAAGCAATTTCTTAAGAAGTCCACTGACAAACTGGCTTCATCATCCCCATTAGTAACTTTCAAGAGGGGATTGTATATATACTCGAAAAGGAGAAATTTGCAATGATATGGACAGAGAGCAAGGGAGTGGCACTAATTGGACAGCACTTTCAAAGAGCTCGCACAGACATGATTGGCCCAATGACCTCCTTCTTAGCTACATGATTGTATGATCATCATTGACACATACCAGTCCAGAGCTTTACTTTCCTTTAACATAGCTGTGCAGAGAAATGTCTCACATCCCATTCCAAAAGAAGGCCCTTGTTCTGATCTACGTAACTGCAGACAGTCTGATCCCTATCATTCCTATACATAATATAGAAAAATGATGAAAACAATACAATTAAAAATTGCTTAATGGTTGGCAACATTAGAAATAGAATACTCATTTACACAGATAAAGATATATTAAATATGGGCAGATTTGCCTATTCAATCCAAAGAAGCACACAGGCAATCTTCTCAAAAATGAAATGATTTTATTTGAAACTCGGGCATTGCTATTACCTCAACAAGCCTTGAGCATGGATAACTTACTGATTTGGTGATCCTTGATCATTTCCTCCTGGGCTGAAGTTATATGATTGCTGGCGACACAACTTCTTTCCCCCACATCAGGGCTGTTCTACATCAACTGATTTGTACGGGGACCAGTTGTTTATATGAACAACTCTAGCAGAGAGAAGTGAGCTCCAAAGTGACCCCTTAGCAGGTGACACTACTACCATCCCGTGAGCACACATCTCCACAGCACTAAATGCTAGTTGAGTGGATGTGGATGCATTAGTATGGTAACAATAATGTAAGAGATAATCTAGATGAGTGAACTGTTTTCAATTAGCTGAGTTCGAAGCAATAAAAACTGCCAAGCAACGCTTTTACACAAGCATCAAAGCCAGACAAACACGGAAGGTCTCAACTGGTGAAATTGGTCTATTCCAGCAGCGGAAAATGGGCTCAGAGTGAATGGGCAGCCGATTTTTCATCACCCGTTTTTATTTTCCACTGACTTGGGAAAAAATGCCAAGATTTTTAATTTCAAACCAAAAATAAAAATGAAAGTGAGTCGAGGAAACAAATTTGAACTATTGTTATGTAAATTTCAGTGGAAACTAACGCAGCGAAAAATCGGCTGCCTATTTACTGCAAACCCATTTCACCCCCTTTGTGGTTCTCAACTATATTTGTTCATTAAAATAACTTCAGGGCTGTATCTTTGAATTTGAATTACATATTTGAGTTGAATCCTACTTTGGTCAGGCTTTCTATTAATTCCATTTTGAAGTATGCAATTTGTAGAAGTTTCAGTATTTATAATACTCATCTCAACAGTGCAATCTAAACAAAAAAAGGTTAAAACACTTAAAAACTATAGCATGCAATATTCCGAGCTTCAGGCATTAAAGCATTCTAGGTACTTATACAGCGGCAAAATTCATCACTCATCTCTTTAGTGGGAAATCTTCAATGACCTGGATTTTGCGTTAATAATAAGTGAGACACTCATTGTAATGTAAATCAAACAGCAACTTCTGGCGTAAGCACATGCGCAGTTAAACATGAGAATCCAGAAGTTGTGGTCTAAGTTACCCTGCTCTTGCACAGACTGCCCTATACCTGTACCTCACCATTGAAATTACATGCAGCAGTATGAAGTTGGGTCACCTACCCACTAATTACCTACTAAGCATTCTTCTTTGGCCTCCTTGTCTCGAGAGACAATGGGTAAGCGCCTGGAGGTGGTCAGTGGTTTGTGAAGCAGTGCCTGGAGAGGCTATAAAGGCCAATTCTAGAATGACAGACTCTTCCACAGGTGCTGCAGATAAAATTGGTTGTCGGGGCTGTTACACAGTTGGCTCTCGCCTTGTGCTTCTGTCTTTTTTCCTGCCGACTGCTAAGTCTCTTCGACTCGCCAGACTTTAGCCCCGCCTTTAAGGCTGCCCGCCAGCTCTGGCGATCACTGGCAACTGACTCCCACGACTTGTGATCAATGTCACAGGACTTCATGTTGCGTTTGCAGACGTCTTTAAAGCGGAGACATGGACGGCCGGTGGGTCTGATACCAGTGACGAGCTCGCTGTTCAATGTGTCCGTGGGGATCTTGCCATCTGCCATGCGACTCACATGGCCAAGCCATCTCGAGCGCCGCCGGCTCAGTAGGGTGTATCTTCCGTGCTGTTTTGGTAGCTGTGAGGCGACTATGGAGTGACCTCTCCATGGCTCATGCCTGGGCGAATGTATGGAGGTTGTGAGTTGCCCAAGCGTCAAAACCCCCTCTTGGCCTTCCTGGTGGGGTCCAAAGGAGAGCAGAGCACGACGTTTGGCACCGGTATGGCTGCAGGAACTGCCGGAAACATGCCAAAGGTGACACACAACCGCCTTTGGGGTTTCGCTCCGGATTTTCTGTTAGGGTTTACTCCCTTAGCCTTGGTCTCTCCCGAGACGCCCACAAGGCAGTGGGGTTGTTAGGGCCCCTGCTCAGGGATAGGTGGATGCCGGTGGGAGGAGGTGGGAGGGAAGAGGGTGTGGGGGAGGAGGGGGTGTGAGGGGGTGGGGTGTGGGGGGAGGGGGTGGAACAAAGTCGGTGGAGGGAAGGGGGTGCGAGGGGGGCTGCAGGGGGGCAGGGGAGGGGGTGCAGGGAAAGGGGGTGCGAGGTGGAGGGGGTGCAGGGGAGGGGAGGTGAGGGGGGAGCTGGGAAGGGGTATCTAGGGTGTTACGATGGCGTCCCCCACATATAGAGCCTCGGTCTTGTCAGCTGCCAGACTTTTGAAGATCTTTGAGATCAGGTTTGGCAGCTTGATTTCCCTGCCTCCCTTGATGCTGATCCCCTGACTGTGGCAGTTCATCTACTAAACATGCTGGTGCATTTAAGGGTATGTGAATTTTTAATTATATGATGAGTAATAATTACTGACAAACAATCTCTCTGGCTCTGAAAAATTAATTTTAGAAGTGTCGCATCTCATTCCTTCAGAAGTCTATTCCTATTGGAAATATATAATTTTTTTTTTACTTTTTCTTTCTCTTTTATCCCTCTCTTTATTAATTCCATCTGTCTATCCCAATCTTTATTTTGCTTTCTGCATGTGATTTTAATCTAATTTATACTTACTATTTTTTACTTCTTGGTTTACACTCAACAGGGGCAAAATTCAATAACCCTGAAAATGGACACAGGGATTGAAATGTGGGGTTAACCCTCATCTGTTGCTTCTGAGGCAGGCAGCATGACAACTGTGTGTGGCTGCAGGGGGTTAGGATGCTCCCAGTTACCCTTCATCCCACACTTCCTTCTGATTTACAAACTGCAAATGGTGTAATCATGAATCTCTTGCTTTCCCCCTCCCCTTAGCTCAACCCCACCCTTGTGCCTTTCTCCTTTCAGATAACCAATGTAAGACAAGCAACTTAAAAAAAATTCACAAGTCTAGTCCTATTTAACTACAGATTCAACCCAATAAGGAAATAAATACCAACACTAGTGAGTTCATTGGAGTATCTTAAGCTTTACTCCGTATTGGTTTCAAAAAAATTTCAACATGCCCTACAAGATTATAGCTTACATGTAGGTTACATAAAATTCCAGTAAAATAGCACTAAAATCCTGGTGAATATTACTGTAAAATCAATGATATAAGCAATACCCACAGACTGTGACCTAGTCTGTATCTTTAATCTCACCAAGTTCCCACTGACCGATGATCAGTCATTCAGGAGGGATCTTAATCCAATAGTTGGGAGGCTATCTCGACTGCAGTGCTAGATATAGGAAAGGGGACCCCCTTATATCCAGGATTGACCCTCACTCTCCCCTCATGCATGATGTCATTGGGGTCATTGATAGGATCTGTTCCTTCCCTGTATGATCAATCACTGTGCATGATCAATATCTTTTCCTACACCCCCATCCCACTACCTGTACGACCCCACACATACATTCCATTTGCTGAGGGTTCAAACTCGAATAGAATAAATAATGACACTGGCAAAGGTATAGGATGTCAAAATCCTAAAACTATCTTTATTGAACTATGCTTCAAAATCACAAGGATATGAATAGCACGCTGATAACTGATGAACAGGCAAACGTCACCATGCAGGTTCTATCAACAAAACTCACAAACTGACCTCTTTCAATTCAGTTGTGTCTTCATTTTATAAATATCCTACAGAAGTCGAATCTTCCCAATCCACAGGACAATTGGCCCATCTTACTTTAAACTATGAAATCAAAGGTTTACACATTCAGTTGTCTGGGTGATATCCACAAAGCTCAATCTTCCTCACAGTCCCCAGCCTTTCTCTTCAATCTCTTTAACTCAACCACAGAAAACTGGCACTTCCCCTCCTGTTCTCTGCATTAACTCAATAAGGAGACATTCCCTGAACGATACAGCCCAGCTGGTCCCCTTTAGTCTCTGTTCACACTTGGAGCACTGATCAGATGCCTAGCGGAAAAGATGTAACTTCTGACATGTTTGCCATTGGTCTGTCTGTACAGTGAAGAGCAGAG
Organism: Heterodontus francisci; assembly: GCF_036365525.1. NCBI lineage: Eukaryota > Metazoa > Chordata > Chondrichthyes > Heterodontiformes > Heterodontidae > Heterodontus > Heterodontus francisci. The sequence continues at coordinate 174,202,453 of NC_090372.1, read as the reverse complement.
AAAGGTTCACCTTTCTTAGACCCTTCTGTACATGTGTTCAGAACCTGTGGTGATCAGGGATTGGTTGCTCCCTGTCATGGTCAGATCTGTGAGTGGTCGAGGATGATGTTACCTCTCATGGACAGAGTCCCTAGTAGATGCTAGTGATAAGGACAAAGTAGATGGCCTCTGTTGCCAACCATGCTGTGAATGTCTTTCCCTCTTTCAATCAGGTGTCTTTCTTCAAGGTTCCTTGCTCTCCTGACTGTAATGATGACCATGGAACTAGAGGTTGTTACAAGATTCCCCTAATGAGGTTCATATTGCCAGTGTTTTGATAATAATAGGTATTTGTACCATTGGAATATTTATGATAATAACAGAAGAACAGATCCCATACCTGATTTATTACAATTACGAGCTTTTGGTCATTTTATTGTCCATATCCTATATTCTTGTACTTACAAACCTTCATGTAACTACAAGCCTTTGGTCATTTACTGTCCATATTTTGCCTTAGGAATGCAGCACACTGTGAATTTCCCAGGTTTTCCTTACTATTTTTCACTCCCTTAACCCTTGTGTTCCCACAAAGCTCAAGCTAGTAAACTCAACAGTGACCAATTCGACTAAATATATCATGCCTTATGTACATTCTCATAGCATAGCAGGCATAACTGCAGTCATGGTATGAAGCCAAAAATTGATCAGTTACATCACCAGTTCAGTCCATATTTTCACGATGAATTGAAAACTGGCCAGCTAGCGGTCGAAGAACAACAGGTGGAAAATCAAGAAGACAGTGTTAATGAAAAAGCATTGCCACTCAATCTCATGTTCGCAGCCACCAGCTCAGATACTGACACAGTGTGCAATTTAGAGGAAGCTTATAGGCAGAATATGCATGTGTTGAGATACTGGGCATAAGTGGCCTGAATACAGGTCAGGGGGCAAAGGTAGCACAGGTGCTCCGGAGGGTGAGGTCACACACAGGTTCTGCTGCTGGAAATTCAGATGACCATTTTGATGGTGCAGGCTACAGAAGAAGGCTGATGAGTATGTGCAATGAAATGTTTGGTACATTGGGAGGCCTGCCAGAATGCCTGCATGCACTGACAAGTAGCAATGAGGAGTCCGGCCCCAACTTTGCAAAGGCCTTTTCACACAGCTCGAAGTGCATCTTTTCCAACATGGAAGTGGTGGCCAACTCCATAAGCACATGGACCCAACCATGATGCAGTGTCTGATGGTCAATGTCTCAGATTCCAATGCAGCACATGCAGAAGCCATCCAATGTTTGCCTGCATCAGTGAAAGTTCAGTCTTCTGTCATGCAGTCTCAGCTTGCTACCATGCAAGCTCAGACTGCTGGTCTCAAGGCTGTGGATACCAGTGCTCATAGGGGCTTGCAGGCTCTCACAGCAATCCAGCAATCTGTCCTCCCAAAGATTACTTGGATTGCTGAGGCACCACCTTGGGGAAGTGACAGTGACGTTGGCTCCATTGAGCACAAATCTGCTGCCTCTCTCAGGATGACAGCATTCATCCTCCCATCACTGACACCTCACCAGTGCCAATGCTGTTGTCTATAAATCAGTCAGCCAGCTCAGACTGCTGCAACCCATGCCGAGATGGTGCAGCCTGAAGCCAGGCCTTTTAGGTCCAGAGTTACTTGAGGGCATCCTGCAAAATCATCTGCAGTCTGTCTCAGTGAGAGTCAGCAGCCTTCCACCAGCCGTGCGGCAGCCACTGGAGTAGCACTGCATAGGAGCACTAGGCCAGGCAAAGGCATCCACAAGTCAGGCACTAAGGGAATGCAGAAGGAGGATTTGCTGACTCTTGTATGGAATATTGGATGGTTTGTTTGATAAAGTTGGTTTGGAATGGTTATTTTGTGGTGGCTTTTATTTCATCATTGTGGCCAAGAGGACAGTGTAATGGTCAGCGACCGAGGGAAGGGAAGGTATTGGACTGTTGGTGAATGGGAAATTGGAGTTTCCCTTTCTCTTCCCCTTCCTCTGCTTCCTCCTCCTCATTCTCTTTCTCCTCCTCCTACTTCTTCTTCTCCTCCTGCTGCTCAGCTGCTCGCTGTATAGATGGTGGCAAGGGCTTTCCCCTCATGATGGCGAGGTTGTGCAATGTAAAGCAGACCATGAATCTTGACACCCGCGCTGCAAAGTACTGCAGGGCTCTGCAGACTGGTCCAGGCAATGGAAGTGTTCTTTCAGCACAACAATGGTCTATTTTGTCACATTTTATGTGGCAGCACGGCTTCCATTGTCTGAATATGGCCACTCATGTAGTTGCACACTGGAGTCATCAGCCATGTGATCAGCAGATAGCTTTGGTCACCCAGAAGCCAACCTCCAGTTTTTCATGGTGGCTCAAATACAGATGGTACAGTGAAATGCTACAAAATGAAGGTTTCATGACTGCTGCTGGGATACTGGGCATTGAATTAAATGATGTGCTGAGTATGATCACATACCAGCTGAAGCTACGTGCTAGGTTCACCTACTGGTCTCTGGCAAGAGGGAATGAAATGTAGTCAACTTTCTTTCAATAAAGACCATCAGCGACCTCCCTTACACAACAATGTATGGTATATTGTGAAATGTTGCAAATATCTCCAGTTCCAGCCTGGAAGGAGCCCAACGCATAAAGGTTCACAGCCACTGGCAATCCAGTCCTCATCCTGCTCTGATGTTGCAGTTGTGGCTGCAGCAGGTGGCAAATTTCAGTGAGGGTGTCCTTATTGAAGCGCAGAGGTCTGACACACTATTCCTTGCTGAGGTGTAGGTTGGAGAATTGCCCCCTGAACACCCTGACAGGATATGGCCTCCTGCTGGGAGCCCTTCTCCCCATCTTCCTCCTCCTACTCCCTCTTCTAGCAGCTTGTGCTGCTCTGGTTGGCCTCTGCTCATTCTGCCAATCATCCTGTATTCCAAGGGGAACACCTGCTACTGCACCCATGTCTGAGAGCAACTGGTTTGTGCAGAACTTGCCACACCACTTCCTGTAGATTTCAGCAATTTTAAAGAATTCTAGTAAGCACCAAAGACTTGTACAAATGTAGCAAAGGCCAGTAGAAATCAATCGCCAACTGGCCTGAAAGTAGTTCATGATCCCTCTAAATGTTGCTGGCAAGGATTCTTCCTGCTGCTGAATGCATGTTCAGCCATGCCTGATTAAGAGGGGGAATTAACTGGAGCATTGATCTCCCAAAATGGCAGCACTGGTGTTGAATCATTATTACATGCTGATTGATATCATGATCTGCCGACTTTGTATACTGCCAGTGGACGCTCACTGCAACACGCTAACATCCTCTTCAAAATTGTGTCCGGTACGACTCACATCAGAGGTGAGCATGTGAGCCACTGATGCCATTTTAGATCTCTAAGGACACTCGTAGCACCCAGAAAATGGGCGCTGCACATCTAAGTGAGGATTCTTCGATCTGATTGGCTGAAGAGACTCCCTGTTTCTTGTCTTGCTCTCAGACTCCACAGATACCCTGTAGAAGGAACCACATGAATCAGTAGCCAGATTAGAGAAAGTTTCCACTCAAAAGGCCACAAAAACTTGCTGTCAGCGAGGTGAACAGCAAACGTCATTCCTTCGCCACTGACCACAAAATCTGGGCCACCTGTTACTGTGTACAGCAACATGGTAAATGGATTTATGAAAATTCTTTTCTGTTTGCTTCACTATTGAAGTATAACAACTAGAGGGATCTTTATCCCATTATAAGAATGCAGTTTTAATCAGCAGTGCAGCAACTAAACAAATAGTTAATAATCCCTGAAAAGAAACAATTCAGCCAGGAGGGCTGAGCAGCAAATCGTGGAATATGTTGCAGATAAGTCGGAAGGTTGGCTTCATTGAGCTGGAAATAGTTCTCATCATGTGAGATGTGGTGACTAGGAGTGCAACAGTTTTAGCATTCATTCTCTGTTCTCCAAATTGCATACCAGAAGGAGGCAATGGGAGGAGTTAGTCAAAAGGCTGACTGCAATCTCCACTAATGGAGGAACACAGCAAGGCATTGATAAAATATTCAATGATGTCAAGAAAACCACCAGGGAGAAAATTGAATTCAGCCAATCGACAATTAAACCCATTGGAAGAGAACCACAGGCAGTGAAGGGACTCATAGAAGCTGAAAAAAATAGAGGCAGAAATAAAGGTGCCGCAGCTGTTTAGCCAAGAAATTGTGAATGGTTTGTAGCAGCTGATATTGGAGCTCTGACATTCAACAGCATCTTCTCTGTGTACTTCATCCAAAAATAACTTAATCAGAATATTTACATCCATTAAAGGGATAGAACATTACTGTTACAGCCATGTGGTGAGGGGTGTGGGTGGTTCCCACTGTTCAACTCCCACACAAAGTGTTTTTTGTTATTAGGATTTAACCCCTTTGTGTTTTATTTGTCAAATGAACAGACAGCGACAGGTTTTCTTGTAGGTTTAACAGAAGATTGCTTATTTATTGAGCAATGTGTCTTATCCTAAAATTGTCGCAACCGCATCCACTCATGCATTCACTCGCAAACACACACAAATACTAGAAGAGACAGATAGAGAGGAAAAGGGATAAGTGATTTTCCAGTGAGGTAGAATTTTGAGGTTCACAGTAAACCTGTTGAAGTCTCTTGGAAGTAAAGGTCCCGTTGGTTGTAGACCTGAGGTGTTTGTAGGTTTCTCTCTTGGTAGAAAGTTCAGTTTAAAGACAGAGGATCACTTTCAATTCACTGCTGCATAGGTTGGAAATGTAGAATTCACAGCAGGGTGCCTCTCTTCTGGCTTGTTGGATTTTCTCCCCAGCGCATAGCTGGACAAGCTTCTCGATGGTGCTTCTTCCTGGGCATCTCTCTCCAGGGATCTACTTTTAAGGTCAAAAAGCTCTTACATCTTGCCTCTGTTGGGAGATGTAAATCTCCCTCCCTGTGGTGACCCATTATGGTCCAGGATGTGAATACTTCACACCTTCTTTGTTTCAGAAGAACCCATTCAATTCAGGAATGTTTCAGGATGGTGTAATTGACACCTTTCAACCTAGTAAGTCATCCTTTGTTCTAAACAGACCATGTAGCAATGTTGGAACACACATGCAGCAATCTTTTGCAGCATTGTCCATTTTTTAAAAAGGTAAATTCAATTTTTATAACTCTTTAGTTTTAGTTTGTATTTTTTCATCGTCGCAATTCTCATAAGTGTGACATTACTTATGCATACTTCATACTGGTGCATGCTTCATACAAATAGTTAATAACCCGTGGAAATTGTCAAAAAACAATTCAGCCAGGAGGGCTGAGTAGAAAATCCTGGAATGTGGTGCAGATAAGTAGGAAGGTTGGCTTCATTGAGGTAGAAGTAGTTCTTGCCATGTGAGATCTGGTGACTAGGAGAACAACTATTCCTTCACCACCAACTCCATACTTCACACCGTATCTCTCTACCAATACATATATTGCTGATACTGTAATAAAACTACTGTGATACAGTACTAATATATACTCTTCATCTCCTGTTGGACTGTGTGCAACTTATAAATCTCACTATAATACATACAAATAACAAGCATTACTGATCCATGCACCATTACAGATCCTGAGGCATCTGAACCAATAAATGATAGTGATTCATCACAACACAGGCACTCACTTAGTAAGGCTGACCTAGTATTTTTTTTTCTTAAACCTGAATCAAAGAAAATAGTGCGGGGTCAGAACAATTATCATATATAGAGGGGTAGATGGATATGGAGATCAATTTCCATCCTTTGTGACTGTAATTGTGGTAAACTAACACTCTTCATCCTTCTCGAATTGTCTGCAGCCTTTGACATGGTTGACCAGACTGTCCTTCTCCAATGACTCTCCTCTGTCATCAAGCTGGGGGAGACTGCTCTCGCCTGGTTCCATTCTTATCTATCCACCGTAGCCAGTGAATCACCTGCAATGGCTTCCCTTCCCATTCCCACACTGTTACTTCCGGGAGACCCCAAGGATCTGTCCTTAGCCCCCTTCTAGTTCTGGTCTATAAGCTTAGTGACATCATCCCAAAACATCATATCAGATTAAACATATACCCTGATGATACCCAGTTCCACCTCACCACCAACTCTCTTGACCATGCCACTGCATTTGATTTGTCATGTTACTTGTCTAATATTCAGTACTGGATAAGCAGAGATTTCCTCCAGCTAAATATTGAGAAGACCAAGGTTCACTGGGCTGAATTTTATGAGCCTCCCAGGAATGGGAACAGAAGTGGGGCGGGTCCATAAAATTGCAGAGGAAAGCCGAAGTGGATGCATTCAATTTTAGTCCAGGGTGGGGAAGGCCAAGGACGGCCTTCCCATCCCAGGCCAACTGAGGCTCTTAAGTGGCCAATTAATGGCCACTTAAGGGCCTCGTCCCACCTCCACCTCAATTTACTGGAAGACAGAGAGGCCTGCCGCTACGGGGACACGGTGGCCTCCTACCGGGATCAGGGGTGCCTCCTTTGGGGGAAATCCAGGGCCCCCTGAGGAACCCCCTCCACTAGCGGCTATTGCTGCCCAATCACCCAGGAAGACAGCCCCCACCCTTACCAACTACCCACCCCTCTATCCCATCGTCTGAATGGCACCGGCAACCCCGACCCCAAATACCTGTCCTGGGATCTTCTCTCGGCAATAGTGGCAGTGGTCATCACTCCCAGTGGTGCTGCCAGTGTTGCAAAGCTGCCAGCCTTCTGATTGGCCAGCAGCTCTGGAGATGGGAACTCATCCCTTAAAGGGACAGCGGGCTGTTAATTTCCTGCCCTCCGTGGAATTGCAATGGGTGTCTGACAGAGGGCTGAGGCAGGGTCTCCGCTGCCTTCCAGCTTGCAGCCATACCCCCATTGCCAGAATAAAATTCAGCCCATTGTCTTCTGTCCCTGCCACAAACTCCATTCCTTAGCCACAAACTCCATCTCTCTCCCTGACCACTGTCTGAGACTGAACAAGACCTTTTGAAATCTCAGTGTTCTATTTGACTGTGAGATGAACTTCTGACCAAACATCCACTCCATTATGAAGACTTGTCTGCTTTCACCTTCATAACATTGCCCGAGCCAACCTCTGCCTCAGTTCATCTGTTGCTGAAACCCTCATCCATGTCTTTGTTACCTCTAGACTTGACTATTACTCCAATGCACTGCTGGCTCCTCCCACATTCTGTCCTCTGTAAACTTGAGGTCATCCGAAACTCTGCTGCTTGTGTCCTTACTTGCACCAAGCCCTATTTACCTATCACCGCTGTATTCATTGTTCCCTGGCCCAACAGCGCCTCAATTTTAAAATTCTCGTCCTTGTTTTCAAATCCCTCCATAGCCTTCCCCTCCTGATCTCTGTAATTTCTCCATCCCCACAACCCTCTGATATCCTGGTGCTCATCCAATTCTGCCCGATTGTCATTCTGCCCGATTGTGCATCTCCAGTTCACTTCCATCATTAGTGTCTAAGCCTCCAGCTGCCTAGACCCTAAGCTCAGGAATTCCTTCCCTAAACCTTTCTGCCTCTCTCTTTCTCTTTCTTTCTCTCTCTCTCATCCTCCTTTAAGATGCTCCTTTAAACTTACCCCTTTGGCCAAGCTTTTGTTTACCTGTCCTGATATCTCCTTATGTGGTTTGGTGTCAAATTTTGGGCTGGATTTTACAAGTCCCCCCGACGCCGGGGGTCGTGGCGGAGGGGCCCAGAAAATGCCTCCGGGAGAGGCCCACCACGGGCTTCGACGCGGGGAAGGGTCCGCCCAATATTACCAGCGGCGGCGAGGTCTCATGGCAGCAGCCCCTGCTGCTCGGCAACGGAAACTGCATTTAAATATTTCAATTAATGTCAATTAATGAATAAGTACTTGCCTTGTTGCGACGGCCGTCCCGCTCCGATATTCAGGCAGGTTGCCGGAACTCCCGCACATTTGGAGATCCAAGCCAGAACACTGGTGGGGAGGGGGAGGAGTTAAATTTTCAGGGCAGAGGGGAATGGGAAAAACTCTTGCAATTGGTGGAGTGGATGGTGGGAAGGGGTTGCAGGTCAAAGTGAATAACGTTCGCGGGGAAAAAGGAGTTTTTTTGGGGGGGGGGGAAAGGGCAATGAATAAAGTCTTCATTCATTGGGAGGGTGGGAGAGGGAATTGAATAGTTTATTACATTTTACACATTACATTTTTATTGCCTGCTTCCTTAAGAATGTAAGTTAAATATAAGGTCTAGAAGCCATTTAAAAATGGCGCAGCACCTGCACAGTGGCACCGGATGCCATTGCCAGGGCGGAGCGCCTGCCCCGTCTACATCATCGGGGGTTGGGGTGGGGGGTGCTTCGTCCCGTCCATTTAATTGAGGCGCCGTGCTAAAAATTGCAGCGGCTCCACGGCGCACATCTCACACATGCGCTGCTCTATTTTTGAGTGATTGGCGGTGAGCTGGAAATATTCAGCCCTTTGTATGACAAAACTCCTGTGAAGCACCTTGGGGCATGTTACTATGTTAAAGGCACTAGATAATTACACGCTGTTGTTGTTGTTGCAGTAAACAGTTTTCAGAATAATATAGTTGCTGTGAGATGTACATTATAGGGATGGTAATGGGTGGGATTTCAGAACACAAATGACCTTTAAGATATATATGTTTTGATTAGAATCTCATTAAGAATGAGTAAAGGTCACTTCATATAAATGTCTGTGTCATGTTATTGCTTTCTTCAGCAATAAGGTACCGAACAACCTTGAACAGAATGTTAGTTAAATATTGGGTTCTTTATTGTGAAGTAAGAAGTTTTTACTTTATACGTGCGACGAGGTGACTAACCTGACTCCAACTGCTCAATCACATGTTGGTTGACATCAGTTCCTGTGATGATATATGAAGTACACAGATTGTTAAAGTGATATCACAACAGTAGGCTTGCAACGAATGATGTTTGCCTTAACATAATTCAGTAAGAATAAGCATTTCTTGAAGCTCCCATGCCAAGATGGCTCATACATTGCTGGCAAAGACCATTAGATTCTTCCCTCGTCAGTAGCCATGGATATTACTTCACTGATTTTGAAGTGCAGATCAGTCTGTATGCTTATGTTACGCAGCATGAACACAACGTAAAAAAACTCACACTTTGGCTAACCCATTGTTTTGTCTTGATGGTGTTTCTGGTTCCCAGATGTTGGAAAGAATCACATTTTAATCTTGGAAAAAGCTGGAGTCAGTCTGATATATCATGCTTTGTACTGTGAAACCTGGTTCTTGTGTTACGTATAACATGACTCCCCAGTGCAGCTATGAATGGGGCCCCCTACTGGAACATTTACACATAACAACTAGTTCCAAGCTAATTAGTTCCTAACACTTTACAGATAGTATAACAATATATAACACGTGTACTAGAAAACAGTCTTCAGTGATCAAAATACTAAATTTATTATTTGAAAATCCATAGGATGACACGCCTGACCATCAGTGCTGAGACACATCTTCTCCTCACTCAGGCAAATCTCATGGTTCCGGGGAAGGCTTCACTGGCCATTGCAGATGAATCCCTCCATCTAAAGCAACCAGAATGTCCCTAAAATAAAAGCAAAATACTGAGGATGCTGGAAATCTGAAATAAAAACAGAAGGTGCTGGAAATACTCCACAGGTCTGCTTCTCTCTCCACAGATGCTGCCAGACCTGCTGAGTATTTCCAGCACTTTTTGTTTTTATTTCAGTATGTCCCTAACCTTAGAACCATGAATATATACTGATAGAACTGAGAGAGTACACTTATAAAACTGTGAAAACAATAATTATAGAACTGAGAGGATAAACCTTTTAGAACTGAGAGGATATACTCATGGAAATGAAAGGATATACTTTTAGAGCTGAAAGGATATACTAATCAGGAAAAGCTGAACAGGTTGGTATTCATTTCTCTAGAAGAGAAAGCTGAAGGGTGATCCAATTGGGGTCTTCAAGAATATGAAAAAGTAGATGTAGAAAATATGCTTCCACTTGTGGTGGAGACCAAAATGAGGAGCCATAGATATAAGACAGTCACTAATAAATCCAACTGGGAATTCAGGAGAAACATCTTTACTCAAAGAATGGTAAGAATGTGGAACTCGCTACCATAAGGAGTAATTAGGCAAATACGATAAATGCATCTAAAGGGAAGCTAGATAAACATTTGAGGGACAAAATAATAGAAGCATATGCTGAGAGGATTAGATAAAATTGTGGGAGGAGGCTAGTGCAGAGTATAAAAATCAGTATAGACCAGTTGGGCCAAATGGCCTGTTTTTGTGTTGTAGATCTGATGTAATTCTATGTATCTGGGCGAGTTGGTCTTTTCTCCTGCATTCCCCCAATTTCCATACTAAGGGGACCATTTTAAAATCATTAATCTTTGGGACCCTGGCCTGGACCCCATGTGGAGTCCACTAGCACCAATCAGTCAGCCAAGATGCCTGGTCTCAGCCTTCCTCAGGTCGCAAGAAAGCTCTGGGCATGGGAACTCCAACATTCCCTGGGATTGTTGAATATATGTAGAGTTTACCCCAGAAAAAGGTTTGAACCCTCGACCCAGAGGATCGTTTGCTGAGCATCACAGACCATGTGTATCGGAAGGTGAAAGCCACACCACAGAATTTTGTTGGTATGTGATGGAGATCACACCTGCCAAATGGAAACATATTAATTTTGTCATATGGGACACTACTTGAACTTTTTTACTGGACATTGCACATAAATTGTTTAAAAAAACAAGAGAGCCGAACAGCTGCAAACACAGTTGCACATTTGTATTCTGAGAGACAGTTGAATAGAGAGACAATGGGAGTGCTCACTGACTCAATTAACAAGATTGGTCTGGGCAATAGTGATAATCAACCTTCTTTGGCCGTGCAAGAGCCAGAACTCCACACCCCATCGAGTGTGCCTGGAAAGCTTTGAAATCAACAACCCTCCCAGAAGTTGCTGTTTCACACAAAGTGAGGGTCACATGACCTACCTGCTGGCCAGACTGGGATCTTTTTGAATTGTGCCACACAGAAAGGACAGACTGCAATTTGAACAGAAAGGATAAGGAAGGTCTCTCTCTCTGTCTCTCTCTCCAGCAAAGTCCCAGGAAAGCCACAGTGGCAGATTCTATGCTTCAAGACTACAGACAAACATATCTTTGGCCTTCTGGTACCACAGAAGCAAGCTTGAAATTGTGTACCAGGCCCCAGCGAGAATGCCAAGATCTTAACTTCAATTGAGGACCTGGTCACCCAGTAACTGAATTCCATTTATTACAAACTCTACTTCAATCCCCACCTCTCCCCCACAATTCTTTCTCCCCCTCCGTATCTATTTGTGTGTGTGTGTCTCTCATATGCATGCTAGCATGCTTGCGTCATGTATTTTAGTAATTTTAACCGGGTTAGAGTGGTAAGGCTAATAAACTTACATCCTTCTTGTTGAAACCTAAGAAAACCTGTCTGATTGGTTCATTTGCAATTACAATTAGAGAGCAGTGAGCAAAGACTCACTGAGGTGGTAAGCTGGAATCAGGAAAGGGCAAGGGGGAGCCTGAGACCCCTTCCTCACCCGGTCATAACAGTAACTATCTCTCCAAGTATGTGGAGTAATCACATTCAAGCATTCTGAGACAGGCGGCAATGGCATAAAACTGACAACAAAATCCTTCTGTGCACCTTCTTAGAATTTGTGTCAAATTCATATGTGTGCTTTGGTCCATGAGCCTATGGAGCGAATAGACTTAAAAGGCCAAGTACACTTAATCCAGAGTAGTTTCTTTCAGTCACTTAAGAGCTGCAGGTTAGAAACAGCCTGGGAGTGCCCAAATGGACATCTCCATTTGTAACATTTAGGATTATTCAGAAGAATGCGCCTCCTATAAAAAAATCCCTTTTTTCCCTGAGAATAGTGAGTTATAGTTCCATAGGTTCCAGCAGCCTTGCGGTACCTTAAACAAGTGCTAGTCTTTATGAGTGAGCTTACTGTGAGGATAGAAAGCAAAAACCAGTAGGCCAGCCAATCAGGCAGCATCCCAACTGTGGCAATCCAGCCAACAGCCCTACTGAGATGAGCTCAGTCAGCACAAAGCCTGGTTCTGCCTTGGTTGTATGCATCAGCACCACACTAGACTGTATAATTATCCATTGAACCATCCAGGGAGTCCACAAAACTATCCTGTAATTGCTTCTCTAACCAGCCAATATTATCACATCATTAAGGATAGTAGGAAATACAGTTTACTGATAGCTTATCACACATTTTAGTTCAAACACTCATTTCATTCTTCCCTTATATATCTAAAAGTGATGAAGTAGCTGGAACTTGTGTTAAACGGAAAAGATTCTATGGATGTGTTTTTTAATCAAGTCCACCTACAGGACAAGATGTTGTTTGAGGACCACCTGTGCTGGAATTTACCCGTGGGTTGGGCTTGGTAGGGAGTGGAGCTCTTAGTGACCTGGTGAAAAATAATTACAGAGAAGCCACATGTCAAGGCTTATGGAGGTCAGGAGGTCGACTCTCTGTTTGGAGTTTAAACATTGTTTTCAGTTTTCGTGTTGTGGTGAACTATTTGAAGACAGTTGGTGCTTTCCTGCCAAGGAGAAAAGAAACCACCCAGCTCACCTTCTCTACCTTTTTGAAGAAATTCTGAAAAAATCCAGTGTGGGAGAAAAATCCCTGATGCCACACAGCTTCTGAGGAGCTGGGGGAAAAAAACCTGCGATTCAAGTGTGTGCTGGTAGAAAAACCTTGATGCCACATTTCTCCTTGAAAGCCTACTACAATAATTCTCGACATCTCCAGAACGAACTGCTTCTGAAACGAACCCAGTGATCTGTCTCCGTATACCTGGATGCCAGACCAAAAAAAGGACAACTGACTTCCTTCCATATCTTCCTTTTTTCGTCAAGAATTGGCAAGTATTTGGCCAAAGTAGTTTTTTTTTTTGTCTTTTTTTTTGTAACAGACCTCTGCAGAGTGAATTTCTGTATTTTTTCCAGGGGGCGTATATTTGGGGAATTTTTAAAAAGGGAACTTTCATACTTTAATTGGTGTGTTAATGCTTCGCTTCACTACTGGTTAAGTCTTGTTTTATAATAAACTGATAATTTTGTTGTTTATTAAAGAAACCTGGTTGGTGTATTTTTTTCTGGGATAAAAAATATAGAATATATGATTGGCTGTATCAGTAACCGGGTAAACATTTAAATCGATGTTGTGACCTGCAGAGAAGTGGAACTAGAAAAGACAGTGCACTCCTCCCACCTCGGTTGTAACACAGTGTCTTAAGAAACATGAATAATGCAACATCCTTATGAATGAAAATCTGCCCTTACCAAGTTGAAGACATCTCTGTTCTATTGCTGTCCATTGCATTCAAGTGTTCAGCCTTTCATCTGGATTGTACATGTGTTTTATTTCATTTTATTTAAGCATGATGTCTCAAAAGCAGCCAACAATTGCTGTAGACAGTGACACAGGTTTTCTCTTCTTGGCTTCAACCTAATGAACTTACAATTAATTTATCCTGGATGTATTAACTTGTTTTAGTTCCTTTTAATATGAGACAACGATTATACTTACAACATTATTTTCACAATGTAAGGTCAGACTGCAGATCCATTTAACTAACATGATGAGGGTACAGTAGTGTGGAGGTTATGATGCTGGATACAAAGCCTAGGCCAAGGATACAAGATTATGATACAAAGGCCGAGACAAGTAATTGAGAGTTCAGTCCCACCATGACAGTTGAAATTTTCAATTAGCAATTTTAAAAAAAAGGAAATATCAGAAGCTGCGATCAGTAAAAGTGACCATGAAGCTATTAAATTGTTGGAAAAACCTAATTGATTATCTATGGCAGGATTTTTCCACATGCTTTGGGACCCTGACGTCCGAGTCAAATGAGGGTCAGAAGCCCACAATGTGTGTTAAACTGTTATCTGGCAGTGATTTCCCTCGTATTGGCCAATTAGTGGCCAGAAGCCGGCTCACCACCCAATTAAGGATGGTGGGCAGGCTCTCAAAGCTGGAGGACCAATAGGAAGCCCTCTAGCATGAAAGAAGCAGCAGGTTGCTTTTTCAGGTGAGAGAGAGAGAGAGTGCACCACAAGATGGAGGTGCTCTCACTCCAACTTTTTTAACTTAACAAATTTTTTAAAACCCTCAGCAGACGGGCCACCAGTTTAATATCCTCTAATGCCGTATTCAATCATTACATAGTATTACCCTATCTGAAAATGTATTCCACATGTTGATACCAATTAATACAAAATTTCTTTGCCCGGTTTTTTAAAAGGGGTATGCACTTTGTTAAACTAGCAGAGGACGTGTATCATATGAATGTGTGAATCATTTATTCAGTTCTTGTTGCCATCAATAATTTCTAGCATATATAGTTTAAAAGCAGAATTAATGGAATGAATGGGTTTTATTGCATAATGTCAAGTACACATGTTTTTCGAGATAAGGAGGCCCAAAAGAATAGTTTAAAAGCAGAATTAATGGAATGAATGGGTTTTATTGCATAATGTCAAGTACACATGTTGCTGGAGAAAAGCCTTGGTGTTAATGTGAAATTCAATATTGAATCTAAGAAGCATAACTGTTCTAATACTTCAGCAAAAATCCAAGGACAGTGCTGGCGAAATGTTCATGAAGTATTATGCAGACTTAGTGATTCATTATTTGACTTGTTTATACAAATTCCATCACATACTGTAACAAAAATAGAAAAATGTATCAAGGAGGGAAATTTTATGCTCTCGCCCATGTTGAGTTTGGAGGTGGGGAAAGCATACTTTTTTTTATTCCTTCAATGGATGTGAGCATCACTTGTGAGGCCTGCATTTATTGCCCATCCCTCATTGCCCTTGAGAAGGTAGTGATGAACTGCCTACTTGAACAACTGCAGTCCTTGGGGTGTAGGTAAACCAACAGTGCTGTTAGGAAGGGAGTTATGCTGGGTGGTCCGTCTTGTTTCATTCCTTTTCTTGTAGCAGTTTTATACAACTGAGTGTGTTGCTAGGCCATTTCAGAGAGCAGTTAAGAGTCAACCACATTGCTGTGGGTCTGGAGTCACATGGAGACCAGACCAGGTAAGGACAGCAGATTTCCTTCCCTAAAGGACATTAGTGAGCCAGAGGTTTTTTTTTTACAACAATCAACAATGGTTTCATGGCCACCAGTAGACTAGCTTTTAATTCCAGATTTGTATTAACTGAATTCAAATTTCACCTTTCCCATGGTGGGATTTGAACCCATGTCCCCGTTAGTCTGGGTGTCTGGATTTACCAATCTAGTGACATTACCATTAAGCCACCGCCTCCATGGGCGAGATGGTGGTGGGTGGGGGTGCGGGATGGTGGTGGGTGGGGGGCGGGCACCCTGCCAACTTTCCGCCTCCATCCAAATTAAGTAACTCATCTCCTGACTCCCCAAATTCTGTCCACCATCTACAAGGCACAAGTCAGGAGTGTGATGGAATACTCTCCACTTGCCTGGATGGGTGCAGCTCCAACAACACTCAAGAAGCTCGACACCGTCCAGGACAAAACAGCCCGCTTGACTGGCATCCCGTCCACAAACAATCACTCCCTCTAAAGGCCTGCTACCCGACCCGAACTCAATGGGACCTGACGACATGTTTCGGGTCGGGTTGGGCCCATCTTCAGGGTCTGGCTTTTGGGCTTGGGTCGAGTCGGGCCGAGTCCAGGTCGAGTCGGGTCAGGTCAGGCCGGACACACACGGTAAGTGCTCTGCTGGTAAGTATTGACATTAAAAAACTTACCTCAGCTGGGAGTCCAGGACAGAACTGAGTCTGCGCAGTGAGTGAGTGACATCACTATGATGTCATCGTGCATACGCTGCAACTTCTTGCAGGTTTGGTGTCAGAAAGGTAAGCAAAGGGGCAGCCGGGTCGGGCTCGGGTCGGGTCAAGTCGGGGCGGGTTCGGGTCGGGTCGGGCTCGGAGCTAAATAGGAGGGACTCAGGCCGGTTAGGGCTCGGGTCCGCGGTGGTTCGGTCAGGTTCGGGTGAGGTTCCTTTTTCCCAACCTAAGCAGGCCTCTAACTCCCTACACCACTGACGCACAGTGGCAGCAGTGTGTAGCAGCTACAAGATGCACTGCAGCAATGCACCAAGGCTCCTTAGACAGCACCTTGCAAACCCACGGCCTCTACCACCGAGAAGGACAAGGACAGCAGATGCATGGCAACACCACCAGCTGCAAGTTCCCCTACAAGGCACACACCATCCTGACGTGGAACTATACTGCCATTCCTTCACTGTTGCTGGGTCAAAATCGTGGAACACCCTTCCTAACAGCACTGTGGGTGTATCTACCCCACATGGACTGCAGCGGTTCAAGAAGGCAGCTCACCACCAGCTTCTCAAGTGCCTTCAGGAATGGGCAACAAATGATGGCCGAGCCAGCAATGTCCACATCCCATAAACGAATAAGAAATAGTCCAGGGTGTGAATAGCCTTCCCACCAAGCATCTCATTGAGGCCCCTACATGGGCAATCAATGCCCAAGTAACGGCCTCCTCCCACCACTGCCGGAATTAGGCCAGTGGCGTATGGGCCTGATGCCGCATGAGGAGCATGCCAAACAAACCCATGTAGGTTTCTTGCCGGCTCCTGGAGGGGTCCCTCGTTAAAAGGCACTGAGTGCCTGAACGAGGGACCTGGCATCAGGAAGGGGGATGGCCTGCTGAGAGCCATCCCTCTGCCCTCGCTGCCGACCCCACACACCAGTCCCCGCACTGTGAATTGCACCCTGCAAAATCCTCGTGCCCTACCTTACCTGTGGCCTAATTCCAGGGCCTCAGGTGAGTCCAGTACTAGCAGCAGCCTCTGCGGTGGCGCTGCTCAGTTAAAGAGCTGCTGGCGTCTGATTGGCTGGCAGCTCTCAGCAGGCAAGACTTCTGCTGCCAGAGTCCTTGATCCCAGGGAAGGCCCTCCACTGTCCTCTTAAGTGCCTAATTGGCACTTGATCCAGCGGGCCTTCACCAGAGTAGGCGACGCGGGGCTCTTGCCGGCGCTTTGCTGGTGTTTGAGACCGCTGTTGCCAAGACAAAATCCCGGCCACGGTGTGGGTCACAGAGCCATTGACCAGGAAGTCCCAGATTTGATCTTGGGCTATAATGATTATGCCTCAGTGCACCAATGTGGACATTATATGAACATAAGATTCAGTAATGCTTATTCACGCTCATCGTAAACTGAAGAATGATTACTTTGTGAGGCATAAAAAGCAATTATATTGCCATTCCTTCGCTGTCGCTGGATCAAAAACCTGGAACTCCCTTCCTAAAACAGCACTGTTGGTGCACCTACATCAGATGGACTGCAGCGGTTCAAGAAGGCAGCTGACCACCACCTTCTCAAGTGCAATTAGGGATGGGTAATAAATGGGGCCCTTGCCAACGACAGTCACACCTCATGAAAGAATAAAGAAAACCTGATGCCCATGAAATTGCTGACAGCATGATGTGGAATTTTCTTCGCTATACCATCCCAAATTAAGCAATATAGTAGCAGAAAAAGTAGGAAAATCAGACAGGGAGACCCACATCACATCCCCACTCTGACCTAAATGTTCTTCCTCCCATCCAAGCATGTCAGGCAGCTGACCATATAAATGACAGCGGCAGGGCAGGGCAGCGCCTGGCAAATCAAGATAATTTCCCTATGTTCTGCCATTGATCCTACTGATCTCCAAAACTTCTCAGATGGGGCAAAGCAGTCCCTGGATCAGTGGCGCATGGCTTGCTGGTCATCCTTTAGGAAGCAGAGGGACCAATAGACCCTATTTCTCCTTGCTCCAAAACCTTATGAGTCCAAGGCCAAAAACTGAAATCACTCATTCCACCTTTGAGACACTTCTGTCTCAGTTATGTTCAGTTTCTTTTGGGGTTTAGCAGCAGCTCTGCGGCATTGTCAGGCCTCTCTAAGGGGAGATGGTGACATAGTGGTAATGTCACTGGACTAATAATCCAGAGGCCCAGATTAATGCCCTGGGCCATAGGTTCAAATCCCACCAGGGCAGCTGGTGGAATTTAATTTCAATTAATTAATAAAAATAAATCTGGAATTGAAAGCTAGTCTCAGTAATGATGCCATGAAACTGACTGTCATAACAACCCATTTGGTTCACTAATGTCCTTTAGGGAAGGAAATCTCCTGTCCTCACCTGGTCTGGCCTACATGTGACTCCAGACCCATAGCAATGTGGTTGACTCTTAACTGCCCTCTGAAATGGCCCTTTTGTCAAGTGCAATTAGGGATGTGCAACAAATGCTGGCCTTGCCAGCAATGCCCACATCCCATGAAAGAATTTTTAAAAACAAGTAAATCACTGCTTCACCTGGAAAGAGTTTTTTGGATCTTGGATGGTGTTACACTTCCTGCAATGCCTTGGGAAAGGGATGTGGTGTTAGGGGTGATGGAGGAGAGGATCAGGGTATTGCAGACAGAACAATTCCTTTGGAATGCTGACAAGGAATGGGAAGATGTGTTTGGTAGTGGCATCACACTGGAGGTGGTGGAAATGGCAGAGGATGATTCTTTGGATGTGGAAGCTGGTGGGTTGGAAAGTGAGGACAAGGGGAACCCTGTTATGGTTCTGGGAGGGAGGGGAAGGGGTGAGAGCAGAAGTGTGGGAAATGGGCCAGACATGGTTGAAGGCCCTAGCAACGATTGTGGCGGGGGAGGGGATCCTTGGTTGAGGAAAAAGGAGACATATCAGAAGAACAGTTCTGGAAGATTGTATCATCAGTACAGATGTGACGGAGGAACTGGAAGAATGGAATGGGGTCCTTACAGGAGGCAGGGTGTGAGGAAGTGTAGTCGAGGTAGCTGTGGGAGTTAATGAGGTTATAATGAATATCAGTAGACAGCCTATCCCAGAAATGGAGACAAAGAAGTTGAGGAAGGGAAGGAATGTGTCAGAGATGGACCATGTGAAGGTAAGAGAAGGGAGAAAATTGGAAGCAAAGTTGATGAATTTGAATCCCAACCCCAGAAAACAGACATCTGTAAAATATGGCATATTCGACTACGAGAATTGTAATTGAGAGCATCATTAGGATTCTGAAAGGAAAGTACTGGTGTGTTCTGAAGGGAGAGTAATAGTGCCTCCATTATGGTTCTGTGCTGTGTCCCCAACTACTTGATAATTTTGAAAGAACTGACATTGGAATTCCTGGAATGAGAAGGCCTAGCTGTTGTGGAGGAGGAGGCACCTGGAAACTGGTATCAGGAGGATCTTGACACAAAGGAGACTATTGTCCTGACTGCCAGGGAAATGCATACCAGATCATTAGTAAGACATTCTCATAAAATGAACTGCACTCCCCTGACTACACATCCACTACAATGTCTCCCCAGCCTTCAAGGTTACTCCAATCCTTCCATGTGATGCATCAGTCTTTAGGTTTCTTAAATAACAACTTCACTGCAACCAGACCTCGTGTAACCTAATGAACTCATTGAATAACATCATCTATTGTTGGAAATAAATTATTGAGCATACATTCCATATAAATCCAACTTATCACCACACTTTTCCTGGGCACGTGCCATGCTTTCCTATGATACTATCCTGGTTCTTTTTCTAGGTACAACTAGAAGGCTGGTGTCATCAAACATTGTTGGCTGCACACATGAAGTACAAACCTCTTGAGTTGAGGTGGGCCACACCTCATTATGGCTGAGTCCAGAAAAAGACCCAACAGCGCTGCATCTGAGGCCTTGGAATTCATATCAGTAGATCCCATGATTTGATTTTGGCTGGAGATGGGTGCAGAAATTTTCAAAAATGTTGTCTGGGTTTCTGCTGTCCTCTTCATTCAGCTCCCAGCTATTAACCAAATTTTATCTTTTATCTCCTGCCCACAGATGGATATTGCTGATCCTCTCTTCTTCGCTCATGCTTTTTAGAAAACTACTGAATGCCAATCTCCACTTTTGTTTAAACTTCCAAAATGCCTCTAAAATATCATCTGAGGAAGGATGTTCTTGCTATAGAGGGAGTGCAGCAAAGGTTTACCAGACTGATTCCTGGGATGGTGGGACTGACATATGAGGAGAGATTGAGTCAGTTAGGATTATATTCGTTGGAGTTCAGAAGAGTGAGGGGGGGATCTCATAGAAACCTATAAAATTCTAACAGAACTTGACAGGGCAGATGCAGGAAGGATGTTCCCGATGGTGGGGGAGTCCAGAACCAGGGGTCATTGTCTAAGGATACGGGGTAAACCTTTCAGAACTGAGATGAGGAGAGATTTCTTCACCCAGAGAGTGGTGAACCTGTGGAATTCGCTACCACAGAAAGCAGTTGAGGCCAATATATTGTATGTTTTCAAGAAGGAGTTAGATATAGCTCTTGGGTCTAAAGGGATCAAAGGGTATGGGGCGAAAGTGGGAACAGGTTACTGAGTTGGATGATCAGCCATGATCATAATGAATGGCAGAGCAGGCTTGAAGGGCCAAATAGCCTACTCCTGCTCCTATTTTCTACGTTTCTATGTTTCTATCAGCTTCCCAATTCAAGATGGACTGTGGCAGTGGCCATTTCATTTTCACATGATTCACTCAGTTTTTTCTCTCGTTCTCTGGCACTAATTTGGGTCACTTTTTCCACTCTAATTCAGCATTAAATTCATTTAAAATGTTTTAGGCTTACCCACAGATACCTGCGGCGACCATATTAGGTCTTCTGGTTCCCATAAGTTCAAAATGATCACACTTTAGACTTAAAAATGCTGGAACTTTGTGTATTTCATATAGATCTCCATGCTGCTTGGTAAAACAAGTTTTTATACTGGTGCATTGTTACGTGTGTTACAACTGAGGTGGGAGGAGTGCACTGCATTTTCTAGTTCCACTTCTCCACAGGTCACAACATATATCCAAACCTTTACCCAGTTACCAGTACAGCCAATCATATACTCTGTTTTATTAATCTCAAAATAAAATACACCCACCAGGTTTCTTTAATAAACAACAAAATTATCAGTTTACTACAAAACAAGACTTAACCAGTCATGAAGCATTAACACACAGATTGATATATGAATGTTCCCTTTTTAAATTCCCCAATTACACACACACACACACATACACACACACTGGAAAATTACAGAAATTGTCTCTGCAGAGATCTGTTACAAAAAAGGCAAATAAAAAGACTACTTTGGCCAAAAAGTTGATAATTCCTGATGAAAAAAAGATATGGAAGGATGTCAGTTGTCCTTTTTTTGGTCTGGTGTCCAGGTAGACAGAGACAGGTCACTGGGATCATTTCAGAAGCAGTCCGTTCTGGAGATGTTGATAATTATTCTAGTAGGCTTTCCAGGAGAAATATGGCATCAGGGTTTTTCTGCCTGCACACACTTGAATCGCAGGATTTTTCTCAGCTTCTCAGGAACTATACAACACCAGGGATTTTAGCTCACCCACTCTGGATTTTTGCAGGATTTCTTCAAAGAGTTGGAGAAGGAAGTGAGCTGGGTGGTTTCTTTTCTCCTTGGCAGAAAACGCCAACAGTCTTCAAACAGTTCACACCACAACTAAACTGAAAACAATGTCCAAAATCCAAACAGAGAGTCGACCTCCTGACCTCCATAAACCTTGACATGTGGCTTCTCGATCACCATTTTTTCCCAAGTCACCAAGGATTCTGTTGTTTACTGGGCCCAAATCACAGGTGGTTTCTAGCACAAGTGGTTTTCTAACATCTCAAGTGCTCTTTCAAAGAACTTGATAAAGAAACACATCCATGGAATCTTTTCCGTTTTAACACAAGTCCTCAAAAAAAAAATTTAAAAAAGGAAGCACTTTGGTAACCCCTGTCACATGATGCCAGTGCAGCAGTGAATGTGTCACACTGGAACACAGTTACACATGACAATTAGTTCCTAGCTAATTATTTCCCAGCTCTTTATGAATGATATAACAATATAACAGGGTGGCACCCTCATGCTCCTCGGTGACAGCTTCAGCCCTTGGATGACCCTCCAGCTGTCTGGAGGAGAGCGCCACCTGGGTCACAACTGAGTGCACTGCTCCTGTTTCCACTCTAAGTGCTGCCATAAATGGTTCTCCATGAAGTTGGCCACTCTCTCAATGGAAAAGCTCATGTGTTCAAAGCCCTGAGCCATGGTGGGGCACCTGAGCTGAATGGACTCCTCCATTCTCAGCCCATGACCCTGCACTACCTCAGGGAACTCTGACATTTGGGTACATATCTGTTGCTGCTGGTCTAAGTAGAGCCTCCTTTCCTGTGACTCCTGTAGCCTTGCAACTGCGCCCAGCTGAGCATGGCGGTGTCTGTCCTCCATCCTCCAAGGGGGACTGCCCACACTTGCTTCTATGTGTCTCACCTCCTGCTGCTCACTCCTGACAAGCTCATCACCCAATGCCATCCTATCTAAGCGTGCATGAGAACCCACCAATGTGAGTGTATCTGAGCTTGCAGAGAGTGCGCTTGTAAGATGTGACAATACTTGCTCTGATGTATCTGTTTCCAACGCTTTCCCTGGTGTCATCATGGGACTCTGTCATTCCCCCTCTACATCAGAAACTGTGGGAGACACAAGAAGAGATCATGGGAACTAGCCTTAGAGAGCAACAGCCTCTGCAGTAATGAGGCTTCCCAATGCAGCTGAGTCTTTGATGTGATGTCAGATGGGAAGGAGTGCAATCCACCCGCTTCATATACAGATTGCAATATCTTTACACCCTCTCCACCAGGAATGCCCAAATCCCCTTCCCTGACTTGCTTCTGCAGGGCCATCCATTGCTCCCTCCTCCTTGTCAGTCACAATGTGGAGATTGGGCACTCCTCTTCCTGTCAGCATCCTTTTTCTGCCATTTTATTTATTCTTTCATGGGATGTGGGCGTCATGGCAAGGCCAGCCTTTGGTGCCCATCCTTAATTGCCCTTGACAACTGATTGGCTTGCTACGCCATTTCAGAGGGCAGTTAAGACTCAATCACATTGCTGTGGGTCCAGAGTCACATGTAGGCCAGACCAGGTAAAGACAGCAAATTTCCTTCCTTAAAGGACATTAGTGAACCAGATGGGTTTTTATAACAATCAATGATAGTTCCATGGCACTATTGCTGAGATTAGCTTTCAATTCCAGATTTTTATTAATTAATTGAATTTATTAATTAATTGAATTTATATTCCACCAGCTGCCATGGTAGGATTTGAACCCATATCCCCTCAGCATTAGTTTGGCCCTCTATATTGCTAGTACAGTGACATTATCACTATGCACCCTTTTCTCCTGCAAGGACAAAAGAGAGAGAGAGAGAGATAAGGCACTGCTGGTCTGCATGGCCAAGGCCAATGGCTCATTGACTTCAGAACCTCCATCTATCAGTGCTGGCAGATCCTCAACAGTGCTATGGCTCTGAGCCTTGCTGAAGGCTCAGTAAGTACCCTGGGCACACATTTTTGTCATGTTCAGAAGTAGCATGTGCCCTCAAGCTCCTCAGCTGGTGTCTTTGCTGGAGGTTGAATACCCAGAGGCCTAGTATCAGGGTCTCTTGTTGCACTTACCTTGCCTGAGTGAAGAAGGTCATCGCACCTCTCCAGAACGGGACCCAGTTCCTCCTGACCACACTTCTGCTGCTGATGGTCTCAGCAACCTGCAGCCATGCCAGCTTAGTGTATGAGGCTGGGCTTTTCCTGCCACCTCCCCAGAAAGAGGAGCTCCCTCCTCTCCTTCACTGTCCCGGGAGGACCTCCAGGACGGTGTCAGAGAGGTGAGGGGCAGGCCTGTGCCGGGTGCCAGGTCTCTGCCTCTCTCTTCGATCACAGGTGTATCCATTTTTTCATTCAAACAGCAAGCACCATCATGGCTGCCGTGGTGTGTTTAAATGGGGCCCACACTTGCACAGTCCTGTCTCTATTCCTGCCCCCATGGCCATTAATTGGCCACCCAACTCACCCTTCAGCCAATTAGCAGTCTGCCTCCCTGAAAATTTCTGGGGTGAAGTCGGGACCTGGAAACAGTCACAACATCGGTTTCCCGACCACGGATGGAAACTCAAGCCCTTAGTCTCAATCAGCAAGTATTGTTTAAAATAACTGCCACAGACAAGTGGGAAATATCTTTACCAATATATTTCATTGTTTGATGGTTTCTTGTTACCATTTTTAAATTGTTGAAAAAGTTCATCTTTACAATAGGTGCACTAATTTATGATGATAAAGTCAGCGAGCCAGTCATGGGATATCATTCACTTTTGCCAATGTAGGGTGTGTAGACATGGAGGACAGCAAACATTAAAAATCATGCTGGCAAACCTCTGTTGCTTGCAGTGCTATTATCTGACTGTTTCATTTCTTGCGCCACTGGTTTACAAATGGTTGCAGTAGTGTTTTGTTCTTTAAAGAATTAGCAAAGGCTTGAAAGGAATACCTGAAATTCCTACTGACCAGTCAGGCAATTTTCCAAGAGAGTGCGTCTGTTTACCAGTGAGTCAGGTAAAGATGAGTATCAAAATATTACACTATTTCCCAATCTATCATCTCAGCAACAAGCTTCAGTGTTGGTGCACAACTCCCAAAGAAAACATATTCCTTTTGCATTCTAAAGCCTAGCATCCTGCTCAGATACTTCAATATGAGAAGAAATATTTCTACAAGACTTTCCCTGAAAGGTTAAGTTACTAGAGTTAGCCAATGCAATGTGAAACTATCAGTCTTTAGGCCATTGATCTTCAGCTGTTCCTCAAATCTGGATCTGTCAGTGCTTGTGTTTGTGCCATTTCTTAAAACCTTTCTGCCAAAACAACAGATTGTGGTGTGTTGAGATCCTCCAGGTCAATTAAAGTACAGTCAAATGATGCCTATTCCCTTGGGAATGCTCCTGCTCCAGATACTCAGCAGAAGCCCGGTTTCCTTTTAAAAGGGGCACAACTCGAATACTGTGTGTAGTTTTGGTCTCCTTATTTAAGGAAGGATGTAAGTGCATTGGAGGCGTTTCAGGTTTACCAGATTGATACCTGGAATGAGCAGGTTGTCTTATGAAGAAAGGTTGGACAGACTGGGCTTGTTTTTACTGGAGTTTAGAAAAGTGAGGGGAGACTTAATTGAAGTATATAAGATTTGGAGAGGTCTTGACAAGGTGGATGCGGACAGGCTGTTTCCTCTTGTGGGTGAGTTCCGAACTAGGGGGCACTGTTTTAAAATTAGGGGTTGCCCTTTTAGGACAGAGATGAGGAGAATTTTTTTCTCTCAGAGGATTGTGCGACTTTGGAATTCTCTGCCTCAAAAGGTGGTGGAGGTGGGGTCATTGAATATTTTAAGGCGGAGGTAGATAGATTCTTGTTAGGCAAGGGAATCAAAGGTAATTGGGGGTAGATGGGAATGTGGAATTCGAGACACGAACAGATCAGCCATGATCTTATTGAATGGCAGAGCAGGCTCGAGGGGTCGAATGGCCTACTTCTGCTCCTAATTCATATGTTTGTATGTTCGTAACTAATAGAAAACTAAATAATAAAAAACAAAAGAAACTTATCACATCAAATAATAATTCTATAACCCTATTACTATGCACTCCAGTCCCTGCATTGTCTACTGGTCACGGAAGGCCTCAACTGTACTAGCAGATACTATAAAGTTCTTATCCAGGGGTCACCCAAATGTGGACAAGACAGCAGAAGAGAGGCAGGCAGCCAGAGCAACAATCCCCATGTGCCACGTCCAACCTAAACCTGTGGATGGCCACCTTGGCCAGGATTAACTGTAGATCCACAAGGAGGTCCTCCGACTTGCCCGCATATCTCCACTCCTACATTAGGTGGCCAAAGATCAGGAACGTGGGACTGAAGTGGAGCCAGGAGCTGAGGAACAGCCCCTTTCAGATATGAAATGTAGGCTACAACCTCCCATTCTCAGTGCAAATGTGAAACACGGACTCATCCAGGCTGCAAAATTTACAAGCAGCCTCAGTGACATGGCTTAAATGGCTGTTTGATGCATCTGTTCTGTGCAACATTCTCCACCCCAACTCCCCAATGGTGCAGGGGAGTGTGGGCCGATGTGTTACCTTGCTCCCCTCATCAGGTCATTGAACTATTTCTGGCACTGCTCTTGCAGTTTTGAGAATGATTGAGGTGGTGCTCAGTGCCACTGCGACTTCCTCCCACATGGCATGTGAAATGCATTTTCGTTCATGAGATCTAGGTGTCGCTGGCTGGGCCAACATTTATTGCCCATCCCTAAAGTGGTGCTGCTGTCAAGGCACAACATCAGCATAAACCTCCCTGTGGATTTTCAGCCTCTTCTAGTACTACCAGATTCTATGAACTTACATCCCAGTGCAGCAAATGAACATCTCAATGAATGTATTTCGAAAGAGACCAGGGAATGAGAATTCCACTGTGGTCCAACTGATCTCCACAAGTGAACAATTGAAATAATTACCAATCTGAATGGGTAAGGTGTGCAGTTCTACTGAAACTGTGGGAAACATCAAGTCATCTCGATCCCTTCCTCCCATCTTGGTTAGGCCCGATCCACTCAATCCCTTATCACAGTCTTTTTGCCTCCATCCTGTACTCAAGCACATCTTGTCTTTCTGGAAAGAGCTCATGCAGGAAGAAAGGTGGCAACCCTTCCTCCCAGTGGCCAAATACAATCATGACACCTACGCAGCACTGCCCACACCAACCTGGCTGTCCTCTACAGCTTTGTAATAGACAGCGGAATGTTCTGGAATATTCTTTCACTGCGCACAGCTGTCTTGATAACTCAATACTTAATGTCCCTGCCAAGCACTGCGTGAACAAACATAATATGATTCAATCAGCCATATACCTGCTAAATGCCAATATAAAAAAAGGAAGGAATGCATTACCAACAATTTCCTTAACATAGATTATACTGACATTTGAGAACAAAAATGTAAAAGACTGTACATAATGATAGTTATTTGATTGACTACTTCACAGAAGGTATGGTAACATTTCCAAATTTGTCCCCTCAAGCCTCATGACAAATGCTGCAGGTATGAATACTAATGGAGCATAACACTAGCAGATGTCATTAGTTTTCTCCCAGAATGGAAATGAAGGCATTGAGGTCATATTCTCTTAGCACGTGCAACTGGCAACTAGCTCACAGCAAGATAAAAGTCTGTTGAGTTATTCATTTTTCTTTTGAACATCCCAAGGAGCAGAACAAGACATGTTTCCCAATAACAACATTATCATAAATTACAACTAAAAGAACATTTATAGGTGTCAGTTTCTGGTGCATGCTGCATAAAGGGCACTCTTAACAAGCATTCAAAGTATCATCGGATAGTGTGAGGGAGAGGAAGCCTCTAAGTGCCATGCTTGATTCACTTACTTAATAATAAAAGAAAGATTTGCTTTTGTATAACACTTTTCAGAACCTTAAAATGCCCCAAAGCAGTTTAAGCCAATGAAATACTTTCCAAGTGTAGTACATTTGTGTGAAATGTGGCAGCCAATTGGCGCAAAGTGAGATCCCATAAACAGTGATGTGATAATGGCCAGATAATCTGACTTTTTAGTGATGTTCTTGGAGGGATAAATATTGGCTGTGAAACCAAGGAGAACTCCTCTGCCCTTCTCAAAGTCAGGCCATGGGATCTTCTACATCCACCTAAGAAGGCAGATGGGACCTCAGTTTAATTCTTCATCCAAAAGACTAACTTGAGGCAGCAGTGGGAAGACTACCTAGGCTGACCTAATTACACCATTAAACATTTTACAGCTTTGTTCCCATGTTTATTGACTGGTGTTTGCCCATTTACATTTATTGTGACCTCCTTCATAATGCAAGCTGTGCAGCTCATCTGTGAACTTAATATACTTCTCTCCTCTAGCACACTCGGTGCCGTCAGCTTTTATCGGTCTCAATGCTGAAGGCAGATGATTGCCACATGCCATCTACAAAATCATGGTCCAGTCATTAAATCAGGAATAATTACATTTAAATTAACGCTAGCAGCATTTCACCAATTTAAATTAGGTTGCCTTTGTGTCAATACTACCATGGTACATTTCCATCTCTGACGAAATCGAAACACTGCAGTACGATGCCGAGTTTTGGGGTGGCCAGCTCTCCACCAATTCACCTTCCCCCCCTTGCCAACGATCCCACCTTAAACAGGAGTACAAAATTCAGTCCTAGAAGTTTCATCATTTTTTAAGCCATATTTTTTGTTGTGGAAAGGCTGTTTTTTCCGACATTAATTGTCAATGAATTCCAGTGTAACATGGTTATGTTCACATTTAGGATTGACAACTATGACATTTAACTGAATATGATCTGCATTTGATGACTAGCAGCTCTTAACATTAATAAAAAGGGTCATCAATTTCAGGGCGGGGATCAGTAGAAGTGACACGGGTTGCTAATTCATTTAACTGTATCTGAGCTAAGTAAACAAGCCTGGCTAAAATGGTGATGGGGGTTGTCTTGCTCACGAGGGACTTTGCACCTCCAATTCTGAGAGGTGATCTCATGAAGAGGATTAGTATAAAGACCAGCCCAATGGACTGCAGATTCTTTTCTGCACCTGTACTTTCATATGTCGGCTTTATTTTTCACAAGTAAAGGGATCAGTGTAGGTGGCAGAGGGGCAGGGCAAATCAGACAGCTGCAACCCTTAATTGAATGCTGCCCCCACTTACAATCAACCTGCTTCACAGACAGGATAGGGTAGAAATTGGTTTTGACCTATTTTCAGATGCATAACCAATGGCACACAGACCATGCACATCGTGGTGGAAGGCCCAAGGCAAGCCCTAAGTTGGCTCTGATATCAATACATTGGGCACACTATCTTCACCCCCAGTGGCACTTTGGGCTCTTGCCTTGCTGGCAGCAGCCCTCAGGTAAATCTACTTTACGCTGATGACCTTGTAGGTTGGGAGTCGAGGCTCTGGCCCCACAAGGTCATCCCAGAAACTCCCACACGTCCCAGCAGAGTTTGTAACCATTCTGACAGACTACTGCCAGACTTGTGGTGATAACTTGCCAAAACAGCTAGATAACTTTGGGATCAGACAATATTGATTCAGGGATAGGCACCAACATGTTGCAACATGGACACTTGACAAAATTATTGACTCAGCCGCGGACATGGGGGAAATATTCTGGATATAAAGTGTATAGCCAACCCAATGCCATCAAAGCACAGTCCGATTTGAAACACGTTTCTCCCTATTTAGTGAGATACCTGGCATTGTTTTTGCTTGCACACTTTATATAGCGAAGCTGAGAATTCAGATAGATGTCCATCTGTCAGGAATGATTGTGATCTCTCTCTCTCCCCCTCTCAATGTGTCCATCCCCCTCTCTCCCCTCACTGTGTCTATCCCATCTCACCGCCCCCCTGTGTGTCCATCCCCCTCTTCCCTCTCTGTGTCCATCCCCCTCTTCCTCCCCATCTGTGTTCATAATCCTCTCCTCCACCCTGTGTCCACCCCCACTCAGTGTCCATCCCCTTCCTCCCTTGTTCATCCCCCTCTCCCCTCTGTGTCCATTCCCCTCTCCCCTCTATGTCCATCCCCTCTCCCCCGTGTCCACCCCCCTCTCCCATCTCTGTGTACATCCCCCTCTCCCCTCCCCCCGTGTCCATCCCCCTCTCCCCCCTGTGCCCATCCCCCTCTCCCCTGCCATGTCCATCCCACTCTTTCTCCCCTCTGTGTCCATCACCCTCTGCCCCCTGCTGTATCCATCCCCCTCTCTCCCCTGTGCCCATTCCCCTTTACCCCTGCCGTCTGTGTACACCCCCCCCCCCCCCATCTGTGTCCATCCCCCTCTCCCCAACCCCCACTCCCTGGGCCAGTGCTTGTTTAAAGGGCGCCTGATTCTCAGCATGCTCCCTCTTGCGCCATGCCTCTGGCTGTGTGCTGGCCCATTTCCTGGTCTCTCTCTCTCTCTCTCCCCTGCAGCAGACATTTATCTACTGTCCATCAGATGCAGGTCCCACCTCCGCCTGATGTACACTTTAATAGGAGATCCATCATTCAAAACTGGGTCATGGGCAAGCCTGCTGTTCGTCAGAAAGGATCGGTTGGTCAGATGGAAACCACAGACCTCAACATTTTTTTACCATGGAACTGGTGTCCGTGTACGGACACGCTGCCGACCCCTGTATTGAGTTCACAACTAATGCACTACTGAGGGAGTGCTGTGCTGCTGGTGGTGGTATCTTTCAGATTAGAGGCTAACCTACCGCCCTGTCTGCCTTCTCAGGTGAACATAAAAGATCCCATGGCACTATTTTGAGGAAGATCAGATGAATTCTCCCAGGTGTTCTGGGCAATATTTATTGATCAACCAACATCCCTTAATAAAAAACAGTTTATCTGGTCATTATCACAGTGCTGTTTGTGAGACCTTGCTGTGTGCAATTTGGTTGCTGCTTTTCCTCTATTACTCAATGACTACACTTCAAAAGAATCTAATTAACTGGAAAGAAGTTTGAAATGTGCTGAGGTAGTGAAAAGCACTCTGTAAATACAAGTTCTTCTTTCTTTGTTGTTGATTATGTTTTTGTGCCATAAAAAATTCAGAATGCATTTTAACCAAAGAGATTCTCCCATCCCCTGGGACACCAACTGAATTCATGGCCATGATAGGTAGGCATCTTAGCTCTCTCTGGGGAATCATGTTGAAAGTGTCATTGTCGTGTCCTGAATGGCCTGTGTAACTATGGTAGCGATTTACTTATCCAATTGCAATGGTAAGGAAAACAAGGTTTTCTGAGCTAAAATCTTATGCATTAAAATTACAATAATTTAGTTCCTGGGCCATCCCCAAACACCAATTACTCAGTACTGCCACAAACTGGAAACTCCTCCCACTATGCTAAACCTTACACCTTTGCTGATAGACCCAGGTAGTCCTCCAAAGCTGTCAGATCCTGGACTGACAGACCTTCCACCCGCCATAGCAGCCAAATTACAGGGCCACTCCCAATATTACTTAAACCCAAGACTGTCCCCCAACCCCCCCACCCCCCCACCCCCCACCATGCCCACTGCTGCTCAACCCCAGGAGCTCATCCCTTTCCCACTGCTGCTGAATGATAGGTACCTTTCCCCATTCGGTACATAAGACATTAAACCGACATCCTTTCAACCTCTCAAGTTAGCTCAAAAACATCACATGGCAATATTTGAAGAACAGGAGAGTTGACTCACACTAACCCTCAACCAACCTAAAAAATTATGAATGTATTATTACTGTACGTTGTCTGTCACTTTTCAGTGCACAAATTGGCTTTTTATTTGTCTACAAAACTGTGATCACATTTTACAAGTAATGCATTGACTATAAAGCGCTTTGGGACATCTTCACAGAATTGTTACAGTGCAGAAGGAGGCCATTTGGCCCATCGTGTCTGCATCAGCTCTCCAAATGAGCACTTCACTCAGTGCCACTCCCCCGCCTTCTCCCCCTAACCCTGCACATTCTTCCTTTTCATATAACAGTCTAATTCCCTTTTGAATGCTTCAGTTGAACCTGCTTCCACCACACTCTCAGGCAGTGCATTCCAGACCTTAACCACTCGCTGTGTGAAAAAGTGTTTCCTCATGTCACTTTTGCTTCTTTTACCAATTACTTTAAATCTGTGCCCTCTTGTTCTCGATCCATTCATGAGTGGGGACAGTTTCTCCTTATCTACTCTGTCCATACCCTTCATGATTTTGAATACCTCTATCAAATCTCCTCTCAGCCTTCTCGTCTCCAAGGAAAACAGTCCCAACTTCTCCAATCAATCTTCATAACTGAAGTTCTTCATCCCTGGGATCACTCTCGTGAATCTTTTCTGCACCCTCTCGAACGCCTTCACATCCTTTCTAATTTTTTAGCCCAGAACTGGAGGCAATACTCCAGCGAGGCTGAACTCGTGTCTTATACAAGTTCAACATGACCTCCTTGCTCCTGTACTCTATGCCCCTATTAATAAAGTCCAGGTAACTGTATGCTTTATTAACCACTCTTTCAACCTGTCCTGCCACGTTCAATGACTTATGCACAGATACACACAGGTCCCTCTATTCCTGCACCCTCTTTTGAATTGTATCCTTTATTTTATACTGTTTCTCCATGTTCTTTCTACTAAAATGAATCACTTCACATTTCTCCACATTGAACCTCATCTGCACCTGTCGCCCATTCCGCCAACTTGTCGATGTCCTTTTGAAGTTCCACACTATCCTCCTCACAGTTCACAATCCTTCTAAGTTTCATATCATCTGCAAACTTTGAAATTGTACCCTGTACACCAAGGTTTGTCATTAATATATACATATGTACACACACATGATGCCTACCATCTTGTATCCTAGGCTTTAACAGAGGTAAGAGATAAAAATTAAATTCATGGATAAAAATTACAGACTATCATGCAATAAAAATTCAGTCTTATTAATTCAGTTATCACAAATCAGTTACTCTGATATTGAGCGAACTATTCAGTCTTCAGGGTGACTCTGACACTGAGGAATGCTGCATTAGGACACCATCAATGATCTTTAACAAGATCTCAACAAGTAAAAATCAGCCTTTTTTCTCATTTTTAATCAGCTATTTTTATTTCACTTTTGTGGAGTTAGAAACATGAATGAATTGTCTATTGGCCCTTTCTCTGGATTTTATCTCAGTCTTTACTCTGTATTTACTTTATGTCAGTCTTTGTTAAGATTGTAAGTACAGCAATTTTAGGACTATAGCTTTTAGATGCTTGTGGGGTGAGGTGAGGTGAACCTCTATGGAGGAAGCATGGCAGATATCCCAAAAAAGGCATAAACAATGTCCATGCAATGTTTCTAAATTTTCTGCGACTCTTCCACTGAAGTTTCAGTAAGAGGAAGAAGGCTTGGGATTTGTGGAGGCAACTGTTGGGTGTGACAGTTATTACACAGTCCACAGTGGTTGCCCCTTTGAAAGGATAACAATGTGAATAAGTGTTAAGTGATCCACTTTGGCAGAAAAAACAGAAAGACAGAGTATTTTTAAATGGTGAGAGGTTGGGAAGTGTTGATGCCCAAAGGGACCTGGGTATCCTTGTTCATGAGTCAGTAAAAGCTAGTATGCAGGTGCAGCAAGCAATCAGGAAGGCAAATGGTATGTTGGCCTTCGTTGCGAGGGGAATTGAGTACAGGAGTAAAGAAGTCTTGCTGCAGTAGTATAGAGCCCTGGTGAGACTGCGCCTGGAGTATTGTGTACAGTTTTGGTCTCCTTATCTAAGGAAGCATATACTTGCCATAGAGGGAGTGCAGCGGAGGTTCACCAGACAGATCCCTGGAATAGCAGAATTGTCTTATGAAGAGAGATTGAGGAAACTGGGCCCTTAATTCTCTAGAGCTTCGAAGAATGAGAGGTGATCTCATTGAAACTTACAAAATTCTTACAGGGCGTGACAGGGTGGAGGTAGATAGGATGTTTTCCCTGGCTGGTGGGTCTAGAACCAGGGGACATAGTCTCAGAATAAGCGGTAGGCCATTTAGAATTAGAATTAGAATTAGAATATTACAGCGCAGTACAGGCCCTTCGGCCCTCGATGTTGCGCCGATCATCTGACCTACACTATTCCATTTACATCCATATGTCTATCCAATGACCACTTAAATGCCCTTAAAGTTGGCGAGTCTACTACTGTTGCAGGCAGGGCGTTCCACGCCCCTACTACTCTCTGCGTAAAGAAACTACCTCTGACATCTGTCCTATATCTTTCACCCCTCAACTTAAAGCTATGTCCCCTCGTGTTTGCCATTCTCATCCGAGGAAAAAGACTCTCACTATCCACCCTATCTAACCCTCTGATTATCTTGTATGTCTCTATTAAGTCACCTCTCCTCCTCCTTCTCTCTAACGAAAACAACCCCAAGTCCCTCAGCCTTTCCTCGTAAGACCTTCCTTCCATACCAGGCAACATCCTAGTAAATCTCCTCTGCACCCTTTCCAAAGCTTCGACATCCTTCCTATAATGCGGTGACCAGAACTGCACGCAATACTCCAGGTGCGGCCTCACCACAGTTTTGTACAGCTGCATCATGACCCCGTGGCTCTGAAACTCGATCCCCCTACTAATAAAGGCTAACACACCATATGCCTTCTTAACAGCCCTATTAACCTGGGTAGCAACTTTCAGGGATTTATGTACCTGGATACCAAGATCTCTCTGCTCATCTACACTACCAAGAATCTTCCCATTAGCCCAGTACTCTGCATTGCTGTTACTCCTTCCAAAGTGAATCACCTCACACTTCTCCGCATTAAACTCCATTTGCCATCTCTCAGCCCAGCTCTGCAGCCTATCTATGTCCCTCTGTACCCTACAACACCCTTCGACACTATCCACAACTCCACCGACCTTCGTGTCATCCGCAAATTTACTAACCCACCCTTCTACACCCTCATCCAGGTCGTTTATAAAAATGACAAACAGCAGTGGCCCCAAAACAGAACCTTGCGGTACACCACTAGTAACTAAACTCCAGGATGAACATTTGCCATCAACCACCACCCTCTGTCTTCTTTCAGCTAGCCAATTTCTGATCCAAAGCTCTAAATCACCTTCAACCCCATACTTCCGTATTTTCTGCAATAGCCTACCGTGGGGAACCTTATCAAACGCCTTACTGAAATCCATATACACCACATCCACGGCTTTACCCTCATCCACCTGTTTGGTCACCTTCTCGAAAAACTCAATAAGGTTTGTGAGGCACGACCTACCTTTCACAAAACCGTGCTGACTATCGCAAATCAACTTATTCTTTTCAAGATGATTATAAATCCTGTCTCTTATAACCTTTTCCAACATTTTACCCACAACCGAAGTAAGGCTCACAGGTCTATAATTACCAGGGCTGTCTCTACTCCCCTTCTTGAACAAGGGGACAACATTTGCTATCCTCCAGTCCTCCGGCACTACTCCTGTCGACAATGACGACTTGAAGATCAACAACAACGGCTCTGCAATCTCCTCCCTGGCTTCCCAGAGAATCCTAGGATAAATCCCATCTGGCCCAGGGGACTTATCTATTTTCACTCTTTCCAACATTGCTAACACCTCCTCCTTGTGAATCTCAATCCCATCTAGCCTAGTAGGCTGTATCTCAGTAATCTCCTCGGCAACATTTTCTTTCTCTACCGTAAATACTGACGAAAAATATTCATTTAACGCTTCCCCTATCTCCTCTGATTCCGCACACAACTTCCCACTACTATCCTTGATTGGCCCTGTTCTAACTCTTATCATTCGTTTATTCCTGATATACCTATAGAAAGCCTTAGGGTTTTCTTTGATCCTATCCGCCAATGACTTCTCGTGTCCTCTCCTTGCTCTTCTTAGCCCTCCCTTTAGATCCTTCCTGGCTAGCTTGTAACTCTCAAGCGCCCTAACTGAGCCTTCACGTCTCATCCTAACATAAGCCGCCCTCTTCCTCTTGACAAGCGCTTCAACTTCTTGAGTAAACCACGGCTCCCTTGCTCGACAACTTCCTCCCTGCCTGACAGGTACATACTTATCAAGGACACGCATTAGCTGCTCCTTGAATAAGCTCCACATTTCGTTTGTGCCCATCCCCTGCAGTTTCCTTCCCCATCCTACACATCCTAAATCTTGCCTAATCGCGTCATAATTTCCTTTCCCCCAGCTATAATTCTTGCCCTGCGGTATATACCTGTCCCTGCCCATCGCTAAGGTAAACCTAACCGAATTGTGATCACTATCGCCAAAGTGCTCACCTACATCTAAATCGAACACCTGGCCGGGTTCATTACCCAGTACCAAATCCAATGTGGCATCGCCCCTGGTTGGCCTGTCCACATACTGTGTCAGAAAACCCTCCTGCACACACTGGACAAAAACAGACCCATCTAAAGTACTCGAACTATAGTATTTCCAGTCAATATTTGGAAAGTTAAAGTCCCCCATAACCACTACCCTGTTACTCTCGCTCCTGTCGAGAATCATCTTCGCTATCCTTTCCTCTACATCTCTGGAACTATTCGGAGGTCTATAGAAAACTCCCAACAGGGTGACCTCTCCTCTCCTGTTTCTAACCTCGGCCCATACTACCTCAGTAGACGAGTCCTCAAACGTCCTTTCTGCCGCTGTAATACTTTCCTTGATTAACAATGCCACACCCCCCCCTCTTTTACCCTCTTCTCTGTTCTTTCTGAAACATCTAAATCCCGGAACCTGCAACATCCATTCCTGCCCCTGCTCTACCCATGTCTCCGAAATGGCCACAACATCAGGATCCCAGGTACCAACCCATGCTGCAAGCTCACCCACCTTATTCCGGATGCTCCTGGCATTGAAGTAGACACACTTTAAACCAAGTTCTTGCTTGCCAGTGCCCTCTTGCGTCCCTGTAACCTTATCCCCTACCTCACTACTCTCAACAGCCTGTACACTGGCACTGCAATTTAGGTTCCCATTCCCCTGCTGATTTAGTTTAAACCCCCCCGAAGAGCACTAACAAATCTCCCCCCCAGGATATTGGTACCCCTCTGGTTCAGGTGAAGACCATCCTGTTTGTAGAGGTCCCACCTACCCCAGAAAGAGCCCCAATTATCCAGGAAACCAAAACCCTCCCTCCTACACCATCCCTGTAGCCACGTGTTCAACTCCTCTCTCTCCCTATTCCTCTCTTCGCTAGCACGTGGCACAGGCAACAACCCAGAGATAACAACTCTGGTTGTTCTCGCTCTAAGCTTCCACCCTAGCTCCCTGAATTTCTGCCTTAAATCCCCATCTCTCTTCCTACCTATGTCGTTGGTGCCTATGTGGACCACGACTTGGGGGTGCTCCCCCTCCCCCTTAAGGATCCCAAAAACACGATCGGAGACATCACGTACCCTGGCACCTGGGAGGCAACACACCAACCGTGAGTCTCTCTCGTTCCCACAGAACCTCCTATCTGTTCCCCTAACTATGGAGTCCCCAATGACTAATGCTCTGCTCCTCTTCCCTTTTCCCTTCTGAGCAACAGGGACAGACTCTGTGCCAGAGACCTGCACCCCATTGCTTACCCCTGGTAAGTCGTCCCCCCCAACAGTATCCAAAACGGTATACCTGTTGTTGAGGGAAACGGCCACAGGGGATCCCTGCACTGCCTGCTGGTTCCCTTTCCTTCCCCTGACGGTAACCCATCTACCTACTTCTTTTACCTGAGGTGTGACTGCCTCCCTATAACTCCTGTCAATAATCCCCTCCGCCTCCCGAATGATCCGAAGTTCATCCAGCTCCAGCTCCAGTTCCCTAACGCGGTCTGCGAGGAGCTGGAGTTGGGTGCACTTCCCGCAGATGCAGTCAGCAGGGACACTCTTGGCGACCCCTACCTCCCACATTCTGCAGGAGGAACATACA
The DNA here is from genome assembly GCF_036365525.1 of Heterodontus francisci. Classification (NCBI taxonomy): domain Eukaryota; kingdom Metazoa; phylum Chordata; class Chondrichthyes; order Heterodontiformes; family Heterodontidae; genus Heterodontus; species Heterodontus francisci. Next base: position 174,165,040 of record NC_090372.1, on the reverse strand, counting down.
ACTGCCTTTACCTCCATTCCCACTATTCTAGATTCCCAATAAATCTACTGAAAAACCAAACAAAAAAAAAAGTCAAAACTTGTTTGCTTAGCAATCCGACGGACTGAAGTTTTAAATAAAAAGCTTACCTTATCAACACCCTCGAGTCCTTTTTTTTTGGTTAGAGGAGGAGGGTGGGTGGGAGACACTACACATGTAGTGTCTCGGGTACTGCCACTGCCCAAATAAATAGTTTTCCCCTACCCAGCAGTCCCCGGTCCTCCGAAACAAAAAAGGGATTAACTTGTAACTTACTGAAATTGACCGCTCAGCTGAAAGTCCGCTCTGCACCCCGTTCTATCAAGGCTGCTCCTCGCAAAAGACAAAGATTTTAAAAACTGCCCAAATAAATAGTTTTCCCCTACCCAGCAGTCCCCGGTCCTCCGAAACAAAAAAGGGATTAACTTGTAACTTACTGAAATTGACCGCTCAGCTGAAAGTCCGCTCTGCACCCCGTTCTATCAAGGCTGCTCCTCGCAAAAGACAAAGATTTTAAAACTGCCCAAATAAATAGTTTTCCCCTACCCAGCAGTCCCCGGTCCTCCGAAACAAAAAAGGGATTAACTTGTAACTTACTGAAATTGACCGCTCAGCTGAAAGTCCGCTCCGCACCCCGTTCTATCAAGGCTGCTCCTCGCAAAAGACAAAGATTTTAAAACTGCCCAAATAAATAGTTTTCCCCTACCCAGCAGTCCCCGGTCCTCCGAAACAAAAAAGGGATTAACTTGTAACTTACTGAAATTGACCGCTCAGCTGAAAGTCCGCTCTGCATCCCGTTCTATCAAGGCTGCTCCTCGCAAAAGACAAAGATTTTAAAACTGCCCAAATAAATAGTTTTCCCCTACCCAGCAGTCCCCGGTCCTCCGAAACAAAAAAGGGATTAACTTGTAACTTACTGAAATTGACCGCTCAGCTGAAAGTCCGCTCTGCACCCCGTTCTATCAAGGCTGCTCCTCGCAAAAGACAAAGATTTTAAAACTGCCCAAATAAATAGTTTTTCCCTACCCAGCAGTCCCCGGTCCTCCGAAACAAAAAAGGGATTAACTTGTAAGACTGAGATGAGCAGGAATTTCTTTACTCAGATGGTGGTGAATCTTTGGAATGCTCTACCCCAGAGGGCTGTGGAAGCTCAATCATTGATCATGTCCAAGACAGAAATTGAAAGATACTAATGACTTCAAGGGATATGGGGAAAAAGTGGGAACAGGGTACTGAATTAGATGATCAGCCATGATCTTTTTTGAATGGCGGAGCAGGCCTGAAGGGCCAAATGGCCTACTCCTGGTTCTATTTTCTATGTTTCTATGTTTAGATGATCAGCCATGATCTAATTGATCATGGGCTGATCGTGGGCTGAATGGCCTATTCCTGCCTCTATATTCTTATGTTCCTAACAACAATGTGTACCACCTATATACCCAGAACAAGACTAAGTCTGCATATTGGGAATTGCAAAGGTCTAAAAAGTCATTTTTTCAGGAATCCTTTTGCATTTTTACATTGTTACAAATGAATAACTTACAGATTGACACACAGAAATTCATATGCACAGAAATCTGCATTTAGTAAGTTCCAAAATAGATTTTAAAATTCAGTCAAAGATAATGAAATGGCAATCTGGTAAATGAAAACAAAACAGCTCTCTAATTATTCCACCAGGCTGATCAAAAAGGACAGTAACTGACATTAACCTACTGCTGAAAATTAATGCTAAAAAGGACATGCTTCAAAGGTTGAATGGTGACTCGCTTTACATAAGTGGATTTCAGCCCTGGCCAGTTTGAGCTCTTTATCACCAAGCATTTCTGTTCCCTCCAGTTTTCTCTCCTTGTCTCCTGAAGGGGCTGATTCATGGTGGATGACATTTCCCTGGATATCCTGTTCCCTGGATGATAGATGCCTTTTAGGATCTCAACTCAGTAACTATTCCTACTTCTGAGACTATAAGATGGCTATTGACAGGCATTCAATTGTAAAGAACATCAGAGCTAAGCCTAATCCTGTTCTCATCCCAAAACCACAGACGTGCACTTTCTAGTCAGAATCACTGGGAGCAATCAGGATTGGGAATCCTGGTTGAGTGTTCCCTTCTTTAGCCCAGAGGTGCTAAAGCCAATTGTAGGCTTTCTACCTCTGCCCAACTGAGATCAACCTTCTCAGCATAGATCTAGCACCAAGCCTATTTTCTAGATCTGCATAGAATGGCTTCACACTGGCAGGGAAGTTACCGACTGAGCGATCCAGGGAACTTCATCAGCAGTTTCTTTACAGCAGCTTTATCAGAAAGCAATCCAGTATTTTGGGTGTGATGTAAGATTTTTCCAGTAAACACTAATCCAACTGGAAATCGTCTGTGTCAATATGAAAGCCTGTGGTTTCAGCATTGTAAGGCAAATTTTAACATTTCACCTCAGACCCCAAATAGTCCCATAGGCAGTACAACTCAAGGTAAATGTGCACACTTTCACCAATAATATCAATTCATAGTCTTTTTCCTCCTAATTTTCTCTCCTCTTGTCCTAAAGATGCAGAGTTTTGCTGAAGCACCATCTCATACACAACATCAACCCTTCTGTACCTTACCCAAATGGTCTTTCTTTATGTGTGACCCCCAGGCATTGGTTATCGGTAAGTTATTTGATTGTGAAGAGGCATCATAGCTGAGGCTGATCTGTCCCTCAACCAGTGCTCACTGAATATCAGTTGAGAGCAGACATACTGGTTCATTTTGCATCTTCATTACCTAGGAGCTCAAAGGTAAATTATAGAAGTGTTACCCTGGCTGAAATGAGTTAACAGAGCACAGACTGTAGATTCAACCTGGGACCTTCGAGTCTATGTGGCTTTGTGCTACAGCTAAGCAGTGAGTTTGTTCACTAAGTCTTTGGGAAAGGCTTAGATAATCTTTATTAATGAGTGGCATTCTGCTGCTGTGCACTGTCACTCTGAGATTTCTGAGGATGTTACATATCAGCATTTCACATCCAATTAAACATAAAACAAGGTATTAGTTGATCTCCACTAATGAGTCATCAGCTTTGGTGTCTGTTGTGCCTCAACTAGATAGCAATTCTGCAGATGTTATTTGTCCTGGGGAATAAGCCATCTGAATAATTCTTCATTGCAGTTCCTTGCCTCTAAACGATATGGATATTTAAGAAGGTTCAAGTCTATATGTGTTACAGGGTGTCATAAGGGTTTCATGATATAGTTTGGAGACAGGGAGTGTACAGTTTTATAGGAAGAGAAGGAAAAGGAGCAAAATTTAATCACAAACCTGCAACTGGCACCTACTTTCCTACTGCTCCAACTCTGACACCTTGTATTGTCTCCCTCTCCAGGAGCTGCACTGCTGCTTCCTTATAGGGAAGGTAGAGATTCTAGGGGAATGTAGGTGGTATGGGGTGTGGACGGGTGGTAGTCAACACATGTTGCCATTGTCTCTGCAGTCACGACTGTATTCTTGTTTAAATAAAATGCAAAAGTGAAAAATACCTTTCGTTACCATGTTAGCAGTCAGCATGTAGCTCATAATAAGCATGATGATGAGTGTATGCACTAAACAATCACATTCCATGTGAGGCTTTTGGGGGATGGCAGCGACTAACAGGCCATGAGTGAAGGAATACACAGGTGAACTATGCTGCCTCCTGGATATTGATGGTTGCCAACTCAACACTTTGGAACTGTAATGGCAGGTCACTGTAAGTGGCTGCCATGGCTAGTTCAGTGCACGTATGGATCATTTTACTTTGCCTGCTCTGGCAACGCCTTTAAACTTTCTCTGGCTCTGAGCTGCTGTATGTGGGATCGTATTTACTGCCCTGGACACCTCCTACCAATCTTCTTGTTTTTGGAACATTGGAATAGGAGGAGGCCATTTAGCTCCTCGAGCCTGTTCCGTCATTCAATGAAATTGTGGCTGATCTGTGACCTAACTCCATATATCCGCCTTCGCCCCATATTTCTTTGAATAACAAAAATCTATCAATCTCAGTTTTACAATTAACAATCGATCTTCTATCAATTGCTATTTGAGGAAGCTAGGTCCAAACTTCTACCACTTTTTGCTTGTGGAAGTGTTTCCTAATTTCAGTCCTGAAAGGTCTGGCTCTAAGTTTTAGTTTTGCACAGAACCTGAGCTGTTCTGAGTAAACAGTGACTCTGTCCTCCTAATCTTCTAGTAGAAGACCTTTGACAACTTCCTCAGAACATTGTGTGGCCCACTGTCCTTTTACAAACCTTGAAGACCTCACAGATATTCTTTAAATGCACAATCTTTAATCTGCCATCTGATATACTTTGGCTGTAGTGGTCCCTTTAAGCTACTACAGGTCTTTAAATCCTGCCATAGCACCACTAGTTCCTGTCCCTAACATGTCAAGCTCCCATTTGTAATGCCTGGAAATCATCTTGTTCTTCCAGATCCTACAGTGGGTTCAGCCCACTTCCAGTCAGGCGGAGGCGAATGATACTCCACCATACCTTTACACATGACTTTGCCCGAGAGAAAATTATAGGCCGTCAAGTTAGATACAGATTTGTATGTTAGGATCATAGGAATAAGTGTAGGTCGTTCAACCCCTTGTGTCTGTTCCGCCATTCAATTAGATCATGGTCAATCTTTCTTTTAACTCTATTTACCCACCTTGGTTCATATCCCATGTCTAACAAAAACCCTACCAATCTCAATTTTGAAATTTTCAATTGCACTAATCTCAACAGCTTTTTGGGATAAGACAGTTCCGGATTTCCACTACCCTTTGTGTGATAAAGTGCTTCCTGACATCAAACCTGAATTGCCTAGCTCTAATTTTAGTGTTACATCCCCTCCAGCTGGAGCCCCCACCAGAGAAAATAGTTTCTCTCTATCGACCCTATCAAATCCTTTAATCATTTTAAACACTTCAATTCGATCACTGCTTAATTGTCTAACCTCAAGGAAATATAAGACTAGTCTATGCAACCTGGCCTCATGATTTAACCCTTTAAGCCATCGACCCACCCCACCAGGCCAATATCCTTTCTGAGGTGTGGTGCTCAGAACCGAATGTTGCAAGGAAATGGTTTACAAACAGTTACTGCAGAATCTGAGTCAAAATGAGGCAGACTGAGCTGTGGCAGCAATGCTAATTTACACCAGGAGTTTAATGCTCTGAATAGCAGAAGCTGTTGAAGTAAAGGTAGGCTGACAGGTCCATTTGATGGACTATTCAAAAAAATATATCTGTCAGTCAACACCTGTCATTCTGCTAACTTGGCATAGGCAGTCATCACTCAACAAATCAGACAGATAAATCGACTAATTTAGGGCTATATTTTCCTCTTTTTACAAATAAAGGGAAATTTTGTATAAATTAACAATTTAAAAATCAAGATGGCAGCTGCCATCCGAGGCTTCCCACTAATCTATTAGCATTAATGAGATTGAACTGGCCAGTCAGGATGCACGTGATAATGTTACTTACACACCTAAATTCCTAAATTATTTGCAAACTTGGTGAATATTTAATCTATCCTGTTGCAGAATGTGCAAATCTCAGTTTAAGCACACAGGTTTTGCAATGGCTGTTGTACTGAATGGAACATACAGGACAAAGTTGCATTCCCATGTTTAATGCAACCACAAGCTCCACCTATGTCATCGGCCTATCCCAAGTATGTAGCAGGACATGACCTGAGCCCATCATTAGCCTAGATCCAATCCTAGTCTTGCTATTTTTATCTTCTGCTGTTGACTGACCCACCTTGCTGACAAATCACATACTGAAATAAAAGAGCTTATTACTAACTTTTTAGCCATTTTAGTTCATACAGAGAATATAACTAGATAAGGTAAGGGAGGAGGAGGGCGTGGTTAAGGGGATTGGAGTTGAATGTGGTCAGTTTTGAGGTGATATGAATGAGAAACAATACATAGGAGCTGATTTTTCAATGGGTGGGTAAGTTACACTGGACCAGTTTGGTCTGCGAGGTCTAGGAAACGGCAGAATGTCCCATTTTACCAATACTCTGTGGCACTGGAGCAGTGACACTATTTTCCAAATATTTTAGATGTAATTTCTGTAGTCAATTTAATGTTAATGAGCTGTTGCTCAATTTCTTTGAGTTTTATGTGTGAATCATGCTGTGCTCTTAGCTTGCCCATATAAAATGGCATTAAAGGCAACTCACATTGTGACAGAATGGTCTTCTTTGGTGCTGTAAACTTCTATGATGTTATTCTATGATGGGCATTTTAGATGCAAGACTTATCTATCTGTAGCTTATTAAGTATCCTCGCATTTGTGTATCTGAACTCGTATTCCTTTAAAGTTTTACCATTCAGACTGGATCTGGTAGGCTTGTGTTTACAGTACTAGAACCCTGAAGGTGTGAGTTCAAATCCATCTTGGCACATTGTGACTTGAATTCAATACATCTGTAAATTTGTGGGCTGGAACCAGAGCAACATGATAGTGAAAGCTGCCTGATTGCTGTGCAAACTGAACTGATTCACTAATGGCCTTCTAGAAAGGGAAACTGGCACTCCGACATGGTCCAGACAACATGCGACTCCAGCCTTACACTATGTCAAACCCTCTGAAGTAACCTTGCAGGTCAATCAGGTGTAAAATAACCATCACAAGACAGAAGAAAAATATCCGACAGTCCTGTCAGCGACAACCCAAGAATTGGATTAGAGTCATAGATTACGGCAGAGATGGAGGCCATTCGGCCCATCGAGTCCTTGCCGGATCTCCACAGAGCTAAGAGGTCAGTCCCACTCCCCAGCTCGAACACCGGAGCCCTGCAAGTCTATTTCTCTCAAGTGGCTATCCAATTTCCCTGAAGCCATTTATTGTCTCCACTTCCACCACTCTTGTGGGCAGCGAGTTCCAGGTTCTCTGCGTAAAAAGGGGGTTCCTCATATGCCCCCTGCATCTTTTGTCCAAAACTTCCAATCTGTTTCCCCTATTCCTTGTACCACTTGTAAATGGGAACAGCTTTTCCTTGCCTAACTTATCTAAGCCTGTCATAATCTTGTACACTTTTATTAAATCTCCCCTCAATCTCCTTTGTTCTAAGGAGAGCAAACCCAGCTTTTCCAACCTAACCTTGCAAAAAACTACCTCCATCCCTGGAACCATTCTGGTAAATCTCCTCTGCACCCTTTCAAGGACCCTCACATCCTTCCTTAAGTGTGGTGACCAGAACATAGAACATAGAACATAGAACAGTACAGCACAGTACAGGCCCTTCGGCCCTCAATGTTGCACCGAACATTTAACCTACTCTAATATCAAACTAACTACCTACCCTTCATTCTACTATCATCCATGTACCTATCCAAGAGTCGCTTAAATGCCCCTAATGTATCTACTACCACCGCTGGCAGTGCATTCCACGCACCCACCACTCTCTGTGTAAAGAACCTACCTCTGACATCTCCCCGAAACCTTCCTCCAATCACCTTAAAATTATGCCCCCTGGTGATAGCCCTTTCCACCCTGGGAAAAAGTCTCTGACTATCCACTCTATCTACGCCTCTTATCATCTTGTACCCCTCTATCAAGTCACCTCTCATCCTTCTACGCTCCAATGAGGAAAGCCCTAGCTCCCTCAATCTTTCTTCGTAGGACATGCCCTCCAGTCCAGGCAGCATCCTGGTAAATCTCCTCTGCACCCTCTCTAAAGCTTCCACATCCTTCCTATAATGAGGCGACCAGAACTGAACACAATATTCCAAGTGTGGTCGAACCAGGGCCTGAGAGCTGCAGCATAACCTCGCGGCTCTTAAACTCAATTCCCCTGTTAATGAAAGCCAACACACCATACGCCTTCTTAACAACCCTATCAACTTTGGGTGGCAACTTTGAGCGATCTATGGACATGGACCCCAAGATCCCTCTGTTCCTCCACACTACCAAGAATCGTGTCTTTAAGCCTGTATTCTGCATTCAAATTCGACCTTCCAAAATGAATCACTTCACACTTTTCCAGGTTGAACTCCATCTGCCACTTCTCAGCCCAGCTCTGCACCCTGTCAATGTCCCGTTGCAACCTACAACAGCCTTCCACACTATCCACAACTCCAGCAACCTTCGTGTCATCAGCAAACTTGCTAACCCAGCCTTCCACATCCTCATCCAAGTCATTTATAAATATCACAAAGAGCAGAGGTCCCAGAACAGATCCTTGTGGAACACCACTGGTCACCGAGCTCCATGCTAAATACTTTCCATCTACTACCACCCTCTGACTTCTATGGGCCAGCCAATTTTGTATCCAGACAGCCAGCTTTCCCTGAATCTCATGCCTCCTTACTTTCTGAATGAGCCTACCATGGGGAACCTTATCAAATGCCTTGCTAAAATCCATATACACCACATCCACTGCTCTTCCTTTATTAATGTGTTTTGTCACATCTTCAAAAAATTCAATAAGGCTTCTGAGGCATGACCTGCCCCTCACAAAGCCATGCTGACTGTCTCTAATCAAACCATGCCTTTCCAAATAATCATAAATCCTGTCTCTCAGAATCCTCTCCAATAATTTGCCCACTACCGACGTAAGACTGACTGGTCTATAATTCCCAGGGTTATCCGTATTCCCTTTCTTGAACAAGGGAACAACATTTGCCATCCTCCAATCATCCGGTACTACTCCAGTGGAGAGTGAAGACGTAAAGATCATCGCCAAAGGCGCAGCAATCTCTTCCCTCGCTTCCCGTAATATCCTTGGGTATATCCCGTCTGGCCCCGGGGACTTATCTGTCCTCATATCATTCAAAATTTCCAGCACATCCTCCCTCTTAAGCTCAGCCTGTTCGAGCATATCAGCCTGTTCCATGCTGTCCTCACAAACGACCAGGTCCCTCTCACTAGTGAATACTGAAGCAAAGTATTCATTTAAGACCTCCCCTACCTCCTCCGACTCCAGGCACAAGTTCCCTCCACTATCCCTGATCGGCCCTACCCTCACTCTGGCCATCCTCTTGTTCCTCACATAAGTGTAGAACGCCTTGGGATTTTCCTTAATCCTACCCGCCAAGACTTTTTCATGTCCCCTTCTAGCTCTCCTAAGTCCATTCTTCAGTTCCTTCCTGGCTACCTTGTAACCCTCTAGAGCCCTGTCTGATCCTTGCTTCCTCAACCTTAAGTAAGCTTCCTTCTTCCTCTGGACTATCTGTTCCACATCTCTTGTCATCCAAGGTTTCTTCACCCTACCATCCCTTCCTTGCCTCATCGGGACAAACCTATCCAGCAGTCGCAGCAAGTGCTCCCTAAACAACCTCCACATTTCTGTCGTGCATTTCCCTGAAAACATCTGTTCCCAATTAATGCTCCCCAGTTCCTGCTTAATAGCATTGTAATTCCCCCTCCCCCAATTAAATATTTTCCCTTCCCATCTGCTCCTGTCCCTCTCCATGACTATAGTAAAGGTCAGGGAGTTTTGATCACTATCACCGAAATGCTCTCCCACCGGGAGATCTGCCACCTGGCCTGGTTCGTTGCCAAGCACCAAATCCAACATAGCCTCCCCTCTAGTCAGCCTATCTACATATTGAGTCAGGAAACCTTCCTGGACACACCTGACAAAAACTGTTGCATCCAAACTATTTGCACTAAGGAGGTTCCAATCAATATTAGGGAATTTGAAGTCACCCATGACAACAACCCTGTTACTTCTGCACCTTTCCAAAATCTGCCTCCCAATCTGTTCCTCCGTGTCTCTGTTGCTATTGGGGGGTCTATAGAAAACTCCCAACAAAGTGACTGCTCCTTTCCTGTTTCTGACTTCCACCCATAATGACTCAGTAGACAAACCCTCCTCGACGACCTCCCTTTCTGCAGCTGTGATACTATCCCTGATTAACAATGCCACTCCCCCACCTCTTTTACCTCCCTCCCTATTCCTTTTGAAACATCTAAACCCCGGAACATCCAACATCCATTCCTGCCCCTGTGATATCCAAGTCTCCGTAATGGCCACAACATCGTAGCTCCAAGTACTGATCCGTGCTCTAAGTTCATCACCCTTATTCCTGACACTTCTTGCGTTAAAATAGACACACTTCAACCCATCATACTGGCTGCAACTTTGTCGTGTCAATTGTCTAACCTTCCTCACAGACTCTCTGCACTCGGTATCTGCCTGTTCAACAGCTACCCCATCCACTGATCCGTAGCTCCAGCTCCCATCCCCCTGCCAAACTAGTTTAAACCCTCCCGAAGAGCTCTAGCAAACCTCCCGCCCAGGATATTGGTGGCCCTTCAGTTCAGATGCAACCCGTCCCTCTTGTACAGGTCCCACCTTCCCCAGAAGGTATCCCAATGATCCACATATCTGAAGCCCTCCCTCCTACACCAGCTCTGTAGCCACGTGTTCAGCTGCACTCGCTCTCTGTTTCTAGCCTCACTAGCACGTGGCACCAGTATTAATCCTGAGATTACTACTCTGCTCGTCCTGCCTTTTAGCTTCCAACCTAACTCCCTATATTCGCTTTTCAGGTCCTCATCCCTTTTGCTAGCTATGTCATTGGTACCGATATGTACCACGACTGTTTCGAATACCCGCTTCTTTGACTTAATGTCTATTCTTGTCTGATTACATTTTTTTGAAGTGCACTGACACTACATAAATGCAAGTTGATGTTGTCGCCAGTCCCAGTTTGCTTGGTCCTGAAAGCTCATGGGCTACAATCCCAGATGTTACACTGAGATTGTGTCTACAGGTTCCTGCCAGCAGCTATCCTGTCAGAGTTGCCACATGCAGCCAAAAACTCCAGCTATAGGAGGAGTGAGACAAGCCTAAGCCCCTGTCTGAGACTCCCTTCTATGTTCTTTGATCCCTTGTGCACCAATCTCGAGTAAAATGCTTGGCCCTTTCTGAGCCCAGGGAAGCAGGAACTCCTGCAATAGGGAATCCCTGCCATGGACCTGCCCTTGTCTCTGCTGCCTCCAGTGTTATTGGCCTTGTACGCAACAGGCAGAGATTGACCATAAATTCCTGGGGTGGAAAGAAACCTGGCATAACTTGGTCTTTTCCCAGTGCACTCCACCCAATTCCCATCAGAGTTACCGTGGTAGTCCAACAGAACAAATGAATAAGTTCAGGGCCTACATTTGTATTCTTGTAAACCTTTCATTTAAAATTGATACATGTGCCTAATTTTGCTGAATACACACTGGTGATGGGAAACCTCATCCACTGGTAAATTATTGAAATGAATTGAGAGAAATCCGAGGGCATAACGCTCACTATTTTCCAATATGCCCTGTTAGCAAAAGATGTTTCCTGTCACCAGAAGCTACTTGGAAACTGGGCTCCGTTATTTAAAATCAATATGCTTTGTCTTGAACTTTATTTTTTTAATTTATAATGTCCCAGATATCCTTAAATCAGGAGAGAATGGAATTGGACATTTTCCAGTGTGCATCATCCCTCATTGAAAACACTCTGGTGATGATATGATGCATGGGTCATTCATGTGAAACAAACAAATCTGTTGTCATATCTTTGAGTATTAATGCAGCTTCTTTAACAGCTGGCAATAGAGGAACAGCGTCATTCTGGAGGCCATTACTGACCAAAGTTAGGAAATGGATATAATGAGATCCTCCAGGGTAGTAATAGTTATAATGCCCAACCTAAATTATACCATTATAATCATTATCAGCCCTAATATCGTGACTATATAATTTTCTCTGCCTTTGTCAGTGACCTGCTATGCTGAACAGAGGTGTCTCTGTAACTCTGTCTGCACTGCAATAGCTCACACCACATCTGATCTGGTCGTCAGTTTAGTAGCTGCATTGTCTCCATGACAACAAATAGCTTGGTCTCATTCTCCTAACATCTGAGCCTTAACTGGCTGCACTGGTTAATATGTAAAAATGAGTTTGTGGCACTGTCACAGTTCCTGGTTTTTAACAATTCTGTCCTTCACAAAGAGGATTAGGAATGATTTATGTTTAAGGTTTTTTTTTAAAGTGAACTCACACTATTTAAAGAAACACAGGCTGAAGGCACTAAGACAAAGTGATTATTTGTTAATGGGCCAGGCATTGAAGATCTGATTAAAGCCAGATGAGCCAGTTTGTGGAAGTGGTAGCTTAAAGTCTATTTCACGCTGAGGCTATGTGGGTCAATTGTATCATTCTAGGCCCATTAAGCCAAGATGGCCCAATTCATTCTGAGAATAGCTGGAGACTTTCTTTTTTCACTTGAAGCATTTTTATTGGAACTATTAATATTGTACATAGCTATAACCTCACTGCAAGGCACATGCCCTCATGGGATGATAACATTACACTCACCTCATGCTCGCTCACACATGTATCATCGTAGCCGTGGGATTGCTACAGCTGATGAAGAATTAGGATGCAAGGCCCAGTAAACCAGACAGAAATCCATATCACTGATTTCCTATCCAAATCACACAACTCTTCATCATCTGGCTGGTCTTTTTAGATTGCTGGAAATGCTCTTATAGATTCTATGCAAGTGCTTCATTTAAGTTGAAGGTTATCAGACATGAAAGTCTCTTGAGCATTGGAACCCAAGTGACGTAGCAGTACTGTGAACATTGAAGAGGAATGTTCCTGCTGTGTGAATGATCTCTGTCACTGTGGATTGCTCTTGATTTGCCACACACCCTTTCCTAAGATCACCATCATTGTTTTCCATGTCTGAAGATATCTGTCTACCTTTTGGCAGTGATGGGTGGGAGGGGATAGTTGCATAATTGTGCCATTTACTACAGCTGGCCTCCAGCGAAGGGACAGCCTGCCTCCAGTAGTTGAAGTTACCACCACATTGAACTTTTATCTTCGAGGTTTATATCAAACCACTACTGTTGTCATCTGTTAGATTAATTTGATGTCTGTACACTAACACATCAAGTAGGTCACTTCAACCTTATTTTACAGGGTCAACAGGTTTTTCATCTTTCCAATGAACAGGAAGGAAGGATCCGTGACTCTTCTGATGCCCTCTGTCACTTTAACAGTTTCCAGTTTCCTAGCCCTAACTGTTACCTCTTCACCATGGACGTCCAATCTCTTTACACCTCCAACCCCACCAGGATGGTCTGAGGGCTCTCCGCTTCTTCCTTTAACAGAGGCCCAACCAGTCTCCATCCACCACCACCCTCCTCTGCCTGTTATTGAACACTTCTCGTTTACCTCAAATCACTTATCCCAAATAAAAGCAGTTGCTATGTGTACTCACATGGATCCTAGCTATGTCTGCCTTTTTGTGGGATATGTGGAACATTCCTGGTTCCAGTGCTACTCAGGTTCCCTCCCTCAATTCCTTTTCCGGTACATTGATGACTGTTTCGGTGCCATTTCCTGCTCTCACCCTGAACTGGAAAACTTCATCAACTTTGCTTCCAATTTCCACAATTCTCTCACCTTCGTAAGGTCCATCTGCAACTCTAAGCTACCCTTCCTCAACTTCTTTGTAGCCATTTCTGGGGATAGGCTATCAACAAATATTCATTATAAGCCAATTAACTCCCACAACCATCTCAGTGGAGTTGAATCCGAAGATCAGCCATGATTGTTTTGAATGGCGGAGCAAGCTTGATGGGCCGTATGGTCAATTCCTGCTCCTATTTCTGGTGTTCTTGTGTTCTTAAATACGCCTCCTCACATGCTGCTTCCTGGGAAGACTTTATTCCATTCTCGCATTTCCTCTGTCTCCATCTCATCTGTTCTGATGATGCAACCTGCCATGCCAGTGCTTCTGATATGTCTTCCTTTTTCCTTAGCTGAGGATTCCACCGCCCCCACCCCCCCACCCCACCGGTTGACAGAGCCCTCAACCGTACCCATCCCATGTCCCACACCTCTGCTCTCACCCCTTCACCTCCCTCCCAGGGACATGGTAAGGTTCCCTTTGTCCTCACCTTTCATCCTACCAGCCTTTGTATTCAGTGGATCATCCTCTGTCATTTCTGCCACCTCCAGCGTGATGCCACCAAACACATCTTCCCTTTCGCTCCCCTTTCAGCATTCTGAAGGGACCATTCCCTCCCCGACACCCTGATCCACTCCTCAATCACCCCAAAAACCCCATCCCTGTCCCATGGCACCTTTCCATGTAAGAACAGGAGATGCAGCACATTCCCTTTTATCTCATCTCTCCTCACCGTGCAAGGGCCCAAACACTCCTTTCAGATTAAACAATGATTTATGTGTACCTCTTTCAATATAGTATACTGTATTCACTACTCACAATGTGGTCTGCTCTACATTGGGGAGATCAAATGCAGATTGGGTGATCGCTTTGTGGAACACCTCCATTCTGTCCACAAGAATGACACTGAGCTTCCTGTTGTATGTCATTTTAATTCTCCACCTTGCTCTCACACTGACCTCTCAGCCTACTGCTATGTTCCAATGAAGCTCAAAGCAAACTCAAGTAACGGTAACTCGTGCACTTTACAGCCTTCCAGACTCAACATTAAGTTATACACTTTCAGACCGTAACCTCTGCCCCCATTTTGTTTCCTATTCATTGCATGTTTTGCTCTTATTCTTGTTTTTCTCTTGTTTTTGCCTTCGGACAGCAGCTGAGCATCATTCTGCCATTCATACCTCCTCTGGACACATCTTTTGTTTCTTCACTTGTCCCATTGACCACTTCCTTTGGCTCTGCACCACCAACTCTTTTGTCATTTAACGTCGCCTGCCTTCTGCCCTATCAAAGACCATCCCTTTTGTTCTTCTTCTACCTTCCCTCATTTCACCTCCTTAAAACCCATTACATTTCTAACTTTTACCAGTTCTGATGAAAGGTTATTGACCTGAAATGTTAACTCTGTTTCTCTCTCCATAGATGCTGCCTGGCCTGCTGATTATTTCCAGTATTTTCTGTTTTTATTTCAGATTTCCAGCATCTGCAGTATTTTGCTTTTGTACAGGGGGAAGGGGGACCAGGACTTTTACTAGGTGGCTAGGTTTTCAAGATTGATGTCATGCAACTAGGTGGGCTGGAAGACCATGGGCCGGAATTTTATGCCACCCTAGTGGGTCGGATGGTGGCGTGGAGGCTGCGTAAAATTGAGCAGCAGGCTCCGGGAGCACCACCCGCCCCGCTTCCACCTCCAGACAAGCTAACTGGAGTCAGGGGGGTGGGGGGGTGGTAAACGGCCCGCCCGAGGCCAATCAAGACCCTTAAATGGCCACTTAACGGCCACTTAAGGGCCCTCGCCCGCCTCCACGGGTATTTTACCCATGGCAAGTGGGTGTGCTGGGGAGGTGAAAGGCCGTCCAACGATAGCTGCCGGCCTTTCCGCGCCCTTGGGGGTGGAGTGGTGGTGGGCATGGCAATCAGGCACAGGGGTGCCCGATTGAGGGCCGCCCCCACCGCCCAACCCACCCCCGGGACGCAAGACAACCCCCTCCCCCCAAGCGACCACTCCAGCCTCACCAGGAAAGGACCAATCCCCCTGGTGAGGCATGCCCCTACTTACCTTCCCTCCTCGATCCATGGCGTTGGCTGGGCTACAGCCCACTGATTGGCTGGCAGCTCACTGAGGCGGGACTTCCTCCCTCAATTGGGTGGAAATCCCGTCTTGGGACAATTAAAGCCTGGGGACCTGTAAAATATGAGATGGATCCCTGGGCTAGGCGGAAGCTGGTTCGCAACCGACTTTCACGTCGCAGTCCGGCTCCCGTCCATCCACTGTAAAATTCCGGCCCATGTACCTCTGCTTGCAGAGGAGAAAGAGAAAAGGAGGTGGAAGAAGAGGAGAAGCAGTTGGAATGGGAGGAAGCAGAGGGGGACCCAGCTGATGCCAGTGAAAGGTCTGTTTGACTTTTCATAAAAAGTGGCCATTCAGATCCAATATGAACAGTCCTATGGTTCCCTCTGCCTTCACTGCCCTCCTAGCATATTTGCCTCCAATATAGTGCTAATGCCTAAGAAATGATCACCAAAAATTCTACGAAAGATACAATTCAATCTCTTTATTTTTCGATGCCATATATATGTGTTTGCATCGATATTGGTTTCCTTGCTGCTTGCCCTTGATGCTAGTGCAGGGAGTATATTACCTAACTCTCAATTTTCTGTTTCTTCCATATGTCACCTCAGCGGGAGGAATGAGCACACTGCTGCTCCTTAAAGGAAACCCTGTTTATGGCCTGTGGTGCATGTCCTGTTTTTACTGGATCATGAGATGGCCATACCATGATTGTCAGCATCGCGATGTCTGCACTGGTTGGCAAATGCTGTCTCCTACTTGTCTTTTCTGCGGGGAATGATATTCCAACAACTGAATAGCCTGCTGGTCTTCACTGTCTAGATTCACATGTGAAAAATAACCACTTGGGTGAGGCAGTGGAGAGTTATCAGCAGACATGGAACCACAGGGTAGTTTTTATGAATTTTCAATCTCACTTTGAAGCTTCATGTACTGGAAACACATATTGGGGATTGGGGTGCAGAGGTCAGTGTACCCTGCATGATTCAGTACAGTTAAATTTGTAAAATCCACCCTTTTATTTCATCATGAGTCACTACCTTCAGGAGAGGGAAGACAAAAATTTGACAAAATGAGCAATTAGCATAAATTAGTGGAAACTCTGGGCACACATGCAAAGTTGTTCTTATTGTCCCAAATTTCTCTACAAAATCATGCAAATTACTGACCAATTTATTCTGCTCTA
The DNA here is from genome assembly GCF_036365525.1 of Heterodontus francisci. Classification (NCBI taxonomy): domain Eukaryota; kingdom Metazoa; phylum Chordata; class Chondrichthyes; order Heterodontiformes; family Heterodontidae; genus Heterodontus; species Heterodontus francisci. Next base: position 174,148,337 of record NC_090372.1, on the reverse strand, counting down.
ATTTTCTATTACAAATCAGATGTTAGCTATTTACTTGGAACTGATAAAGGGGTAATTTAAGGACAGGACTTCTGCTTTGATTACCAATCAAATTTTAAGTTGTTAAGCACTGAGTAATCAGACCTTTCTTCTCAGTTACTTCCTCTCTATGCATCTTAATTTTCATGGTAAATCAACTGTCTTTTCTCATTCATCTCTGGCATCCATAGATTTAAATGTTCCTGGACTGTCATGTGTCCCCTCAGACAAGGTATAAGAGGGCTTCTGATGTCCATGGAACTTTATCCCAGTGCCTTCAGGACGGGAGGAGAGAAAAGATTACATTTGTCAACAATTAAATTTGATGGAATAGGATTTAGTTTGAAGATGGTTGCTTGTTCATGAATGCAGTGCTTAATTAAGGCTACTTTGTGCAATGCAGAAAAGTTATCATTCTTGTGGCCAGGGAGCAAAGGTAGATAATCATAGCTTTATTGCAAATAAAGTTGCTTTTATAATAATCTCACTTCTTTATGACTTATTATTAACCTTCGAGTCAAATGAAAAATGTACCTTTAAGATCCTACATAGCAGATGGAGGGAAGAATTGTTCCTGTAGGGTAATCATTTTTCGATGTTGCTACCAGGCAGATGAAGACTGCTCATCTCTCTAGAGACTCAGTAAGGTTGTGACCGCCTGTAGTGGCAAGTAGAAAGAAATATTTTGCACATTAGGCAATGTAGTTAGGAACATACACATTCCTGTCACAGTGACAAAAGGGAAAACATTAGTTACTCTGTCAAGTGTAATAAGATGGATACAGATATTGAAACCGCCTCTTTTTCCTTCACACAGTGTCGCTGACTCTTTGTTGGTGTACTAAATTGAATATTTAGGAGTCTCACCCTTTGATTATACATTGCCCTTTACATTTGGGGTATTTTCGACAGGCTGCAGACTCATGGAGCCTTGCAAGACTAGAGTGAAGGTTGAAGTGTAGGCTGTTTAACCCTATCTATTAACTTAGTTTTGTTAACACAAAAGACTATATGATGAAGCTTTTAGAAAAGAATGCTAACACATATTTCACAATATTCGAATGAATTAAAAGAAGTTATTCTAGTGAAACTGATTAAAAGTAAATATAAATAATAAATGTAGCACAGGTTTAATCTTTTGCAAGGTTAGCTATCAACATGAGCATTGCATTAAGTCTTTGTTTGAGGGATTTGAACCATACATTTATCTAAATTATCTCAGTAATATGACAGCATGATTGCTTTCTAATGGTCAGTAACAGTTTTGCGCATGATTTTCCCAGTCATTAACTTCTAAGGATCAGTTCCAAAATATATTCAGATTGCCTCGTGCTTTGAATCAAAAATGTTCATTTTCGATTGAGTGTATTTATTTTCTGTTGTGTTTATATTCTAAGCCTATTTTCTAATATTAATAGGAAAACCAAGAGGGAATTACAATGGAGGAGATAGTGTGGAAATAAATTGGCTTGCAAATTACATTCAAATGGGATTGTGTGAACAGTTAACATATTCCTCTCTCCACTGTTTTAACAGAGGCATTAACCTGCCTATTAAGCAGGCATATTATAACATTGTTCACAGTCATTTCTAGGTGATCGTAACAAAGACACAAGCCAATAATGCCTTCAACTTGGGGGAGACCTGCAAACTGTGCAAACCCCAGACCCTTAACCTGCTGCTTCCGGATGCCCATGGGAAAAGTGATGAAAGTGTTTGCTGGCATCAGCCACCTGCTGAATGCAATCATAAACTGCAAATTGAATGATGTTTCTGAAATCCCCTGTGGCAGCCCGTAAGGAGCCTGAGGCAAAGAAGTTCAGGGCTGCAGTGACCTTGACTACCATGGGCAGTGACGTGCTAGCTGTGATAATTGATTGCAGGTCTTCTTCCAAGATACAGCACAACTATGTCCAGCCTCTCTATTCCTCTGAGAACTGCCAGTATATTGTCCTTGGCCTATAAGTTCTGCAGTGGTGGGGGGAGGGGTGGTTTAAGGACTTCTCTGAGCATGCATCCATCTATTTGCTGTCTCCCCGAGATGCAGCCCTGTTTGCTCTTATACTCCTGATCCTCTTCCTCTTTTTTTTATTTGTTCGGGGGATGTGGGCATCACTGGCTAGGCCAGCATTAATTGCCCATCCCTTATTACCCTTGAGAAGGTGATGGTGAGTTGCCTTCTTGAACCACTGTAGTCCATTTGGTGTAGGTAGACCAACAGTGCTGTTAGGAAGGAAGCTCCAGGATTTTGACCCAGCGACAGTGAAAGAACGGCGATATAGTTCCAAGTCAGGATGGTGTGTGGCTTGGAGGGGAACTTGCAGGTGGTGGTGTTCCAATGCGTCTGCTGCCCTTGTCCTTCTAGGTGATAGAGGTTGTATAATGTTCTCATAATGTTATTCCTGGAAGGGCCCCCATGAGGAAAAAAAGTGCAATCCTAGAATCCCATTAACTGGTCAGAACCTCCAACTACAATTACAACCACTTTCAAATCAGTTAAGCGAGAAGAACCAACAGGATAGTACAAGATCTCTTGCAAAATCTCTACATGGCTTTACCTAACAGTAACTGAGCAACCTAGTAGATATAACAGTAATAAATAACAGTAGCTACACTGTAGTACAGAGTATACAGGAATAAATAATAGGGGCTTGTAAGAAAGGTACAGCAAAAATCATGGATGATTTTAATCTACATATAGATTGAACGAATCAGATTGAGAAGGGTAGCCTGGACGATGAGTTCGTAGAGTGAATTTGGGACAATTTCTTCGAGCAGCATGTTCTAGAGCCAACCAAAGGGCAGGATATTCTAGACCTGGTTATGTGCAAATTAACGACCTCATAGTAACCCAGTCTCTAGGTAGTAGTAATCATAACATGATTGAATTTCACATTCAGTTTGAGGTGCGAAGTGTGGGTCTTAGACTGGTGCTTTAAACTTAAATAAAGGCAGCTACAATGGCGTGAAGGCAGAGCTAGTTAAAGTGAACTGGAAAATTAGGTTAAAGCGTAGGACAGTAGAGATGCAGTGGCAGATATTTAAGGAGTTATTTCATAACACTCAGCAAAGTTGCATCCCAGTGAGAAAGAAAAACTCTGTGAGAAGGATGTGGTTAACTAAGGAAATTAAGGATAGTATCAAAGTGAAAGAAAAAGCATACGATTCTGCGAAGATTACTGGTAGGTCAAAAGATTGGACAGAATTGAAAAACCAAAAGATTGATGAGAAAAATAATGAGGGAGAAGTTTAGAGTATGAGAAAAAGCTCACTGGAAAAATAAAAATGAATAATAAGAGTTTCTGCAAGTATTTAAAAAGGAAAAGAATAGCCAAAGTGAGCATTGTTCCTCTAAAGAGTGCGTCTGAGAAATTAATAATGGCAGAAGCATTGAACAGATATTTTGTGTCTGTCTTCACTGTAGAAGGCACAAGTAACAGCCCAGAAATACTTGTAAATCAAAAGGTGAAAGGAAGGGAGGAACTTAAAACAATTAAAATCACCAGGGAAAGGGTACTGAGAAAACTATTAGAACTAAAGGCTGACCTGATGGCCTGCATCTTAGGTTCTTAAAAGAAGTAACATTTGCGCCACACAAGTGCCAGGCAACGACCATTTCCAACAAGAGAGAATCTAACCATCTCCACTTGATATTCAATGGCATTACCATTGCTGAATCCCCCACTATTAACATCCTAGGGGTTACCATTGACCAGAAACTGAACTGGAGTAGCCATATAAATACCATGGCTACAAGAGCAGGTCAGAGGCTAGGAATCCTGCGGCGAGTAACTCACTTCCTGACTCCCCAAAGCCTGTCCACCAATTACAAGGCACAAGTCAGGAATGTGATGGAATACTGTCCACTTACCTGGATGGGTGCAGCTCCAACAACACTCAAGAAGCTTGACACCATCCAGGACAAAGCAGCCCGCCTGATTGGCACACCATCCACAAACATTCACTCCCTCCACTACCGACGCACAGTGGCAACAGTGTGTACCATCTACAAGACGCATTGCAGCAACACACCAAGGCTCCCTAGACAGCACCTTCCAAACCCACGACCTCTACCACTTCGAAGGACAAGAGCAGCAGATGCACGGGAACATCACCACCTGCAAGTTCCCATCCAAGTCACACAACATCCTGACTTGGAACTATATCGCTGTTCCTTCACTGTCGCTGGGTCAAAATCCTGGAATTCCCTTTCTAACAGCACTGTGGGTGTACCTACCTCACATGGACTGCAGCGGTTCAAGAAGGCAGCTCTCCACCACCTTCTCAAGGGCAATTAGGGATGGGCAATAAATGCTGGCATAGCCAGTGATGCCCACATCCCACGAATGAATAAAAAAAAGTAACTGCTGAGATAGTAAATACATGCTTATACTCCGGGGACATGTGTTTGAATTCCCATCATGGCAGATGATGGAATTTGAGTTCAATTAATAAATCTGGAATAAAAAGCTAGTCTTGTGGTGACCATGAATGCATCGTCAATTGTTGTAAAAACCCATCTGGTTCTCTAAAGTCCTTTAGGGAAAGAAATCTGCTGTCCTTACCAGGTCTGGCCTACATGTGACTCCAGACCCACAACAATGTGGTTGACTCTTAAATGCCTTCTGAAATGGCCTAGCAAGCCACTCGGTTGTATCAAACCCCTGCAAAGTCTAAGAAAAGGAATGAAACCGGACGGACCACCCGACATCGACCTAGGCACTGGAAGTGACAACGACAAACCCAGCCCTGTCGACCCTGCAAAGTCCTCTTTACTAACATCTAGGTTCTTGTGCCAAAATTGGGAGAGCTGTCCCACAGACTAGTCAAGCAACAACCTGACACAGTCATACTCATCGAATCATACCTTGCAGACAATTTCCCAGACACCACCATCACCATCCCTGGGTTTGTCCTGTCTCACCGGTAGGACAGACCCAGCAGAGATGGCGGCACAGTGGTATACAGTCGGAAGGGAATTGCCCTGGGAGTCCTCAGCATTGACTCTGGAACCCATGAAGTTTCATGGCATCAGGTCAAACATGGGCAAGAAAACCTCCTGCTGATTACCACCTGCCGCACCCCCTCAACTGACTGCCACAACCCCTTGGCTGATGAATCAGTGCTTCTCCATGTTGAACACCAATTGGAAGAAGCACTGAGGGTAGCAAGGGCACAAAATGTACTCCGGCTGGTGGATTTCAATGTCCATCACCACGAGCGGCTTGGTAGCACAACTACTGACCATGCTGGCTGAGTCCTAAAGGACATAGTTGCTGAAATGGGTCTGCAGCAGATGGTGAGGGAACCAACAAGAGGGAATAACCTTGCCTTCACCAATCTGGCTGTCACAGATGTATCTGTCCACGACAGTATTGGTAGGAGCAACCACGGCACAATCCTTGTGGAGACAAAGTCCCGTCTTCACATTGAGGGTAACACCATCGTGTTGTGTGACATTACCACCCGTGCTAAATGGGATAGATTTCAAACAGGTCTAGCACCTCAAAACTGGGCATCCATGAGGTGCTGTGGGCCATCAGCAGCAGCAGCAGAATTGTATTCAACCACAATCTGTTGCCTCATGGCCTGGCATATCCCCCATTCTACCATTACCATTGTTACGAAAGTGCTTCAATTAAAAAAAAATTAAGGACTTGTATTAAAACTGAAAAGATTCCATGGATGTGTTTTTTTAGACCAAGTTCACCTACTGGACAAGTTGTTGTTTGAAAGCCGCCTGTGCTGGAGGCCACCTGTGATTTTGGCTCAGGAAACAGCAGAACCTTTGGTGACTTGGGGAAAAATAGTTACAGAGAAGCCACATTTCAAGGTGTATGGAGGTTAGGAGGCCGACTCTCTGTTTGGGGTTTGAACATTGTTTTCAGTTTAGTTTGAACTGTTTGAAGACAGTTCATGTTTTCCTGCCAAGGAAAAGGAAACCATCCAGCTCACCTTCTTCTCTACTTGTTTGAAGAAATCCTGCCGAGATCCAGTGTGGCGGCGTTAAAATCCCTGGTGCTGTATAGCTCCTGAGAAGCTGGAAAAAATCCTGCGATTCGAGTGTGTGCTGGCAGAAAAACCTTGATGCCACATTTCTCCTAGAAAGCCTACTAGAATAATTCTCGACATCTCCAGAATGGACTGCTTCTGAAACGAACCCAGTGACCCAACTCTGTATACCTGGCTGCCAGACCAAAAAAGGGACAACTGACTTCCTTACATATCTTTATTTTGTAAATAATTAGCAAGTATTTGGCCAAAGTACTTTTTTTTGGTCTTCTTTTGTAACAGACCTCTGCAAAGTGAATTTCTGTATTTTTCCAGTGTGTGTATGAGTGTAATTGGGGAATTTTTATAAAGGGAACTTCCATATTTTATTCGGTGTGTTAATGCTTTGCTTCATGACTGGTTGTCTTGTTTTATAATAAACTGATCATTTTGTTGTTTATTAAAGAAACCTGGTGGGTGTATTTTATTCTGCGATGTGAAATAGAGTATATGATTAGCTATATCGGCTACCAAGTAAACATTTAAAAAGATGCTGTGACCTGTGGAGAAGTGGAACTAGAAAATACAATGCACTCCTCCCACCTTGTTCTTAACATCTAATTGGGGGGGGGGGGGGGTTCATCATCTGGGATACCCAAAGCTGATGACATGCTTTGTAAGTGGGGTGATACAAATTGAAAACAGGAAATTTTAAAAAACGGGTTTCTTGTGCATTAGAATAAAGTTTACGCTACTGGAATGTCTTTGTTAGTTGCTACGACCTTTCTGGGGAAGGAGGATGTCTCCCTGAGTGATTTGAGAAACTTAATCAAGGCTAGGCTGAAGGATTTCGCCGTATTGTTGGTGTTTGAATTAAAACCAGGGACTAAGAAAGCAAACATAATTGCAATAATAGCAGACCGTTTGAAATTTGAAGAAGAAGGCAAGCCAATTAGCTAGGATTCAGCTGCAATTTGAAATAAAAAAAACTTGAGCTTGAAAGAGAATTGACAATGAAGAAACTTGAACTTGAGGAAAAGGAAAGGAAAGAGAAAGAGAAAGAGAAGGAAGGGAATTCGAACTAAAAATGCTGGAATTAAGACAAAAGAGTGTCCTTGTCTCCAGGGAAAATTATGGTGAGGAAAGATCTGACTCCAGCCCAGAACCCAGTGGAGATCTGTCTAAATTTGTACAAGTGCTCCCAAAGTTTGAGGAAAGGGACGTAGAGGCATTTTTCATTTCTTTGAAAAGATAGCCGGACAGATGAAGTGGCCAAAGGGAAGCTGGACACTGCTTATACAAAGCAGGTTGATGGACAGAGTTCATGAAAGTTATGCCATGCTTTCTGAGGAGGCCTCTTCAGATTATGAGATGGCAAAAAAGGCAATTCTTGCTGCTTATGAGTTGGTCCCCGAAGCATACAGACAGAAATTTCGGAACCTCCGGATACAACCTGGGTA